>NW_012267299.1:8425003-8467503 GCF_000151885.1 Dipodomys ordii
GAGCGCTAGCCTTGAGCTGAAGAGCTGAGGGACAGCACTCAGGCCCAGAGTTCAAGCCCCACAACCGACAAAAAAGAAAAAGAAAAAAAGGGACGGACCACTAACTAATGCTGGATTAGCTGCTGCTGTGGTGCAATTAACCCAGAAGAAAGGGGGAGGCTCAGGTGCACGCTTTAGATGCGGCAAGATGGAACACATAAAGTGTAATTGCCCTGAAAAGAGGAAAAGTGATAGAAACAGGAAAGGGACAACAGCCTAAGCAGCCTGGGCTATGCCCTAGATGTAAAAAGGGGAAGCATTGGGCAAATGAATGCCGCCTTAACGCAGGCCCAGGAAAAAACCTATTCAAAAAACGCTGCAAATTTGTCTAAACAGTTGTCTAGTTATCTTTTAGGTAATTGAACTGGGGAGTTCGACAGCCTGATGGAACAGCTCAGGGTTGCCATCATCATGGTGAACTTGACCCGAGTGGATGCCGGATTGGCGGAGGGGTTATCTTCATGGGATCTCCGCTGCTATGAATCATCTCAAGGAGTGGGCGGGTTTGGGAGCCCCTGACAGGCCTCCTGGTGTTAGCCTCCTTGGTATGTCTGTGGTGCATTTGCCAAATAAGAGGTTCTCAGCGTCGCAGTGCAGCCATGATTATCCAAGCCTTTACAGCCATTGGAGCAGGTCAGTCCCCCCAAGCGTGGCTTGCCACCCTAAAACAATGAACACAGATTGCAAAGCCAAAGTACTGCAGTCGAGAGGCATGAGTTTTGCCCTCGAGGAGAGCATGTTTGATTGCACACGGGTTCGATTTGCCGTTTCCCGTCCTTGTGAAAAACGAATCAATGGACAGGCTGAGTCATTCCTAGAGAAGGCGCCCTCTGGGAGAAGGCTTGTATGCAGTCCTTGCATTGCACAACAGGGATCAGACCTCTGTTCTCATCTGTGTTCTTTAAACAAAAAAGGGGGAACTGTAGAGAGCTGCGTGCAGCCGCACCTGGAAGATGGCGCCGGCTTCCGCCTTCCCGATGGCGAGTGCTCTCTGTGGTAAACTCCTTATGTAGCTAAGGCAAAGAATCTGGCTTGCTTCCACGAAACTAAACCTATTGGTGGTTCCCACGTGGCGTATCAGGGTTGGCTACCCAGCGGGTACTTAAGGCTGAGGGGAATTCTCCCCGGGGTTGGGGTCAGAAGATTGCTCAAAGGTCCTGAATAAACTGCAGAGAGAAGAGTTCGGTGTCGCGTCTTCCTTGCTGGTCGAGGCGGTAGCGACAGAAGAGAAGGTGACATTTCTGTGGCAGCTATGGCTTTATGGAATCTGCTGGGTTGGAACATATTTGGTGTTCTTTCTGATGCTGCAGCACACAGATAGATTTATTTTAGCTGTGATACAGAGAAGCTCATGCATTTGGCATTTGGTTCTTAGTTTATTTACTTGGGCCCTTAAGAATATTTTCAGAGCAGCAGAGACATAAACTAGAGAAAACTAAGTGAAGGGGAAGAGTATAAAGGTATGTAAGCATTTGCTTCTGACAAATGTGGTGGCAATGGCAGTACAGAAGTGCATAGAACCTCTCTGCGATCACAAAAATCACCTCCTGTCTAAGCTTCTTGCTTCTTCCTTTGTCTCTAGTACTCAACTAATGGTACAGAAGTCAAAGAGATCTTCTTAAAAATGTCACATCACATCATTTCTCTGCATAAAACCTTCCCAAGAATGTCCCAGTTTCCCAAGAGTAAAAGCCCAAATCCTTATGACTGTGGTCCCTACTGCTCTCCTGATTTGGTTCTCTGGTCTCATATTCAGTGACAGTTCTGCTCCTCACTTAGCCCCAGCCTCATGTATTTCATTGGCTTATACTTGTTCTTGATTTTTATGAACACTTAGATCACTCTGACCTACCATACTAAGATCACCTGTACGCTGTTGGTTCTATAGACTTTGAATGAAAATTTTCCATTTGGATTATTCGCTTTGTTCCTTAGATCCTGACTTAAAGGTCAGTTATCTCCTATCCCTTCTCTGCTCTAGTAATGTGGCATTCCACTTCTTGCTTAGTATACTCTAGCCCCCATCTCTTGATTATTTTTCTCTGAGGCATTTATAAGCATCCATTTAAAATATATATTTTCCTCCATTAGCCTCCCCTCCAATATGAGTCGGAAGTTTTATATTTCTTTCCCCCACTAATACTTCTGTAGTGCTGGAAGCAGTCCCTAGACATAATATTTGTGCAGTACATACTAGGCAGACAGTCAAGCATGTGTGTAGCTTTAGTGTAGAAGACAGAGGAGAAGTAGAGAAGAAAGTGCACATGAAAGAGAGGTCCTGATCCTGGGAGAGGATGGAGCATAGGGAATCAAGAACTTAGAGAGAGACAGACAGACAGACAGACAGAGAGACAGAGAGAAAGAGAGACAGAGACAGAGACAGACAGAGAGACAGAGACAGACAGAGACAGAGAGACAGACAGAGAGACAGACAGAGAGACAGACAGAGAGAGACAGAGAGAGAGAGAGTCTCTCTGGGGAGAGACTGGCCTTATAAAGGCAAAAGAATTCACTCCTTCAGGAAGGTATGAAGGAAGCAAAGATGGGGCTTGATACCACTTTAGGATGGTAAAGAAACTGGCACTTGCCAATTGCATTCAGTAATGAATTCACTTATTCATTCATTGATGGATTGCACACCTACTGTGCCTGGGGTGCCAAGGTACAGAGGTGATGCCCTTTATTTTCTCCGGAGAACAGTAGCAAGGGAATCTGATGAAAATAAGGCAGGGCTGGAAGAGGGGAGGTGTTTAGCATGTTTGGGGGAAGTAGAGGGAGTTAGGAACAGCTGCTTTGGATACTGCAAGTGGAAGATGGTTAGGACACGTGAAAAGATTGTTGAGCAGTGTGGAGGGGCCAGCTGAGGTTGTCCTGGTGCCAGTTGGCACAGGTTCCCAAATTTCCCTTGTAGCATTTGCAGCCTGGGAGCAGAAGTAGAGAAAAGCAGATGGCTGGAATAAATTGATCTTGGGGATTGCTTCACGAGCATGTTGTGGGAAGACTGGGGAATAGGGCAGTTAACTGCGTATCCCCCAAACCTAATGGCCTACTTCCTCTTCACCTTGATGCTGCTCACATAATTTAGACAACTGGAACTGAGTAACAGCTGTGCCTCCTTCCCCCAGTGCTCTTGAATCAGAATAGGCCTCAAAATTAAGGGTATACAGTATGAGTGACTCCTTAAACTCTTGTTATCAAGAATGTTGATACACATTCCTGTGTTACCTTCCTATACTCCTTCATGGCTATCCAACAATGGATAATTCACCATAACTTCCATAGACAGGCATCCTGAAAGCTTACCCCTCACTATCTGGTATATATTTCTGGCCTATTCTGTTCTGTTCTATTTGATTTTGTAAGGATCCTTTCTTTATCTTTTGCTCCTTACTTTATTTATTTTTGGAACAAACAGTAGTGAGAATGACTCTAATCCAACCCAGGTTCATTCAAGAAAGTCCCTTATTTGCATTCACAAGTACATTCTACTAATGAAGGTGACTTTCTGTATTCTATCTGTATTCATGTCTCTACTGCTATAATTTTGAATACAAAATTGTATTCTAGTCTGGTCTAGGCTTACTTAGATATAAATTTTCCACATGACTCATTTGCAAAATGTTAAAACTATGCCAGATTAGCTTAGTCCACTGTCGGCCTAGTGCTCTAAGGACTACATGAAATCTCTATTCCTCACTATATTGTAGGTCTGGTGTTCTCTTGTGTATAGAGTTAGATTCAATAAAAACATGTATAAACAACATAAAATGCCTGCTTCTATTGTTATCTTTAACCTGGACCTGACACTCTCACCCTTGGCTTTATGGCCTTATACAATGATTTTTTTTCCCCATCACCTAAAATATTTTAGTTCTCCATACTGTATTTTTGTAGCTCCTTATACAATAGGCCTATGATATTTTAAAAAATCTGACATGTAAAAGTTAAAGAATTCCAGATTTTCAATACGTGAATGCTGGAAATGAGAAATAGATCAATATGTTGGAAATTAACTTCATGGAGTAGTTAGAAGTATAAAGAGTCCAAAGAAATACATTGAAATATACTTTTATGGGATGTCAGGAAATAACACCAAAAGGCATATACCATGAGCCTTTTCATTTCTCTTCTTTGTTCAAAAGTAAATGAAAAGGTTTACCAATCCTGGAGAACCTCCAGGATGTTGGCTATGGCCACTCACACCTGGCCTCTGTGGTGAGAGAGAACAGCTGCTTCTGTGTGTATATTTGTACCTTTTTTCTTAATATACAAACACTACTTCCACTATTTATTTTCTGCTGTTCAATGCCAGTGAAAAGGCCTACTTAAATGATAATATCTCAAATGCAATTTGACCAACAATAACAATTTTATAAACTATACTCAGGTTCATAGATAGTCCTTTGCAAAAACTTCCCCCCTTCAAGAGTAAGTTTCCTATAGTTAATCAGATATAACAGTCCTTGGTATTGAGTGATGGTTCCAGGATACCTCCTAGGCATTGAAGAAATGCTCCTCTCTTATATAAATAGTGTGTTTGCATATAACTTATTCATATTTTTCCTTATACTTTAAATCAATATTGGATGATTCCTAATACCTAATTAAGTGTAAATGCTACATTGATAACTGTTATGCTTTATTACCAAGGGGAAAAAAAAACAGAAAAAAAATGTCTGTACATTTCTCACAATTCCTTGCTTGGTGAAGGAGTATTTTATTATTGTTCTTTTCTATTTTTATATTAAAGTTGGAATTTCCCAATTCCTTGTTGTTTCTTTATTGCTAAGCAAGTTTGGTTTTTGTTTTTGTTTTTAACTCTGGGCCTGCGCTCTTCAGCTCAAGGCTAGTGCTCTGCCACTTCAGCCATAGTGCCACTTTGGCTTTTTTTGATTATTTGGTGCTGAGGAATTGAACCCAGGGCCTCATGCATGGAAGGCAAGCACTCTACCACTGAGCCATCTTCTCAGCCTTTGTGTCTTTATTGCTAACAAATAAAATTATAGTGTTAAACTTGATGGGCTGATTGTCACTCTCATTAGTACTGTCACTTAAAAGAATCCCAGAAAAAAAAATACCAAAAAGAGACAGGTGCTGGTGGCTCACACCTGTAATTTTAGCTACTCAGGAGATTGAGATCTGAGGATCACAGTTTGAAGCCAGCCAGGGCAGGAAGACTCCTATCTTCAATTAACCACTCAAAAACCAGAAGTGGTACTGTGACTCCAAGTGGTAGAGTGCTGGTCTTGAGCAAAAGAGCTCAGGGCCAGTGCCCAGGACCTGAGTTCAAGCCCCATCAAAAAAAGTATAAAAAAAAAAAAGGAAAAGCTATTTTCACTCCCCTGAGACATAGATATCCAAATACGGTCTTGCTTTATAAGGAAGAATTCTGAGTTGAGATATTCATTTGAACATTAACATTAACCCTACTCTCTGGTCTCATGCAGTCTTATGTAATTGTAGTTTTTTCTTCAATCTACTCGTAAGTACAAATTACTAGTACTTTTAAAAATCTAGATTCTTGAATTCCAAAACCCTGAAAATTCTAATCTTTAACTTCTGAAACTTTGAGTATGTAATTGCTTATCTTGCCAGTTAATTTAGTGCTAAGTAATATGTAAAGTTTGTAAATACTTAAAACTTAAGCAACTAAGAAGATGAGCTATTTAAATTTTGTATTTCTCCTTTCACACCTTAAGAAAACATAATCCTGGGAAGGTGGCTCAGTGATAGAGCGCTTGCCTTGCATGCATGAGGCCCTGGGTTCGATTCCTCAGCACCACATAAGAAAAAAGAAAAAACCGGGAAGTGGCGCTGTGGCTCAAGTGGTAGAGTGCTAGCCTTGAGCTGAAGAGCTGAGGGACAGCACCCAGGCCCAGAGTTCAGGCCTCACGACCGACCCAAAAAGAAAAAAAAGAAAGAAAACATAATCCTATGATTCTGATAGGTTCTTTATTCAAATCAAGAGTTAGAGTTTTATCTGTTTAAAATGAATAATATTTAGTTAATTTATATGTTTAATTGTTCCCTGACAAAATGGGATCCCTTTCAAAGTAAGTTATATAACTATAATCTTGATGTAAATTACTAAATATTTATGGCTATTGTAAATTAGTAAATATTTATGGATATTGCAATATAATTACTCATTGTTAGTTAGTATTGCTTGTTCTTTGAGAAGCAATTGCTAAATGAAAATTATAACAGTTCACTTCTGACTTTGCCCTTAGGAAGACATGCCCATATTATCTAATTGCTCTTGCACCACAACAGCAAAGGACTTGGTGACACCAAATTTAGGATTAGTCCTGGATACATTTGGATATAACAGAGAAACATTTATTACTCTGTGGACTAGATTACATATGTAGTGAATCACTTCTGTCTTTACTAAAATATTTGAGGTATTTTTTGAATATTTCTGAACCATTCTTTAACTCCAAATTGAGAACTTATTATTAATTATACTGTGACATATGGTAAGTGTGTTTTTGCCTGCTTAGAGTCTAGTTTATTCCTAAACAATAATTTTATCTTTTGCTGCTTCCAATGGATTTTATATGAATACTAAAAACTACATAATTTAGTATGATAATTAAAATTACTTTTGAAAATTATTTGGGTAAGACTGTTGAGTACAGTAAAATGCACTTTTCAATATTGACTCTTCCTGCTGATGGTCTCTAGAGATCACAGGGTTTTTAAAGAACTTCAAACAATGCCACATCATAAATACATTCTCTTATAGCAGGTTCAGAGAACTTTATCTTTCTGAAATCCTTTAAAAAAACCCACAAAGCACATGAGGGAAAGAAGTAGGCCATTTGGAAGAAAACCTGAGCTGGATTCAGTTATGCATCAAGCCTTTAAGAGCCATGTTTTTTTGAATTTTGTCAGTCATCCAGAATGAATATGATTCCATGCTGTTCCACTGATTATTCAGTTTCTTTGCCAGTATCATTTGTGAGTTATAGACAATGGCTTATTTTCCATACCAGTAGAAAAAATGGTTTGGATTATCCATTAGCAGGAGAGAATATCTAACAGCCTTTTCAAATCCATGACTCATTCACAAAGTTTGGAGCGGGTGGTTCATTAATTAAACATCCTGCACTCACCCCAGGGTAGAACATATCAATAATTACCATCCTTATTCTTTAAGATACACCCTACCAACAATAATCATAATTCTCATGATAGAATGGTTTGCAGCATCATTGTACATGTGCTATATACTTCTCTAAACTAGATGTATCAACATGCATTTTCATGGAATGTGATTTTAAAATATAGGGATATTTTAACATGTCATTTAGTTGCTATCTTTCATTAATGCTCTTCAGGATTTATAGTTCATCAGAAATAATCTCACCAAAACATTGCATATTATTAGTATTTCCTGGTGGAGAATATTAAATATAAATTCATATCTTGAAGAATCTTTCAGATGATTAAATTTCTCCTAAGGCAACATGTAAAAAATATTTCCTACTCTGATAGAAGTTACATATTAGGACCCAATTGAATAACACAGTTCATAAAAGCAGACAGAAGTAAAAGGTCTAAATCTAATAGAATTATGCTCTGAAAGATAAAGCCAGAATTTTGAAGCTTCTTCAAATCAAGTTAAACTCTGACAAAAATCCTTATTTTTGTTGAAGTTATGGGTCTTAGGACTGTGCTTATTTTACTTTACTTCTTCAAGACACACATAAGTTTCTCCCATATCATCTACTCTTCTAGAGAACAATAAGCAATCAGGAGAAAGAGTACCTGGTCAACACGGCCTACCTCAAAAAGCAGCACTAGTATGCACAGACTCAAATGCTCATGGCTTCCTGGCATTATTTCTAACCCTGACCTCTCCTGAACTGTGTATTCATATATAATTGCCATCTCAATATCTCTACTTGAATAATGAATTGAAATTGCAAATGTGATCTGTCCAAGGTACACACCTTAAGACTACCAGTACACTAAGATCTGACTTCCACTTCCAGCCCATCCAGCTTCTCCTACCTCCGTCCCACAACTGCATTACCAACTCAAGAACTCAGTGGTATCCTCTCACCTGGTGCATCATCAAAACTCCATCACATCTTGTACAATTGCAATCATGGCATTTTAATTGGAATCCTGCTCTGCTTCCCTGGACTCCTGCAGACTAATATCTATACAACAATAAAAAACAATCTTTTCAAAAGATAACATTGTTTGGACTCTCACAGTTGGTATAATATCTATACAACTGTAGAAGTAATTCTTTCTAAATACAATATTGTGGTCATCCACCAGTGCTATGGTTTAAAAGTGGCTTCTAGAATTCATGACAAGGTGGAAAAGTGGGGCTCAATGGAGATCTGAGATCATAATGGCTCCACTCAGATGAGTAGATTAATGTCATTGGCAAAGGGACTTTCTAGCTGGGTTTTCTTGCTCTTGCCCTGTTAAGATGCAGTAAGGAGGCCCTTGCCAGCATCTAGTGCGTTGATCTTAAACTTCCCAACCTGTAGAGCTGTAAGCCAACAAATTCTTGTTCACTGTAAATTGCCTGGTCTCAAATAGTCTGTTATAGCAGTTTATCTAGCAGCATATAGCAACAAGTGGCTTCCTATCACATCCAGAACAACCAGGGTTGAAAGAGCCTCACATAATCCAGCCTGTTACCCTTGCTCTTGATATCTATCTTACAGTTACCCTGGCATTCTGTTTATTTCTGGTCAGCAAGCACCACTAGCCTGTGGTTCTTACTCTTGGGTCCCCTCCGTCCAGAATGTTCCTCCTACTAATTGCCACTTTTATATGGTCAGCGAATTCTCACTCTTATTTCTGTTCTGTGTCTCGCCTCCAAACATATAGTTACAAATGGTCCTTAGGCCATATACATCCCTTTACTAAGACTTATTTTCTTTATAGAATATATCACTTTGTTTAACTGAAAATGTTTGGTGGTCATTGAGGAGGAAGCACTGATGGAAACAATTCCTTGGGTGCCAACTGGCACAGCAGTCTCTCATACAGAGGGCCTATGTACAAACAGATAAAAGGCTTATGAAGTTAAAGAAAGCTGAGAATTGTTCGAGTGATAGTGGTCTCTTTCCCTGACACACGGCTCTATCCATGAATAACAACTGCTTTCTAAATTCCATGGCCTCATTGAGAACCCCACTCTGTTTTAGATCAGAACACCATGAACATGAGCACTGGAGGTAGAGGCTAGACTGAGAAATATCCTCAGTAGGTAGTCTTTTGTAAATCTTCATGAAGGTGAAACTTTAGTTGTTCAGACTAAAGGAACAACTAAAAGGAACTTAAGTTTGATGTTATACTTCTCCATCCTTTCAGCACAGACTTGCAATTTGGGTTCTACAAAGAGATTGTTGCACAATACTACTCTGTCCTACCAGGAATTCTCCAATACACCCTTTCTTCCCATTATGATGCTATTAGCCACTCCTCTCTGCATTATGATATCTTTAGTGCTACTTTCTATTGGCTAGAGTGAAAGCAAATAGCTTTCTCACTCTCAACAACCATATTCTTTTCTAAACAGTGGGGAAGGCAAACATTATTATTGTTGTAACATGTTTATCTTACCAATGAGGGTGGTAGGCTGTCCTTCTTTGCTTGGAATAGAAAGAATATGAGCACTGGAATAGGTGAGGAGTTTTGTCACCATGTTTCTTTGGAACAACCAGTAAAATCTCATAATATATGTTGGGTGATATCACCAGACAGTGGGTAGACTTCTTGAAAAGAACCAGGCCTACTTATCCAGTCTCTGTTGGCTTTTAGATGGGGCCTACTTTGTAGTTTGTAAGTATAAGGGTTAGGGGAAGAGGTCATTAGGTGAAATGTGTTTTCCTCATAAAAAGTTATATTATTGGAAATCAACTTAGAGAACAATTAAATTTCCTCAGTTTATCAATTAGCAAAATGAAGTTGGTGCCCAATGCTTAGATTCCTTTAAGTGAATTATTAGATGGCATACACATTTTTTGATGCCTCAATGGAAAACCATAAATCTTCTATTGCACTCTTTTGGCTTATGGGATTCAAGTCCTACTCATTGGTTTTGAGCAATTTTGTAGACTCCTATAAGTTATAGGTAAGTTGAGATATGCGAGTTCTATCCTGTGTGGTTGTAATTTAACTGATTTTCTCCTCTCTTGTTGGAAATTTTTCTACTACACATAAATTTATGTAGTTTTAAATTTTTTGTGAACTACTCTTAACCACTGCCTAGTTGTCTCACACCCTATAAGCAAATTTATTAATATACATTCATTATCTATATGAAAGTCATACTTTTACATATTTGCTGAGAGTTATCTTTTAAGAGTATTATCTTTTAAGCAGTATTAATATCATAGTTTCCTTGGATGGTTAGTTTTTGGTAGATAAGTACCACAAAAGGATGAACAAGTATCTATATAAAAGGAAAATGAAGTATTTTCCATTATGAAAATCAATTAAATTCCAGGAAGTAAAGGAAATTCTATAAAATTATGTTTACATATCCCACTAACAAAATACTAGCAACAGTTTCAAGGAAATAAGATCCATTGTCTAGAGCCTCACTGTCTGGTAGAGTCACCTTGAGTTACATATGCTGTTAGGATTTAGATGAAACCTAGTATTAACTGACATACAGTGCCTGCGGACTGCACGGCAGATTTGTACCACTTAGTATAAAAAAGGAATTGTAAAATACCTTAATAATTTTATATTGGTTATATGTAGAAATAATAAGTAAATAAATTGAGATAAATGAAATACACTTAAAGTTATTTTACCTAGTCGTGTTTGCTTTCAAATGCAGAATCAGGTATTGCCTATGTGGCTCATTTTACATCTCTTCTAGACAGCCCTGCTTTAGCAAATTAAGCAAAAAGGTAACTTTATTGTAGTAAAACATTATTGACATATTCTTAGGCTTTAATATCTATGCTAGAAAAAAAACAAAACACACAAGAACAAAGAAAGGTCATAAATTGACAGTTACCTGGAATTCATATAAAATTAATATGCTTCCTCTATGAACAACAGCAGAGCATTTGGTTGTCATTATTTATAGTATATGAAGACAGAAGAGATAATGAAACAGCTGCAGCTAGCAGTCTGAAAATCAATAAAAATATATTTAGTTTTATCTTCCTTCATTTGTCCTTGATGGAAGGCAAGCAGTCAGAAGTGTGTGTACGTAACTATGTGTGTGTGAGTGTGTTTGTGTTGTGTATGTGTGTGAAAGTTCAATGTTTTTATGAGCAAATAAAAGGAGCCAAGCATTAAAATAAAGAAGTACAAGCTGTGCCAATCTTTCTAGAGATATGATTGGTTACCTTGGAAACAGTTTATACTCTTACATTAAACAAAATCCTCAAAGATGACCTATTTTTTCATAGCAAGTAGCATTTTGACAAGGTTTTTATCACCTCAAAATTAAGTCCCATTTATTTAGGCTATATAAAATAACTTACTATGTAATTTTCATTTTTAATGAATGAACAGATTAAATAACCATCAAGTAAAAGTAACTGAAATGGTTAGTGTTCTCAGAGAATAAGTGTTTAATAAATAAATTATTCCATCAGTATGAAACACCTATTATAAAACAAATATAACCAGAAGATCTAAGGAATAAAATATACAAAGCAGTCCCCTATCCATAGGTTCTAGGCATTGGTCAGAGATGTGCTCAATGAGTGTTTCTCACGGTTCTCTACACTGCTTAAAAAAACGTTGTTTTCCTTTGGAAATTTCAATTGTGTAAATAACATTTAATTGCGAATCTTGACTCCAGCAGATATCTTCCATTCGTGAATCTTGACTCCAGCAGATATTTTCCATTGCTTGTCATGGTAAGCATTTGAGTTGCTGTGTTGATGGCACTAAATAAGCATAATGTTCCCATGATGGATCTCCACTAACCAAACATAAGTTCTCTTATGGAAGGAATTCTTACTGAAGTACATGGCAGTATCTAGCACAGAGACATGACTGTGAACTCTCAGAAATACTTTCTCATTAACAGACATTTCTTGTTTTCAATCAGTGTAGATTAACTAATACAAGACACTTTAGGGCCTGAATACCCAATGAAGGAACACAGATGAACTGCTGGTTTAACAAAAATACTCACAAGAATAGACATAGCCTATGTATTAGGGATAGTATTTCAGTAGATTTTAGACTGTGCATTCCTATTTTTCAGAAGTACAGTACTTTATTGAGGCTTAGAGATGATCACTGAGTGATCATACTAAGTGCTTACATATAAGAACTCATTTAATCCCAACAAAACTTTTGTGTTATTGACATTTTTATTTCACTAATTTTTTTAAACTTATTTTAGAAATCTTGGTTCAGAGAATTAGAATCCATAATCTTTGTAGGTTATGGAAATCATGAATTTGGAAAGTCAGGAAATTGTTTTCCCAAAAGAGCACCCATTTATTCTCTGGTCACCTTTGCAACTCTATCTGCCATTGGGTTTTATGGCTTTTGCTGAGTAATAAATAAATAAGGAGATAGAAAGTGGGTTAAATATAGCAGACTTCAAGAAGAGTATGTGGCAACTTAGTGTGAATTTTGAAGACTAATGAGGAATTATTGTAAATTCTCCAGGTATAATACATCTTTCTTAATTACATGATCACGATCCAATTTCTACATACTCTGTGCCTCTGGTGTTAGCTAGTTTTATTTGTCATGTTCTGAACCCAAAAGCCTAAAACACAATAGAAGGTATTAAGATTCATGAGTAACCAAGACAACAAACTAAATCCAATGGCTAACAACAATCCAGGGAAGGACTCCAGTGAGATGAAGAAGGGAGGGAAGACATAAGAACCATTACAGAAATGATGACAGAATTGGTTAATAAAATAAAAGGGGAGATACAAAAACTTCAAGACTCAAACAAGAAATGACAAAGAAAATCCAAGACTCCCAGGAAGATATGGAGAGAAAAATAGACACACTATATACTGTATTAAAAGGTGAAATGGACACTATGTGAACTGATCTCATTCATTTTTCACAGTGCAAACCATAGTGGAATCCATAGGTAACAGATTAAGTGAAGTGGAAAATAGAATTTCAGAAGCTGAGCCTTAAAACAGAAGAGCTAGAACAAAAAGTCAAAAGTAGGGGAAAAAGTTTAGAACCTAACAAAGAGAAGTCCAGAAATTAGCAGACTCAGCTAAGAAATTAAATCTATGCATAATTGGGTTGATGATGGGGAAGAATTTAATAGAAGGCATCAGAAACCTATTCAGTAAAATAATAGCTTGAAAACTACCCCACTCTTAAGAGAGAAACTCTCACCTGCTTAACAGAAGCATATAGAACCTCCAGTAGACTGGATCCAAGAAGAAAGACACATCGTAGTAAAACTATTGGACATGATTTTAAATGCTGCAAAATGAAAGAAGGAGGTATATTACAATGGAAAGAAAATCAGAATCACTGCAGATCCAGTTTCCACATACTCTGTGCTTCTGGTGTTAGCTAGTTTTATTTGTCATGTTCTAACCCCAAAAGCCTAAACCACAACAAACCCTCAATGCAAGGAGAGCCTGGAATGGTATAATCCAAGCTCTGAAGATCAACAACTGCCAACTCAGACTGATCTACACAGTGATTATCATTTCAGCATCATTTACATTAGATGGTGAAACCAATACCTTCTATGACAAACAAAAATTATAGGCATTTTTAAAACCCCCCACTTTACAAGGGAAAAATGTAATGCATTTCAATACAGTAAGTAGCATCCCTGGTAATTAAATGTAGGTATCTGATTTCAGAACTCATACTTACATGTTTCATTGGGGAGTTTATATTATAAAACTGCCATAACTTTTCCATATAATCATGGTAGATAACAAGCAACAAATACTCAAATTATATTGTAGTGGAAACCCATTGTATATTTATCCTACTCATCACATTGCCATTTCCTAGGTCATATCCATCATCATCTACTGTGTAGCAGGGGTCCCCAAGTGGGAGGTGCCAGACAAAGATGAAGGGAGCTAAGTCAGGATCCGATCCCATTCTTATCTAGATAAAAGGGACAGAAAAGGCAGAAAAGAACATTTGCCTTAGATTTCGTCTACTACTTCTACTAGTTTAAAATCTCTAACAGTGACTTTCTCCCCTCTTCTTTTGTTGTTCCTGTGGCTTGAACTCAGGGCCTGGGTGCTGTCCCTGAGGCTCAAGGCTAGCATTCTACCACTTGAGCCACAGCACCACTTCCAGTTTTCTAGTAATTGGATATGAGTCTCACAGCCTTTCCTGCCTGGGCTGGCTTTGAACCGTGATCCTCAGATCTCAGCCTCCTAAGTAGCTAGGATTACAGGTATGAGCCACCAATGCCCAGTTAACAGTGATATCTTTAATGCCACCCCCAAAAACAAACAAAAAAACCTAAGTCCTTTCATTTCCTTACAAATGGGGTAGCGTCATTCTTTCCGATGGAAGCACAGAATTCATATCTATCTATATTTATATATACATATATATCTACATTTTCTTGATCCATTCATTTACTGAGGGGCATCTGGGTTGGTTGCACCAGAAGTGGGATTGCTGGGTCATAGGGGAGCTCTATGTGGAGTCTTTTGAGGAACCTCCATACTGTTTGCCAGAGTGGTTGAACAAGTGTTTACTCCCACCTACAGTGCAGCAGTGTTCCCTTTTGGCCACATCCCTTCCAGCATCTGTTGTTATTAGATTTCTTGATTATAGTCATTCTAACTGGGGTGAGGTAGAATTTCAATCATGTTAAGTGAAGAAAGCCACACTCAAAGAAACACAGGTTCCATTGTCTCCCTTATTTGTAATAATTAGTATATATCTACGTAATCTTAGCAGATGAGCAGAATAGCTCAATAGCTATGTACATATGACCACATAAGATGAAGCTAAGCAAAATGAACTCCAAAACATGGACACGAGGTTTTTTGTTGTTGTTGTTGTTCTCAATGTACTATGTGATTTTTTTCTTTTGTGTCTCCCCCCTCCCCCATTGGTTTATCTCCTGTTGTCACTGCATTTGATTTTGATACACTGGGTATTGTATATATGTTTATCTGAACTAGGGAAGGGAAAGGGAACAACAAAATGGTGAGACAAAGGATAAAGGGGGAACCTATGCAACTGCAATACTCACAAGACAATATGTTGGAAATGATCTGTACAACTTGGGGGGGGGGCGTTGGATTGAAGGGGAAGGGAAAAGAAAAGATGAAGAAAACTGAGGGAAGGGATAAAAAGTTAGACAAGAAATGTAATCACTACCTTACTCATGTAACTGTAACCTTTCTGTATATCACCTTGACAATAAAACTTAAAAAAAAAACAAAGCAGCTGAATTTGTTGCTACCCTGTAACCAAATTTTTATTCCATGCAGTTTTTATCCTTATAAGCTAAAGAAGTCATCACTAATTGATCAATACACATAATGCTAAATTCTGACCATAAAAATGGAGCCAAGTCAAGTCAACCAAGCTTTCAGCTAATTGGAAAATTTAAATGGAGAGAGAAGCCAATTCCTCTAGGCATAAATAATGTGCTTTACAATTCATCTATTTAACAGCACCAGAAAAAATATTTTAATACCAACAGACTATCATTTACCCACTCACTCAGCAACATAATCACTGAGGTACCAACGCTGTAGCAGATAGTAGAAGTACAGTGGTGACTTAGGGACTCTGGGTATATGCGTCTACTTGTTATATGATTTTTGAACCTGCTGCACCTAGATTCAAGGAACAGCCTGTGGGTTCTGGATAACTGGCAGCTCTCTTCAAGTGTCTGCTTCCCTTCTCCCAGAAAATAGTTTCTTCCTACCTATCCAATATCCACTATGTCTTGGAATCCTTTTTTCATATCTCTCAGAACCTTGCAGTAACCACAGTGTTGACTTATCATGGCATTTATCAGTGTACTTATCAGGGTACTTATCACAGTACCTTGTCTGTGGCTGCATCCCTAACCAAAATTTATATTCCAAGGAGAACAAGTACCATGTATCCTGTCCAGTACTATTTTCCACATCTAGGCTATGGTGAATTCTTCCTACTAACAGATAAAGGAAGTGATACGTCGTATAAAGTGCTTTTTGTGGGCTATTTTAACTTTTGTATCCTGATATAGAAGTTACTTTCATAAGGTCCATGGTCTAGAAATGTCAAATACTAAGGCTGGGCCCAGGAAGGTAGCAGTAGCAGGGTATTCTTGGGCACTAGTCATGAAGCTGGTAAACACTAGATGGAAAACCATCTTGGGAAAGTAACCAAAATTTCAGTAAGGTGTTTTAATAAGGTTCTTTTATATAAAAACAATAAATATTTATGGGAAAAGGGAGGTTGTATGTCTTGCTTACAGTTGCATCTCCAAAATATATTAGAGCACCTGGCACATTGTAGATATTTAATAAATATTCACCAAATAAGTCAGCAAATAAATCACTCACTTAAGATTTCATTGCAAATCATGAACTGTTGATACAAGAAACTCATATTCATATGGATAACAAACAAATAGAGAAGTATTTCCCTGAAATAGGCTTTTGAGAGCTGATGGCAGATGTGGAGGGAGGGCTGAGATAGGAAGATCATAATTTTGCAAGTGTTTTATTAATGATTAGATAGAGAAGACTCATCAATGGGGACTAAGTCCATAGGGTAATCTTGATGAGTAAGTAGATATTAGCATGGCTTAATAGTGTTTCCCACAGAACATTAGTGTCAGGGGGAAAATTACACAGAAATTACCAACTAGAGAATTTAGAAAATGAGGAGCAAGTGGATACTGTGTGCCTCCATATGTGACTTGCTAAAGAAAGAAACATCACCCCCTCTATAACATTACAGGAGAGAATTCACAAGCAGCAAGTCATCATGTAGAACTATCAGATAATCAAAGTTGCTAATTCTACTGGGGCTAAGTAACAGTATCTACATTCTCAGGAAATCTTTTTATTTATTTATTTATATTTTTATTTATTTATTTATTTTTGGGTCCAGTTGTGGGGCCTGAACTCTGGGCTGGGCACTGTCCCTCAGCTCTTCAGCTCAAGGCTAGCACTCTACCACTTGAACCACAACACCACGTCCGGCTTTTTTTTTTTCTGCTTATGTGGTGCTGAGGAATCGAACCGAACCCAGGGCCTCAAGCATGCAAGGCAAGGGCTCTACCACTGAGCCACCTTCCCAGCCCCATTCTCAGAAAATCTGCTTATATATTTTAGTCTTCACTTTGTTCAGAAAAACATACATGTATAATAATCATAGATATAATATGTCCACAACATATATGAGGATAAACAATGTGGTAATAAATGAATCTCAAAAATTAAATGAAATGTAACAATAAATGATTGTTTTTAAACTAGTCTTACATTAGCAACTTATCAACATCTAAACTACTTCAAAATAAAAAGTAAAAAAAAAAACAACCAAAGGTACAAATTTTGTCAAAATATGTCAGTCAAGATCCAACATCCCTTTATGATGAAAACTGTGCATTACATAGGAATCCATGGAACATTCCTCCATATAATAAAGGCTGTGTATGTCAAACCTACAAGTATTGTACTTAATTGCAAAAAACTAAAGCCATTTCTTCTAAGCTCAGGAATAAGACAAGGATGCCTGCTCTTTCTACTCCTCTTCAACTTAGTATTAGAATGCCTAGCCAGGGCAATAAAACAAGATGCAAATATAAAGGGGATTCCAATAGGGAAAGATGAAGTAAAACTCTCCCTCTTGGCAGATGACATGATCTTGTATTTAAAGAATCCCATAGACTCCACTCCCAAATTACTTAAGCTGATCTGAAACTTTGGCAAAGTAGCAGAGTATAAAATTAACCATAAAAATTCAATGGCTTTTCTGTATGCCAGCTGAAATCAGGAAAGCAACTCTTTTTGTGATAACCCCCTCCCCCGCCCCAAAATAAAATACCTAGGCATTAACAAAAGAAGTGAAGGACCTTTGTGATGAAAACTTTAAAAAATTGAAAAAGGAAATTAAAGCAAAACTAAGGAAGTGGAAAAGCCTCCCAGGCTCCTGGATTGGGAGGATTAACATTTTTGACAATGGCAATACCGTCAAAGGCAATCTACAAATTCAGTGTAATACCCATCAATATCCCAACCTCATTCTTTAATGAAATAGAAGAAGCAATCCAAAAATTCAGATAGAACATTAAAAGACTCTAAATAGCAAAACAATACTCAGCAGAAAGAACAGTGATAGAGGAATATCAATACCAAACATCAAACTCTATTACAAAGCCATAGTAAAAAAAAAAAAAAAAAAAAAACAGCTTGGTATTGGCACAAGAATAGACCTGAGGACCAATGCAATAGAACCAAACACCCAGAAATGAACCTACAGACCTATAGCCACATACTCTTCAATAGGGGAGCAAAAAAAAAAAATAGGATGGAAGAAAGTCAGTCTCTTCAGCTAAGGGTGCTAGAAAAATTGGTTAAATAGCTATAGAAAACTAAAGTTAGATCCTTATATATCACCCTTAACCAGAATCAACTCTAAATGGATCAAAGACCTCAAAGTCAAAGCAGACACCCTGAAAACATTATAGGAGGGAATAGGAGAAACTCTAGGGCTCCTTGGTACAGGCCGAAATTTTCTTAATAAAGACCCCAAAACACAACACATGAAAAAAAGGTTGGACAAATGGAATTGCATGAAACTGCAGAGCTTCTGTATGGCAAAGGACATAGGCTCTCAAGATCAATAGAAAGCCCACGGATTGGGAGAAGATCTTCACTAGTCATACAATGGACTAAAATATACTTAGAAATAAAAAAAATAAATTAACTAAAAATTAAATTATCTTAACTAAATTAGTTATCTTTGTTGTTGTTTTTAATGTACTATGTGATTTTTTTTGTTTCTTTTGTATGTTCTTTTCCCCATGGTATATCCCCTGATGTCACTGTATTTGATTTTGGTGTCCTAGTATTGTATATACATTTATTTCAATTAGGGCAGGGAAGGGAAACAACAGAAAGGCTAGACAATGGACAAGGGAGAATCAATGCAACAGACAATATGTGGAAATGAGCTGTATAACTTGGGGGAGAACTGGAGGATAAGGAAAGTAGGAGAAAAATGAGAAAGGGATAACAAGTTTGACAAGAAATGTACTTATTACCTTACTTATGTAACTGTAACTCCTCTGTAAATCAACTTGACAATAAAAATATGTTATTGGGAAAAATGTATTAGTAATCGTAAGAAAATTATTCCATTCAAAATACTTCTGCTTCATTTTAAATTTTAAATAATTACGACTGTCAATTCTGTTACATTATAAATCTTAACACTGGTGTTATCTTCATCTCCAAATTAGTTCTAATTCAAAGGTCAGAGTAAAAAAAAGTCAGTGAGAACATTTTGCTCAGCAGCCCCCACACTTAGTCCTGGGTTTCACAGGGTTTCCCATGAGAAAGCCTCCACTCAGTCTGAATTACACCAGCACCAACGAGAAGCAGATTGTGACATGAGGACACAGGCATGAAACCTGGCACCAGCCATTTCCTTTCTCCAAAGCTTCAGTCTTCCAGGTTTCCTGGGTTGCTTACTCCTGGTCTACTTACTCCTGGTCCTGCCTGCCAACAATCCTTATTTTTAATCTAGTCTGCCCCCGGAACACACAAGATTCGGTACAGCCCATGGAGGGAATAGTCATTTCCACATTCAGACACAGGATTATTAGGCTTAATTACTTAGCAGTTTGTAATTGTACCTGAAATATATACAGTGTATTCTGCCGTAAGGAGCAACCATCTACATCAGATAAAAACAAATGGCCAGATTAAAGGGAAATTTCAATTGGAAGTAGCCTATTAAACATTTATTAATATGTCAGACTAGTTCAGGCTTACAAATGCATTAAATCAGAATATCAAAGGCACTGTCCTAGAATAAGAAATCAGAACCTAGCACTGTCATTCAGTTCTTTCTGGAAATTATCCACCTGTGTCCTTCCTCCTCAGGAATACTGTCCTTTTTGACGTAAGCTTTGTGTGGCTGCTATTCTTTTTGGGTTGTATTGTAAGTGATCACAGAATGATATTCAGTTGATAAAATGTCAGCTGTCAGCTCCAATCGCTTACCATAAATTCAGCATCTGAAAGCTAATTTGGATTTTTTTCTCACTTCTTTTACTTTTTTTTATTTCCTTGCTTGTGCTATCAACTCAGGCTGATAGAAGGTGCTTTATTGATTTAAGAGAAAAAAACCCAGACAACAAAACAAAGGTTTTTGATTGCTCTCTGGATGATACTGGCTGGCTCAAGATGAATCTGGTTACAAGTCAGGAATTATTTGTTCAATTTACTACTGAATTGCGTGTGTGTGTGTGTGTGTGTGTGTGTGTGTGTGTGTGTGTGTGTTTATGTGAGAGACCTTTTCTGTATTATCAACGTGTTAATATATTGAACATAGTATTATTTATTTTATTATCTCCAAATAGTAGTATAGAGGGATTTTAATTTAACATGCCCTTTCTTGTATACTATGAATTTTGATCTGATACACAACTTGCATCATTCCTCACATCTAACCTATCCCTATGTCTTCTCCCTAGTTCTAATATCATACCTCAAGTATATGACTGTACTGACCTATCATCCCTCTCTACATTCATTCACCTCCTCCCCTTAGCCTCCACTTTCCTCACATAAGACATGTTTCAGCTTCTTCATTCAATTGTAAATATTAACATTCATTTATGGTTCCTATTTGCTACTCTTTGTAGCTCATAGAATTTTATGAACTTCTGTCTTATTGGTATTTGGCCTGGGATGATTACCACTTTCCCTGGGGCAGAGAGTGGATGCTACCTCCCAAAGGCAAAAACTACCTCTGCTTAATATTTTCCTTATGAAACAGACACCGAGTTATACATATTTTCATATGACAATAAACTTAATCCTGTTGCATGATTGTTAAGTGTTTATCTAGAATCTAATATATATATAAGGTATCTGAATGAAGGAAGACAAACTAGAAATAAAAATAAGTATTAACCCACAATAAGGAATTTGCTCTTCTGACAATTTTAATAAGATGTTTATTAGTAACACAGAGAGTTAATATAATTAATAATACTTGTAGCTGGACACAGTGGTACACAGTTATAGTCCTGGCTACTTAGGAGGTTGAAATAAGAGGAGTCTAGTTGGAGGTCAGCTTGAATTACTTAGTGAGATACTGTATCAAGATAAGAACAACAATAAGAAAGATGATATCTGTATTGTGAGTTGCAAGTCTTAGTCAGGGAGAAATGGAGCAATATATTTTACAGACTGTTTTCCATAAAGTGAATACAAAACTTAACCCTTGCTGGCACCCATCACTCTTCTCTCAAATCAAAGAATCTCCTACTTCAACACCATCCTCCATCTAACTAACATCTAACACCATCCAACTTTCTATGAGAGAAATTGTGAGTCTTGATCCCACTATGTTGGAAAATGAATTATTTATCATCTTCCCTTTTTTGTGTATGGCAGTTCCAGGCCTTGAATTGGGATTGGGTGCTGTCCCTGAGCTTCTTTTGCTCAAGCCAAACAACTTGAGCCACAGCTCTACTTTTGTCTGGCTCTTTGTTGTTGTTTGAGTAGTTTATTGGAGATAAGAGTCCCATGGGCTTCCCTTCCCTGGCTGACTTTAAACCCCAATCCTCCGATTTCAGCTTCCAGTGTAGCTAGGAACTTCCATGAGCCACTTGTGCCCACCTATATATATTCCCTCCTTTTAAAGGGCTAGTGTTTGGAAATAGGGTAGTAGAGTATATGGTTCCTGTGCTGAGTGGTATGTCTTCTGTCTCAGGCATCTCTGGCTACTGGTTCTAGGAGTGTCTTTTTTCTGTTGACACAATAACCCACAGAGATTTTCTGCTATTTTGGTCTCTTGTCTATGATCATGTCTCCCATGCTTCTTGACTTTGTGTTGCTAAATGAGGACACTATTCCCTGTTCTTAATGCAGACACAGTTGTTAAAATTACTACAGCATCTCTATCAGTCTGATGTGGCTGGGCATCCTAGTGACTTTTCTAGATGCCTAGCCAGGACTTCCTTCTTACCTTAAAAGATGACTAGAGGTTAGAGAGATAAGTTAGAGGACAGCATTTCCATTGGATCTGAATTATTTGTAGATAGGTGACAGTTTACTATATAAATGGATGGGAATTTACTTGGCACTTCTTAAAATGTCCTTTTAAGAAAACAACTACTTCTTAACATCTGTGATCTAGGAATCAAGCAACAACATATGTCTCATTGAGAATGCTGCCTCTTTAAAACTTTCTTACTTTTTATGGGTCACAGAATCCTATAGTTCAGCTAAAAGATGTGTCTACATAGACAAAGATCAAACTGATAATCCCCATTAATTTCTTCTACACATTTCAACATAAATGCAATCTCTAGACAGAACCCTCACCTCAGCATATAATTATTTTTTTGTGCAGCAGCAAAACCTTAAGCTTCAAATACCTAACTGATTTAATGAATATTTATGAACTTTGGAGGAAGTTTAAAAAGGCTCAAAACAATCTACTAGCCACTTTTCCAATAGCAATGCGGTTCAAATTTAATTTGAGCCTTTTTCACTATTTAGGTTCAGGTAAAAATTAACCCTACCTGGCATCCTAAAGTGATGGCTCTCATTGCAGCTGTCATAAATGGTGTACTCAACATCCTTACAAGTAGTTAGATCATCAATAACTATTTTCAGTTTGGAATTGAATTTCCATAATTTAATCTTTTGAAAAGCTGGCATATGATTACATTATTCAAATAGCAAACTATATTTTAAACCGATGAATAAATCTGCATATTAGGTAGTAGATGAAAAGTAATAAAGCTGAGAATAACATATGGGAATTTCAGAGCTCTATACTTGTCCCCAAAGCTGTAATAAGTCTTTCGTATTTGGCATTTAATTTAATAGTTGGAGAAAGTCCATGAGCAACCACACTACCATTATTAATCAAGCAAAAGGGATAACTATTAAGAACTTCTATTGACTGGAATCACTGGTAATATGTTACAACATGTTAAAGATGAACACTAGCAAATGTTCGACAGAGTAGTATGCCTTTTTTTTAAACAAATATTCTCTGTAGTTGAATGAATGAGTTTTTGCATTATAATTCTTAACCTATTTTGCCCATAGCAAATCCAAACTGCTTTTTAAGGACATTCCTTTGGGATACAGCCTTATTGGAAGGTTTCATGTTTGAATGTGTTTCCAAATCCTTAGTGTGTGATTAAGGGCTGATACCTCAGTCTTTTCCAAACAGCAAGTTGCAGTTTTATTATAAAATTACAGCCACTATGCTTTGTGAATTGGGGTCAATATTTCTTCCACTAGAGGTAATTGCTTAGTCAACAAATTTGATGCCAATAAATGAATAAAAATTTACAGAGTTCAGGAAATTGAAAATTGCAAAGTAGGTTCAAGAAATGACTTCTAGTTTGTAGTTATCTGGAATTTAGACTTTTACATGCCAAAGTCTGAGCTAAAAAAATCCGTTTGTATTTAAGAAATAATTTTATTACCAGTTTTAACGAAACTTAGTTTTCTAAATAGGTTCAACAACTTCCTGAATAAAAAAAAATATAATGAGTCTGAAAGCTGATTTCCATATCTACTTTCACAGATTATTGCTCTTAACATTGTGCTTTTGTTTTGATGTAAAGCTGAAAAGGCAATGTTCATTCCCAGTGACACAGTGAATCAGAAGTAAGAGAATCACAGACAGCCTGTATGTTGGATACCCTGGTATAGAAACTAATTCACCCCTTTTATATAATTTTCTTTGCGATGATTTCTCATTATAGTTTTTGGATGTTCATATGCTATGCCAGAAATAATAAATATTTTGACTAAATAATAGCATGTTTTAAGTAATCAGCTGTGACCTCCAGAAAATAGGAGAGGCAGATGGCAAAAAGTGAAAGTAAAGAGAAATCTTAAAATGGGAAAGTTTAATTTTTTTTTTAGTATACTCAGCTTGTCTATAGGTCTCCCCAAACTAGTATAACAGAACATCAAGGTATGTTTAGATTTTAGATGAGCAATAAAAATTTCCCATATAAGTATTTCACAAATATAGCATAGGAAAATTTATACTGAAATTGATTCCATATTTGTAATTTTCATTTCACTATGACATATATGTTGATTTGTAATAGTTGGCAAACTTACTGAAAGAAATATCTTTCAGATATGATCATAATAATGTATCTTGGACAACCTTGTTCTTGAATGAAATAAAAAGGGGAATATCACTATCAAACATTCTATGAAGTCACCCTCAAACCAGATAGGAACCCATCAAAGAAAGAGAACTATAGACACATCTCTTTAATGAACGTTGATGCAAAACATCTCTATAAAATTTTGGCCAACCAAATTCAACAACCAACCAAAAAAAATCATACAATATGATCAAATGGGATTCATTCCAGGATTGCAAAGCTGGTTCAATATATGCAAATCAATTAATGTAATTCAACACATCGACAGAAGCAAGGACAAGAACCACATGATCATCTCAATAGATGCAGAAAAAGCATTTGACAATATTAATCACCCCTTTATGATGAAAGCTCTGGAGAAGTTAGGAATCCCTGGAACATTTCTCAATATGATAAAGGCCATATATGACAAGCCTACAGCTAGCATTATATTTAATGGGGAAAAGTTCAAACCATTTCCTCTAAAATCTACAACAAGGATGCTCACTCTCTCCACTCCTCTTCAGCATAGAGCTGAAATTCCTAGCAAGAGTAATAAGGCAAGAGAAATACATAAAGGGGAGCCAAACAGGGAGAGAAGTAAAGCTCTCCCTTTTTGAGGATCATATGATCCTGTATATAAAGAACTCTGTTGTAGATTCCTCACCCAAGCTACTGGATTTGAAAGGTTGGCAAAGTAGCAGAGTATCAAATCAACCCACAATATTCAGTAGACTTCCTCTATGTCAACAATGAGAAGAGCAAGTCTGAAATTCGTTTTTTTTTCTTGCTACAGGATCAATGCAATCTTTTTTTCTACTCAGGGTATGTTTTAACTTCTGAAACAAATTAGAGGACATGAAGTTCCTTAGAAAAAAATGGGAGGAATGTTAAAAGGTACTGTTTCAATGTAAAACTTGCCCCCTCCCACTGTCTTCCAGCTGCTGATCTAAGACTCCTGAAGGACAACACAGCTTCCAGACACAGGAACCAATCGAACAACTCACTGCTCTAGACACAGGAACCAATGAAATAAACACCAGCTGTAATTATTAAAACAATAAGTATCTCTACATTTGCAGAGCGTTTAATTTTTATTTTTAAAGAATGTTGGCACATTGGATGCACAAAGCAACTTGGAAAAACACTTTCCTGCTTTGGTGTGATACACATGAGATTCCTAATGTCAGAAAAACGGTGAATTCTCTCTGTGCTGCAGCAGTAGCATACAACAAATATTGCCTTCTATTCTGGCTGTCAGATATATACTTTATGGATGAGTTAATTATTATGCAAGATGGTACTGAATCACATCAGTGTGTAGTGGCTGTTAATGTAAAGTAATAAATCAAAGTCCTTAATGTTAAGTTAATGCGACTGCATATAGCTCTCCTGAAATAGCATGAGGATGGTTACGTGTATGTGCATATATGTGTAGCTACCCTCTGCATTACCTGCCTCTCGATTCTGTTAGAATATTCAGCATAGAATAGAGCTGTCTTTTTAGTGATGTCTTTGTTTTTCTTAAAGTCTCACATATTGTAGAACTCTGGGAAGGTGTTAACAAAGGGTAGACTGCCCAAGAATGACACAAAAGTGTGATTTTTGCAGAGACTTACTCACTGGCAGTGTACTTAGAGGGAAGATGGTGACTGGAGGGAGGTGGAATTATATTTTTCCCTAGTCTCGGGACAGAAGATTTTTCTGTATGCATTCATCATAAGTCCTTCAGAAATTAGAGGCTGGCTGAAGAACATAAAATTCTCCTTTTGAAAAAAATGCCTATTCTAGGGGTTGAACTCAGGACCTAGCACCACTGTCCCTAAGCCTTTTTTCAAGGCTAGCTCCTGACCACTTGAGCCACAGCTCCATTTCCATTTGTTGGTTAGCTGGAGATAAGAGTCTGGAGGATTTTCCTGCCTGCACTGGCTTCCAACCTGAGTTCTCAGATCCCATCCTCCTGAATAGCTAGGATTACAGGCATAAGCCATCAGTATTCAGCTTAAAACTCTCTTTTAAAGTGCAAATGTCTTAACTTTGTCAAATCAATTGCCAACTTATGAATTCTGTGAATTGTTTTGATTTTGTTAAGTCCCTGGTAAATATGAAATCACTCAGCTAAAAGGAGTTGTTGAAACAAGAAGAAAACTCTATAGTCAGCTAAGAGTGGGCATAGCCTTGCTTTCCCATCCATCCATTCATCTACCCATCCACTGAATAATAACTGAGTGCCTAATAAGTGCAAACTTCTTTGAGACATCCTTGGGTAACATAGAGAGAAAAACAATTCATATTTAACCAAAATCTTACAGTGTACTGGAAACAACAGACAGGAAATAATGATCATAAAGAAGAATCAAAGAAATGATAACGTACGAGGGCAATGGCAATTGATCCTGATCACAAGACCAGAAAGAAAGACCTTTAGGAAATACTTGTCTTGTGCGTGGCCTGCTAGTACTTCTTCTCAACTATTGATGGAAATGTAGTTGTGGTAAGCTTTATAGGATGAAAGCTTTATGGACTTCTACAGTAAGAAAAGGAGGCCTTGTTCTGTGGAAAAGCAGAGGCAGCAAAGAGTACCACACCTTGAAGTGAAAGCTTGTTGATCTGAGTGAAGAAAGGTAGATGGAGACATTACAGATGAAATAGTAGATATGTGAAGATCACAACATTGAAAATCAGAGGGTTCCTGGTAACAAGGAAGATAAAGAGGGAAGACAAAGGCTGAGAGACAGGCTGAAAATGCAAGGGCTTGTGCAGTAGTGACCTAGGCTTTACAAGTCATTTCTCCTAAGAGATTCTGAAGTCCAAGAGAATATGGTAGATTCATTTGGATACCCACCTTAGTAACTGCCATGCAAAATTCCTCAAGTGAAAAAAAATATAACTCTTGGGGGATAAATGGAATATTCTCATGCATATTCAGTATACTCTAGGTTAGAAATTCATGTTTTTAAAACTCAGAATATGTGAAAAACTACAGAAAGTTCTGAAACTATGGGCTTATCTCTGTTCTACATAATCATCTCAGTAATGACAAAACAAAACCACAAAGGTTCAGTAGGTACCTGTCTCATAGCAAATGAACGGCTGAGGCTCATAAGAATCCTGCCACAAGGTGAATTAGCTGGCGATGGCACCATTGCTGGCAAAGCATATGACTACTGCCAAACCCCAGGCTTGCAAGCTACAAAGCCTTTTCTTTGTCTTCTCTGCCCATTTCCAACATTGAAATAGTCTGTGGGGTCTCAGACTAGTTATAGAGATATCACTGATGTTAAATCTTGGATAGAGAAAATTTCCTCCTCCTTGTGCATCTTTTCAGGAAAATGACTTGATACAGCCCATGGACCCAAGCATATCTTTCTTATGTTAGAAGGAAGATTACAATGGGCATGGCTCCAGAAAGCAACTGGCTCTGCCACTGGTCCTCTATTCAGCAGCATCTGAATCCTGTTGATCCAAATGCTCTGAATTCTTGATCTATATCCAAATTCTATGTTACATACATAACCACACTGGCAAAGAACTACCATTAAGATCCAGTCCAGAGGGAAGGCTATTGCTACTTAGCTAATCCTAGCCACTCAGCAGGTGGACAGCCTAGACAAGAAGTGCATGAGACCTTCATCTCAGGCAATAAGCTGCTCAATGTGATGACATGTGCCTGTCATCACAGCTACGGGGGAATTTGTAAATAGAAAGACTGAGACCTGAGGCTAGCCTCAGGCATAAATGCATGATCCTACCCAACAAACAACTAAAATGAAAACAATAACGACTAAAATAAAAAAGGGCTGGAAGTGTTGCTCAAGTGGGAAAGCACCTCCCTGCCTATAAACCGAGGCATTAAGTTCTTCTTATAAAAGAAGAAGGAAAAGAAGAGGAGGAGGGAGAAATATTTTGCACAATCTGACTAAACAAACGTTAAAGAACTATATAAGATACGTTTGCATTTTCTAGAATGTTATTAATAATATATGAGATTCTAATTCCAATAAGTGACCAAAAGTCGCCTTGGGAAAAGAGCTCATTTTTCAATGTGACCTCATATTATGATCACTGGGGGAGGTTTTGAAAATATCCTAGTGCTAGAGTCACAAGGGCAGAGATTGTGACTGAATTGGCAAAGAATAAATATGCTTTCAAAAGATCTCCAGGTGACTCAAGGTGCAGCCTACATTGAAAACTACTGTTCAATATAGATCTAAGGGCAGAGAGTGCTTTGGTGCTACATTTGATTTTCTCTCTGTTCTTCAAAGCCATCTTGTAAGTTAGGAACTCTGTATTTTTCATTTAGTCAAATAAGCCTGAGAAAGTACAAGTACTGTCAACCTCCCAAGGTTACACAGTATTTGAGTCTGTCAGCTTTCTCTAACTTGGAGGCACAGAAAGGACTTTTGTTAAGTGTTTGTAAAGCCCTCACAGCTCTCCTGAGCAGCCCAGACTTCCAGTCCTTTTGCTGATTGCCTCTGTCCTTCCTCAAAATAGAGCTTTAATGAATAACTCTGCTCTCATCCTGCATCTTTCTTCCTGCCTCTCCATTCCCTTCCCAGATCTGCATAGCTGTAGATGTTACATTGGAAAATTAAAAAGTAAAAATTAAGAAAAAATGAAAAAGAAGACATTTTCCTCATAGCTTAAGGAAATCTTTTCTAAGACAAATAATCCTATCCTGCTCCAAAATTAAGCCATATTTGGTGCTTTTTCATTACATATTATAAGGTCACAGAATGTAAAAGTTACTAGCAGTTCAGAAAGGATTCATCTTCAGAATATAAAGTATAGAAGTGAAGATTTACATAAATTACCGTAATAATACACACTTAAAATTCATAGTTTAGTAAAAATGAAATGATAAGGGAATCATTTCCACTGTAGCAAAGCCTCTGTTTTCAAGTTGCTTAAATATTTGATATGCAATTAGAAGTGCTGGATTTAGGGCAGTGGATACAGTTAGTTTTAATTGTACTTAACACCTTGAATACCAGAGAGTAAATCTGCCCAAAATAGCATGTTTAGCACCAAGTCTAGGGAATTCAGAGAGATGTGAAGTTGAAGAAAGGGGTTTATTGTAGATGGGGTTATTGCTTGGATAGGGAGACAAAATATCTGTTGTACTATTTGAAAACAAACAAAACAAGCCACTGGCTTCAAAATTTGGGGAATCAACAAGGGCAAGAGGGAGAAAGAACATCAAAGGTTAAATCAGATGCAAATTAGAGTATTTAGGCTAGGAAGATGGGCTGGAGTTATGATCACTGATGTGTTCTTTAACTTCACAGAGCTCCTGGATGTCTTAAGGCCATTTTCTATAAGATGGTGTAGGAAAGAAACAGTTTTTAGTTTTTATTTAGTTTTAAATAAAGTATACTTCATTGTTCTCTTTACTATCTAGCTTTTTGTAAGTGCTATAGAATTGCATTGTGGATTAATTTAGTGGTATGTTTGTTGATTATGAATAAGTAAATGGACACTGAGTTACAAAGAATCTGTCCTTTATTCCCTGTTTCTGGGAAGTAACCCTGAAAATGGTGGAAGGTGGGATTCTGCACATGACTGGAATGTCTTTGTCTTTCCTGGTGGTTTCCTTGCAGAATAAATGATATTTTATGATAATGAGATGATCTGGGATGGGAGATAACCATGCAAGAAAGGACAGATATGTGATTAAGTGGTTAGAATTTTGAGTCATATGTTATTAGACACACCTTCAAAGAAGGAGATGGGTTGAAAAATGTGTTCATCTATGTGGGCAACTATTCAACCAACTATACATATGTTATGAAACACCAAAAAAACCTCTGAACACCAAAGCTTAGATAAGTGAACCTTGCTTTTTCATATGTTTCATATTATCACATACAAATGTGCCAGGAGCTTCATGATTGAAATGCTGCCCAATCTTGCCATTTCTCTCTTTGGTTCATTCTGATTTATATTTCTTTGCAGTTATATACATATACATACATACTCTCTCTTTCTCTCTCACACACACAGGTACTCAGAGATAGATAAATAGATAGATAGATAGATTCATAAGTGTACTTTCTCGAGTTCTGAGAGTCATGCTGGTGGATTATGGAACCTGAATGGAATTTTTGGAACCCTCAAAATTTTATCCATCTGCTTTGAAGTTAGGGCAGACTTGGGATCACAAACTTGTGGTTGGTATCTTAAGTGAGGACAATCTTGTAAAAATTGGTCCTCCAAGGACCTCATATATAAAATATACTTAGAATTCAAAAAATTAAATCTCCCTTCAACAAATCCTCAAAGAAACAACTGCACAATTAATAAGTGGGCTAAAGATTTAAAGAGAGACTTCTCTGAAGAGGAAATAAGAATGTCCAATAGACACATGAAGAAATGCTCAACTTCTCTGGCCATAAAAGAAATGCAAATCGAAACAACATTGAGATTCCACCTCAACCCAGTTAGAATGGCTATAATCAAAATTTATTAACAACAGATGCTGGAAGGGATGTGGACAGAAGGGAACCTTACTGCATTGTTGGTGGGAGTGTAAACTTGTTCAACCACTTTGGAAAGCAGTATGGAGGTTCCTCAAAAGACTCCACATAGAACTCCCCTATGACCAGCAATCCCACATTTGAGCATTTACCCAAATGATCACAAACAAGGCCATACTAAGGCTACCAGCACAACTATGTTTATTGCAGCATTATTTACCATAGCTAAGATATGGAAGCAACCTAGATGCCCCTCAGTAGATGAATGGATCAAGAAAATGTGAGATATGTGTGTGTGTGTGTGTGTGTATACATGTATGTATATATATATATATACACACACAAATATATGAATTCTATGCCTCCATCAAGAAGAATGGCACTGCCATTGTTAGGAAATATAAAGACTTGAAAAAGATTATACTAAGTAAGCCAGACCCAAAGAAACATAGGTTCCATGGTTTCCCTTATTTGCAATAACTAGTATATGTCTAGGATAATCTTACAAGACAAGTAGAAAAGGTCAAAAGCTAAGCACATATGACCATATAAGATGGTGCTAAGTGAAATGAGCCAAGATATGAGAAATGAACCCAAGATAGACACAAGAGGTTTTATCTTTGTTGCTGTTGTTTTTAACGTACTTATGATGTACTCTATGATTACTTTTGTTTCTTTTGTATGTTCTTCTCCCGTGATATAACCCCTGTTTTCACCATTCCAGTACTCTGCATCTTATAAATACATTTTTCTAATTTGGGGAGGGGAGGGGAAATAACAAAAGGCTGAAACAAGGATACAGGCTGACCCATTGTAACAATGAGAGCTACAAGACATTATTAAAAATGATCTTTACAACTTGAGGAAGGGAGAAGGAGTTTGGGAGGTGGAGAGTGATGGGGAAGGGAAGGGGTGGCTGGAGAAAAACAAAGGAGGGTGTAACAATGCTCAAGAGGAAATGTACTCATTACCTTACTCATGTAACTATAACCCCTCTGTACAGCATCTTTACAACAAAAAATATAATAAATATTGGTTCTCCAATCATTTGTTTGAATAACTAAAGGCATACTTTAGAATGTCAATTTCAAAAAGTTCATTCCATTCAGGAGTGATTAGAATGAATTATATTCAAGAACTAGATTTCATGCAGTCATTGTGACATCTCTCACTGAGATTTCACTATACTATAAGAAGGAAAATTATTTTAAAAGTTAGTGTGATATTCATATGTAAAAATTAGATGATAAAATACAACAGAAATGTATATAAGGAATGTTCCATGTTACTCAGTCAGTAGAGATATAAGATGGAGTCACAGAGACTATGATATAAGACTGGATTGCTTATAACTTTCCTTTACTTACACTATGACTCTTACTGTTGTTTTGAAAATTGATGACTCAGAAAGGGAAAGATGTAAGAATACTTCCCATAAGATTCCATAGCTTATTGAATCATATATATATATATATATATGTATAAATATAAATCAGATATATCATATATATAATCAGACAGGTAATGGACTGCATATATTATCACCTATAAATATTGATCACCTAAACAAATACAAACAAATACAGTGCTCCCATGACTTATATGCTATTCTATTTTTTCTTCTAAATAGTTTTCTTTAATGTTTAATTGTCATTTCCAAGGAGTATATTTATATGGAGTTAGTTGATTTACAACTGATAATTAGGATATTTATATTCAATAATCTAACTGCAAAAATAAATAGCCATGTCTTATTGTGGGCCTACCTATAGTTCTAGCTATTTAGAAGGTGGAGATCAGGACCATATTTTGAAGTCAGCCTGGGCAAAAAGTTAGCAAGACCCATCTTAACAAATAACAGGTAATACATATCTATAACATACGTAGCATGATTGGGAGGACTGTTGTTTGTGACTGATCCTGGGGAAAAGTGTGGGACCCCTAATTAAAATATAATTACAGTAAAAAATGCTAGAGTGTGGTTCCAGTAGCAAATGACAGCCTAGCCAATGCAAGGCGTTAAAATCTGAATACTTCCAAAAAAATGAACAAACTTCTCAATGGTAAATAAATAAGTTGTGATCCATAATTCTCCACTTAGAGTAAAGAGATTTACATCGAACATACAGTGAAACATTTTTATAATTGGTGAGAGATGAGACTGGTTGTGTCTACTTAGATTTAGAAGAGTGTATCTTTATACTCATTTCATAGTGAGTGATGCCTTATTTACTTGGTGATTGGACAAACAGTAAATAAATGCCAATGATATTTAGCAGGATATACTAAACATGTTTACTCAGGTTAGTGAGTAGACTGGAAGGGAAATCGTTCCTGATGGATCTGCATTTATAGAAGTGGTCACAGTGTGCTTTCACTTTTAAAGCCAAAAACGGTTCTCTAAACAGGATCAGCAACAATCTTGTAGCTTTGCTTTCAAATATAAATCATTACAAATTCCATCTAGAAACCAAGCTAGAAGATCTAGAACTGGAAAATGGGCTTCTCTGAGGAATTACATGACAAGTGTAATTATTGTCTCTCAAAAAAATTTACCCTCAAAGGCAGATAACTAATTTTAGAGAAAAGAGCATACATTTTAATAGACAGAGACCTGGGGAATCCTGCTAGAAATACTGGTATTGCTATAAATATTGTGACACAAAACTGCACATTAGAAACTTCCAGGAAGTATATTTTTAAAGTGCAAGTGAAACAGAACAAATGGCAATTGTATTTACATAACACCTTTATTCAAGAGTGCAAGTTTTATGTTTAATCTTTAAGTTCCTTATATACCCTGACTGGAGTAAGGCTGAATCTATTAGAATTTAGGTTCTTGTATTCACATTACTGTCAATATTTAAGGACTGCCGCTTCTTAAGTATAGCTGATGTTAGTTGGGCATCAAAACACAAAATCACACAGGATGGGTACCCTCCATTCTCTTAGTACCTTCTGTATACATACATAATCAATATACTAACTACTAATTTATGCTTCCAGTTTCAAACTATTTGGTATTTACTAGACTGAACACACACACAGACACACACATACACACTCACAATTCTCTGTGATCAGAATATAAATCCAGGTTTGCCTATTGGGCCTATTCAGTATTGGATGACTTGTTTAATTCAAGGCTTTACATTTTTAATATATTGCATTATTCATGAAGCTAATTTCTATGTCACTGTCCAGCCTGATAAGTTTGTTGGGGGTAATCAGAAACAAATGCATCAAATAGAGTGTGTAAACAACAACAACAACAAAACTAGAACCCAAAGGCAGAAAGTTGGCTGACTGGACAGAGTAATAAAAATCAAAGTCAACCATCTCATTTGGGGTAAAGCAATGCAATCCTCTGCCTTCTTGTCTTAGATCATCAATTAGCATCATTTTTATAGTCTATTTGGCATCACATTTTTTATTTCTTCTACTATTTAGTTTGGTCTACTTATTTTGCTTTTTTATGTATGAGCATATGTATATGATTTTACTGATCAAAATTACTGTCAAGTATGGTGTTCAAGTGTTGCCTAGTGTTTTTGAGCACAGGAAGGTTGTAATATGTTTTATGGAAAAAATCCATGTGTTGGATAAGTTTCTTTCAGGCATATATTATGGCATTGTTTGTCATAAGATGCATTAATATATCATAGTTGTGTATATGTCTCCAGAGGTGCACACACACAACTATAATGTCTTTCAGTAAAAACACATATAAACCATGGCTATATATTAGTCTGTTGGAAGAATGTTATTTTGGGGCTCTCAAGCACCTCAACATAATTGCTGTGATTAAAGAGCATGAACTATATTTTGAAATTAGATACAAGATATAACAATAATTTTTAAATGATTGGAGATAGAGTCAGAAAATGAGAGCTTTTGCGAGTGTTATTTACTAAGATGTTAAAGACAATTGAAGAAGCAGGATGTTTTGGTTTTATTTTTGAAGGGAGTCACACCATAGGGTGACTTAAACTTCAGTTTAATTTATATTTTCTATACAAAAAAAAACTGTTTCATAGCTGCCTCAGACCAACTATAAGAAATGTAGTCATTAGCATCCAAAAAGAGAAAAGAGGCTCCTGGAGCGTCAGTTGGGCTAGTAGTGAAAGTATAGGGTCAGACATTTTGCTCTAATCCTACCACTCCCCTTCTGATCTGTAACAGAACTGATTTAGAAAAGAGGATTAGGAAGCTCTGAATAAAAGCTTAGTAACCACTCATCAAATCTTAGTTGTTGCTATCAGGCTAAAATTATGTTATCTTACAGTGGTATATTTGGGGGGAAAGAAGAAACAAACAAAATGTCATAGGAAGAGAATATTGGAAGGTAAAGCTTTGTTCTAGTTCTGGCACAGTTGCAATGATACCCTGAAAATCACAGAAGCGATTATTTAAAACCGATATGAATTTGGTGTTAGACTTTTATCCTTAGGCTGGTAGGGATTTTTTTCATCAATCTGTTCACCAGATTTCCAGCTTTAAACAAACTCTATATTTTTAGTTCTTTATTGTGTTATAAAAAGCAGAATGAACAAATGAGATGGAGGAGGATATAAGACAATGATATTCTCCAACAGGAAATTCAGCAGTGTTTGGCCATGTCACACTTTATATAGAAAAGCATTAAAGGAACAGATGGAGAAGATTTTTAAATAAAATTAAAATGTACAGTGTAGAGATTCTGAGTCATCGTACTAGACTTTCATAAAGAACCTAGACAACTTACCTAGATTTTGTATATTTGAGGCTATGTTCCAACTGGAAGGTAAAAAAAAGAGGAAGGAACGAAGGAGGTGAGATGAGAGGGAGGGAAGAAGAGAAGGAAAGAGGAAAGAAAGAAAGAAGGAAGGAAGAAAGGAAAGGAAAGGAAAGAAAAAAAGGACATGAACACAGACGGAGACTGGCACATAGACTAGTAAGAGTCAGAGTAGGAAAAAAGGGGGGTTAGGAAAAGGTGATAAGAAATAGTTACAAGGTAAATTTGATTGAAGTATATAATACACCTATATAGAAAAGCCACAATTAAATTTATCCATTTGTAAAATTAATATATGATATTAAAAAGAAATAAAATATAGGAATTCAAAAAATTGAAAAAAGAATAGGAAGCAGATATTGGGTTATTCTATATTCAGTACTAGGGAAAAAAAGGCTTAGTAACAATCCAGTAAACACAACAAAGTGCAATCAAATTGCAATAGTCTGAAGGTTTTCTATGAGGTCTATAGAAAGTGCTAGAGTGGCATTTGAGAGGCACTCAGAAAGTCAACATGGTTGAACTTGGTGGTTTATAAAGTGTGATGAGTGAAAGAGTCTAAATCAGATAGATGGGTAATGGCAGACCTACTAACTGAGATAGTGCTGGCACAGGTAGCAAGTACAATATGTAAGAAATTAGCTGTCAAAGACCAGATGCTCAATAGTGTTGCTGAATAATTTTTAATAAAACCTAAAAATGCCTATGTAGCTTTGTAGAAAACTGATTGAATAAGTAATGATTTAAATGATGGACTTCTTGGATTTTAGAAAAATCTATGGATGAAGTAGAAGATTGTAGAAAAAAATATAAACTGGAGGACAGTATACAAAAGAAAACACAGAATTTGAAGTGTTTGGGCTCATATTCAGGAGTAATAAATTGTTCCATATGATTGAAGAATAATATGAAATGAAGCTGTAAAGAAGTAAGGGCTTTGTGATATAGTATGTCTGAAAGTCAGACTGCAAGTTGTCATATTAATTTCAGAATGGAATCATGGCTCATGAGAATTTGGCAGAGGTCTTCATAAAATTCAAGATCCAGTTGTTGTGGAAGAATCTTGGAGTAGCCAATGAGAAAGTAATGATTGGAAAGGTAAAACTCTGAATTATGAAATATCAGTTTGGTAGCTCAATGAGAGTAGAAGCAAAAAATAACAATATATTTCACAAGGATGGTCAAAAAAGAAATGGAAGGGTAGCAACAGATTTAAAGGATATTTTGAGTCAATATGTGTGAGCTAGCTCCCATTAGAATGGCTGAGTCTCCAGACTGGATTCAAGGTGGCCCCTGAGTAATAACCCTGAGTAATAAAGTATGTTATTACAATGAACAGAAATAATGATGTTACAAAAGTGAGCAGTTTTAGGGAAAGATAATCGATTTTGATACATTAGCAGGGTGTCCAGGTAGAGAAATATTTGGGGGATGTGGAAACGCAGCATAGCAGTTTATAATCAGACTAAACTAGAAATTAAAATTTGAAAGGTATCTGATGTCAATAATAAATGAATTTGTGGTAGTAAGAAGATGGCCAAGGACACAGAGAACAATAAAATAAAAAGCCACCAGAGCTTACTCACCCTCAGATGAGTGGAGGTGTGTGTGAGGTTTGAGAGAAGTCAAAAAGAGACAAGAATAATCGTGCCTTTCTAAAGAGAGAAAACAGAGCTTCCAAGGAATGGTAGTGTATATAGACTCGGATTTGAAGAGGAGAAACTCTGGAAATACAAGCATCAATGTGTTGTGAGATAGATGGGTTCAAGAGAAAATGAGTGAGGAGAGAGGAAGAGTATTTCTTGAGGCTTTAGGCTTTAGGGATGTGCTCCTGGTTTTACTGTCACTAGGGTTGAGCTCACAGTACCCTTCCAGGTATTTTCAGTGGCCAAGTAACTCTCATTGAAACAACAGGGCAAAACAAACTATGGGTGCAAATGGCATTTGGAACACTGAGTCTGGTTAGAACAAGCCCTGGTTAGAAGTGCTGGTCTCAACATCTTCAGAAAAAGACTAGCCAAAGTTAAATGAACATTTTTGCCTCAGTGATAGCTGTCAATTAACTAGATACCATAACACTACTAAATAAGCAGTAATTTGCGGTACTAATTTGCATGCTACTTTTATCCTAAATCAAATCCTTATATAGATACCTATATAGAAATTTTCTGTTTCCTTTCATTTTATAACAAACCTGCTGGTCTTTGGAGTTGTCTTAAGTTTGCACAATAATTTGACATGAACCAGAGGTTTTCATAACATTAAATCTAATAACAAAGGTCACTATGTCCTCTATGTCCTTCAGTACAAAACAATTAGATTTCCTACAGATACTACACTTACAGTCTTTTCAGTTTCTAAGTATATTTCTCTTCTGAGTTACTATTATCAATGTTATTATTTCATACATTGTAAATGTATATGTATGTATCTGAATATATGTGTACATATGATGAAGAAAGATGTGGATATCTTCCGGGAGAACAATCAGCATTTAAAAGAAACAACATAAAGCAAATCTAAGTTTTTAATGACAACTGACCTTCTTCAAGCTAATGATATGCATTAAAAAAAAGTCACTGAGGTTAATGTTACACAAAACAGAACAAGAATGAATGCTATTTGTTTTGCTTGCATATTTTCACTATAATCCTTATTCATAGATAAGCTGTGACTATTTAGAGTTAAAATGTGGTATGAATTCCCTCAGTCAGTGGTCACTACCATTGGGAGCTCAATTTCTCTTTCAATACCACACAAAACTTCAGCTAGATTCTGACTCTGAAAAAAAAAAAAAGCCCTTTTACAGGAGGAACTAATGACCATTCTCCTCTGCTATTCTGAATCCTCCCAAAGTACTGATGGGAGAGATAAGGAAGCCACAGTCATTATAGACGAAAGTTATGAGTTGAAAGGGTTTAGGCTCTATTTTTCCCATTACTCTAGTCCTTTGAAAAATTTCAGTTTGAATAACCCATGTAACAATTCTAGATAAGGAGTCAGTAAACTTTTCCTCCAAGTGGCCAGATAGGAAATACTTTAGTCTTCTCAGACCATATGGTTTCTGTTGCAGCTACTTAACTCTGCTGTTAGGGTGTGAAAGCACCACAGCCAATAAACAAATGAGCCTGGCTATGTTCCAATAAAACTTTATAAACAAACAAGTAGCAGGCTAGACTTAGCTTAAGGGCTACCATTTCTAAATCCCATGTACACTTGCAAACCTTTATTGAATTAAAAATACAAGGAAGTAGAGCTTTGGCCCAAAGTGGTAGAGTGCTACCATTGAGCAAAAGAGCTCAGAGACAGTGTCCAGGCCCTGAGTTTAAGCCACAGGAAGACAAAAAAAAGACAGGAAGGAAGGAAGGAAGGTAGGAAGGAAGGAAGGAAGGAAGGAAGGAAGGAAGAAAGAAAAGAAAGAAAGAAAGAAAGAAAAAGAAAAGAAAAGGAAGAAAGAAAGAGAGAGAAAGATTGATTTATCCAGGTGCAGGCAGCTCACAGCTACTAAGGAGGCTGATATAGGAGGATTGGAGTTCGAAGCCAGCCCGGGCAGGAAAGTCCATTAGACTCTTATCTCCAAAGAACTTCTCAAAAAAGCCAGAAGTGGTGCTGATACTCAAGAGGTAGAGCCCTTGCTTTGAGCAAAAAGATGCTCAGGGACAGTGCCCAGGCCCCATGTTCAAGCCTTAGAACCAGTAAAAAGAAAAGAAAAGAAAAAAATAAAAGGAAGGCACTCTATGGCAGGTTGGATAATAGGACATGAAGCACAGACATTTTTTTTAAAATGTAGGAATATCATCAAAATAACTTCCTATTGATCCCTTCACAATAGCCCTGAGCATAACCACCAATTTTTAGGCTTATGAAGCACAATCAGGATTGCTGTATATGATAAGCACAAAAATGACAATGCACCATGATCACTGCTGTAAAGGAAGTAAGTGGGAAGAAAGCTTCCATCATTAGTAACAGCTGTATGTGCTGTAACTTACCAATCTTGTACTGCATTGAAGGACTCTTCATTGGTAATGTCATACATTAAAATGAAGCCCATGGCCCCACGATAATAGGCTGTGGTGATGGTCCTGTATCTTTCCTGGCCTGCTGTATCCTAAAAAATAAAAGAGAATCTCTTAGAAATAAGGCAATACATCTTTGGCAGTGATTAACAACTCCAAAAGATGTTTCAAGAGATAAAAACACAAATGGAATGCACAGCTATCTATCATTTTTAACCTTATTTGCCTTATGATTTTATATGGAATCCCTGCAATACTCTAAAAAAACTTTTATTTTAGTAAAGATGGAAACCCCATTAAAGAACATCTAACTATGGAAAATAAAAATAAAGATGAGATTTACCTAAAAATCTGTGGCTTGTAGTTTCAAGCCAGAGAAATGTATTATTTCCATCATTGTGTGTTTATTATCTGTCCACAAATACAAGCCAATGTGGGAGAAAAGAGAAGCTTTAGAAAAAAAATCTCCTTTTAAGGAGCTTGTGGCTCAATTTCAGCTTATACAAGTGTAAAATGAGAATGAAAACACTAGCTTTGTGGGGATGTTTGAGTAAGGTAGATCTGAGTTTAGCTCCTGTTCTCCTGTTAGGTAGCTGGGGAGCACATATACAAGTTCCTAAGTCTCCAAACTAGACCCCTCTGAAGTTTAACACGTGTATCAGGGTTATGTGAAATAATTCATGTAGAGCACACAAACAATGGTCAATAAACCGCAAGTGCTGGCTGTGGTGGTTGAAATGTGGAGAAGGGATAACTCAAAATGGGAGATAATAGCCTACAAAAATAGCCTCAAAAAGAGAGTGTACATAACAGTTAAAATTGGGAATCAGAGACAGACACATGGAAACGGCTCTGTTACACTCCATGGATAATTGTGCTAAACAAATGATTCCTTGGGGGAGGGACATACAAAGAAACAAAAAAAATCATCTTATAAATATGTTAGAAATAATCGCAAGACAGGAAAACCATTTGGTCCTTATCTTGGGGTTCATTTCACCTAACATCAACGTATTTGACCGTTTCTGCGTGTCTCAGACCTATACTAGTTGTCCCTCCCCCACGATATAACCTGTTTTCCCTGTAGTTGATGTTGGTATAATTTGTGGAGGGGAAGGGTAAAAAAATTGTTTAAATAGGGATACAGGTGGGTCCATTGCAACAATGAGATGTACAAGATGTTATGTCGAAAAACGAACTTTACAACTTTGGTGGGGGGGGAGGGAACAAAGGAGGAGGCAACAATGCTTGATAAGAAATGTACTCATTATCTTGCCCATGTAATTGTAATGCCTCTGTATGGTATTTTCACAATAAAAAAATTATTCCTTATTTCAACCTGAGGATCTGAGGTATCATTTCTAATCCAAATGTTCTTCAGCTTTCCCTTTACCAAAAGCCTTGGGGACTGGGGTCTGGCTTCTCTTTCTTACGATGCTTTAGGTGCTCATTACTTTGGACAAAATGTGATTGTCCTTCTACTTAAGTCTGTGTCCTCTTCCTTACTTATCCCTGAAATGCCTCCTTTGTCTGCAGAAGGCATCTCAGCAATTTCTCCATTCCCAAGATTTAGAGGCCTAATGTGTTGGATGACACAGAAAGAGCTCCCTTTACAATGAAAATGAAATATCAGGAACCAGTGTTACCATGGACTCAAGCTAGGTATGTTCTTAACTCTCAGGCTTTCTCCTGTTTGGATCCTTATACTCCAAATGGCAAACAGTGAGAAGCTTAAGGTTGCTTACAATGCCTAATTTGTGTGACATATCCTATTTGGTTCCTATAAGTTCAGAGAAAGATGATGAAAGAGGTTAGGAATCAGTGAATGATCCTGAGACCATGTGGGCTGCATAACAAGTTGGATAAGAAATGAACTTATTACCTTACTTATGTAACTGCAACCCCTCTGTACGTTACATTGACAATAAAAAAAGGAAACTGAAAATTAGCTAAGGGTATTACTTTTCATCAAGCCAACAATAATGGATTCTACTGTTAGATCAGAGGACATCCTGGAATAATTAGAAGATGCTTGTTAGGTATGATTATGGATACAAGGTTTCAGGAATAGGACAAAAACAGCATATAGCCCTAAAATAGCAGAAACAAAGTAAAACCCAATGGAAGATCTTCTGGAATATACTTCCAGGGTCAGAAGACAAAATAAAAACTTCAGCATATGAAAAAAAACAAGAGGAAAATTCTTTAAACCTACAAAAGATATCGTAATAAATTTGAAATGATAGAAAAATCAGGTTATAACCTGAGAAATAACTACACTGTACCAGAAAGGACAGAGGCTAATATCTTTAATGGGTAGAGTGGTAGTAAAATATTAAACTTATAATTATAAAATGTATTAATAATTATAAATGCCTGTAAAAATTAAATCCCAATCATAATATTAGAAACAAAAAGCTTCCTAGTTACATTCCTATATAATAAATTTTACCAGGCAGGAGGAGTTCCGGGAAGATGGCGGAGGAGAAGCTGGAATCTGAACAAGCTCTCCCATAGAAAGCAGTTTTAGAATTCCAGTGAACAGTCCTAAGCCAGAGAATCACACCAAGTGTGCCATCACAGGACAGAGAGTTAGGCAAGAGAGGGGAAGCCAAGGCAAGGAGACACATCTGAGCGCTTGCCAGCAGCCGCCACGGTGGCGCCAGGGTTGCGGTGGCGACCGCAGGGCACCCAAACCTGAGCCACAGAGAGTCCGGGACGAAGGAGCCAGATGCAGCGGGCGAGCGGATTCTACTCAACACCAGCAAGAACCAACAAGGAGAGGACATCTTCATCCTGCAGTTTGCAGACCAGAGACGACCCAGGATCCAAGACTCGGCGTGAGTAGAAGCCCAACATCCTCACTCCTTCTCAGGGAGCAGAGGAGGGAAGGC
>NW_012267299.1:8471803-8563741 GCF_000151885.1 Dipodomys ordii
GGAAAAGGTCAGATAATGTGATGTCAGGAAAATGAACCCTTAGATATGTATTTTAATGTTTTTTTCTTTCATGCATGTGTTTCTAACGCATTTATAAGACTATCTCTTTGTTGCTTTGTATGTCCTTCCCCCACAGTATAACTCCTGCTTTCACTATATTTGATGTCAGTATAACTTGTGGAGGAGATGGGGGAAAAACCAGTTGTTTAAGGATACAGGTGGACCTGTTGCAACAATGAGAAGTACAAGGTGTCATGTCCAAAACGAGCTTTACAACGTCGGTGGGAGGGGGTAGGGGGGAAGGAGAAGGATTGGGATTGGGTGGGACGGGGGAGGCTGGGAAGGGATGTGAAGGGTAAACAAAGGAGGCTGCAATGCTTGGTAAGAAATGTACGCATTATCCTGCCCATGTAATTGTAACCCCTGTGTACAGTATGTTCACAAATAAAATTAAATTAAAAAAATAGATTTTACCAGGCAATCATTTGAACATTATTGCAATTTGCCTGTTTTATAAATATTATGAAAATGTAGATGTTAGGAATTTCACAAACTGCAAATCAGTGAGACAACTATACAAATTCATTAGCCAGAAAGAAGCCATTGTTTAGCTTATATAGTTAGTTAGTTTTAGATAGATAGTGGATTCATTTCAGTTAACAGTATACCTAACAGTGAAATGAAGTAAATATGGAAAAATGCCAAGGTTAATTTCCCAAAAATTGTTTAAAAAATCAAGGTAGACTGAGAAATTTTGTAACATATTTTTAGCTCTCGGAAGAGAGTCTATTCAAAAACGTTCCCACATATGGCTCAACTTTATCTAAAATGTAACTTGCCCAGCCCACCCCCACTGTGCAGCAACTTAAAGTGACTTTCTTTTTTCCATTGGTAAAGTATCTTCCTACCATTGACTGAGCAGCATCTGTGCAAGCCAGAGGACCGTACCTGATGAGGTCTCTTTACAGTGCATTGATTTTCCTTACTTTCTCCACAGAGGGAAACAGCCTGAGCACTACAGACACTGCTAAGTGGTGACAGGGAGGGTCCCCGTCAAGAGACATTTCAACACAGACACTGAATAATGTTGTGTTGGAAACTGTGGCTTTGTCTCTTTCTTCTTGACCTTTTCCAGTGATGCTGTCCCCTTTTCAAAATATGTTAATTTTATTGTGACAGTAAAGGAACTAGTTCTCCTGTTATAAAATGCTTCAATTTCACATTGTAGGTGTATTTAATCTTCAAGACAGAAGCCAAAGTTCCATTAAATTGTGATTGAAATGTCACAGGAAGCTGCTAAAAAACCACAGGATTGGAGAGCCATTATATATCAAAATTTCTTATGAGAAAAAGAGAAAGAACAGGAAGGAGGAAGGGAGGGAGGGAGGGAGAGAGGAAGGAAGGGAAAATATGGACACTTTCAGACAGTATTTAAGTCACATGATGATGCTGCCTTTCCAACATCGTTCTGATTTGAACCCAGAAACACAATCTAATTGGATATATTTGTAACCTATCAAGGAGGATACAAAATCTCACCAAGCAGGAGAAATGTAATAAGAAATATAAGGCAGAAATTTCCTCCCAATTTCAAAGAAAATGTAAAGAATAAACAAATTTAATAATTCCATACCAAGTTGACTCGGTGTTGGTTTCAGATATCAAAAGCAATTTCTGGATTACAAAGTCCATTTGCATTTTTGTCTATTATATCAGGAAGAAAATAAGTCAGGAAAACACTTCATTATATTTGACATTTGCTAATGATGGTAGAACATTTTTATAATGTCAAGTGCTAATAATGTAATTGAATGACAGAAGTCTCAGAAGATAACTAAAATGGTGCCTCTTTCCTCTGTGATAAAGGAACTGGCTCCTACTCTGGTTTGGTGTTGTTCCTCTCCGTTGTCTCAAGTAGGAATGCCTGCTGATTTTCCACACATATGGGCTTCTACAGATTGAAAAACACACCTGGAAATTTCTAACATAAAAACAAGAGATAGAAATGGAACTAGAATATGGAAATGTTTCTTCTGTGAGCAACAGCTTTCTTTTCTTTTTAGAGAAAAGAAAAATCATTTCAGTTCATTTAAATATTTTGATATCTCAATTATGTTTTCATGAGACATTTTTGGCTTTAATGGTAGTTTTGATTAAAAATATTTGAATAGATGTTACAAGTGAACTATAAAATAAAAAACACTAGCAGCTTGGTAAATAGTAGCTAGGAATTTTTTCCATTTAAATGTTGGCATTTCTTTGTTTTGCCTGCAAACCTTCCCCCAGATAATACTTTAACTGCATGTACAGTACTCCAAAGCCTTTCTGAAGTCAAGCAGAGAAAATACTCAGTTTTAAGACTGAGAAAATAGCTTTCATTTGTAACCTAGAGATTATATTGTAATTTGTTTCTTGGGTAGTTGGTTATTTTTTTCTGAATCACATTAAAGTGGAAATGAAATGTCAATAAAGGAACAAAACTTGAACGATATCAGTACATTTAAAATACATTTACTGGATTTCTAGATAGAAAAAATAAACTAAAGAACCCAAACCCCTATTGCATGATAAAGCAGGTATTTTAATAGATAGATGAATCACATTTTCAAGTTAACTGATCAAAAACATTGGACTAAAGAAAACAATGTGTGATTACTCAATTATCAATATACATGGGGGCTAGAAACACTGCCATGCAAAATGTAAAACACACTTTTACTAATGAGTTTTCCAAGGACACAAAGACGCAAAGTGAAATAAATATTCAGCCACTTTCTGATCAAGCAAGTGTCCATCCCTTCACTAGTACTTTGCTACTTTAGTATTTTTGGAATAATAAAGGAAGATTAAATGATGCTTTATATAGTTTATTATGAACACTGACTTAATTCATCTAACCATTCAATAAAAAAATCTGACCAATGGCTATTACTATTTAGGAATTGTGATAGGTACATCACAAATTCATTTCTTCTATTCTACACACACACACACACACATATTGAGAGATGATGAGCAATGGGGTTACAGTTATATGAATACATTTCTTTTTGAAGCCTGATACCTCCTCCCTCATATTCTCCTGCTTTCCACTCCCCACTCCCCTTCCTCCTAAGTTGTAAATTCATTTCCAACATAGTGGATAGTGAGTATCATTGTTGCATTAGTCCATCCTTTGTCCTGCTGTTTTCATTAATCAAAATATTATACTTCCTATATGTTTACAAAAGGTTAAAGCCAATAAAAATTGCTTCTAGAACACAATGCAACACTTACAATTTTAATAGGAACAATTTACTCAGAGATGGAGTCCTCTGATTCATCGTTACCTTTGTAGGTTGGATTGTGTTCCTTAAGATGTATGTTAAAATCTTTGCTCCAGAACCTTTGTTTGGGAAATGGATTGTTGTAGATGCAATCACAGTAAGTAAGGTGATATGAAACTAAGGTGGCCCCTAATCATGTGCTGAGTTTCTTCATAAAAAGAAAAAAAAACAGACCTCAAGCACACAGACAAGAAAGCATGTACAGGCAAAGGCAGATGCTGGAAAGCTATCCTATTACAGGTTTTTTAGTATCAATTGGAGATTAGAGCATAAAGGACTTGCCATCCTGGTCTGGCTTTGAACCATGATTCCCAGATCTCAGCTTCCTGAGTAGCTAGGATTACAGGTGTGAGCCACAGCACCCAGCTCAAATGCTGATATTTACACATCACATCTTTTGTATCTTGTCTCTTTTTTCCAAGTTGTATTTATTTTGTCCTTTCCATAAATAGACATAAAACCATGTTAAATTTAGTCTTACAAAAATATCAAGCAAATACAAAGCTTATCTTATGCTTTCTTGTTGCATCTTTATATTACTAAAGCAGAAAGAACTTTTTTCCCCTTAAATCAGTTAATAGTCCTTTAAAATAAGATTTGCAACCCCCCTTTCCCCACCAATCTTGTGAATTCATTTACATACACATTGCTATTATACGTATCTATATAACAAGCCCACATTTTAGAACAGAGCACTTATAAACTAGCTTCTAAATAGGTCTTCCATCAATTTAAATGCTCTCTTTCCATATTATTCTTTATCAATCTTATTCACACCAGCAGATTTTACTGATCAGATTTTTCTTGTCATGATATTTTACTTTAGAAAACTAAAACCTTCATTTTACAATGGCACCTACTTCTATATTAAACCTAATAAAATCTGCCCAAGGCAGACAGATAAAACTTGACCTATTATTTCATGGCAAGGTTGCCATGGCAATTCATCTTTCCTGGCAGAGAGGAGAAGCCAGAGGCCTTTGACTCTACTGTCAGTAATACTCTGACATATCTACAAGTCATATGTTTCTGTTCATGAAAGGTGGAGACCATTTTAGGAAGGCTATTTCAATACTTAGATGATTTTTTTCCCATGATCTTAATGAAATTTATAACAAAAACCATATAAAGATCTTTACTCATTTTACTTCTGGGCATTTTTATAATGTTTAACACAAAGGCAGGGGAAGGCACTATTTTTTCTTTCTTTCTAATTAATCTTTTTGACATGCTTCTTCCCAGTGGGATTCTGATTATGCTCAACTTTTCAAAACCTGGAGGTTTTGAAACGCAGGCAATTTAGAGCTCTTAGTCGAGGTTGGAGATTGTTTTGCTATGCAGACAATATAAAATGCTTGCATCAGATCAAATGCACTAGTTTTAAATAAACAAATTTTCAGTGGGATTTGTACTGTGACCTTAAAATTGGCAATTAAGACTTAAATCAGGCTACTGACAAAGGTGTGGGAACTTTCACTTACAGAAGCCCAGAGTTCCATGGTTGTTTGGCTGCTGTCTGTTTAAGCAATGGATTTGTTGATCGGCATTTGACAGGGTATTTGTTACTTAGAGAGGGATAGAAGGGTAAAGAAGGGGAAGCAGTAGAGAGGCCTTGATTCACACAGGTTAGTATTATGGCTATGTTATGTGAGTTTCCCTTGTATCAACAGACACTGTAGCAGGAAGCACTTTACCATTAACCTACTTCCAAATGGTCTGTGTCCAGGATGAGGCACAGCCTTAGGATGAGGCACAGGATGTCACTAGGTATCTGAAAAAAGTGAAGCCGGAGCTACATGAATATTCAAATCTTCCTTCTCATGACATTGTGCAGTGTGAAAGGGTTATTGGCCTCCTTGAAGATTTTATACACTGGAGTCAGCACTCAATGCCTGTTGGACAGCAGTAGTGCGTTACAGGATAGGCTTCCCCCCAAGAAACCAAGTGAGAACTGTAATTATGTGTCCAGCAGACCAAACATCTGTCTTCTTGAATCCTCCATGTGGAAACAGCAAGGACTAGGAAAATGAGGATTAGAAATGGTGACAGGATAAATCAAACTCTTCTTCTCATTGTTCTGGCAGCTTGGGGATATAACCCAACTCCTGTATGAGTGCTAAATAGGATATGATCAGGGTATTTAAAACCAGGCTTAATAGTCTGATCTTTTGTTTTTGTTTCTATAAAATAAACTTCATTTGTTGCTCTATTTATTGTGCCAGTATTGGGCTTGAACTCAGGGCCTGGGCACTGTACCTTAGCTTTTTCATTCAAGGCTAGTGTACTACCACTTGACCCACTACTCAACTCACAGCTTTTTACTAGTTAATTAGCAGTAAGAGTGTCCAAACTGTTTTGACCAGGCTGGTTTCAACTTGTGATCCCCAGATCTCAGTCTCCTGAGTAGCTTGGATTACAGGCATGAGCCACCGGACTTTTATTTTGAGAAGTTTTAGATTCACAAAAAATGGAGCAAAAGGTACAAAGATTTATTATATACTCTCTGTTCCCACAGACAGCTTCCACTATTTATCAGTATCCTCCACCAGAGAACCACCAAAGTGCTACATTTATTTTTTTTTGTTTTTTTTTTTGCTTATGTGGTGCTGAGGAATCGAACCCAGGGCCTCAGGCATGCAAGGCAAGCACTTTAACCACTGAGCCACCTTCCCAGCCCAGAGTGCTACATTTATTGAAACCAGTGAACCTATACTATTACAGCAGGGTCCATATTTCCATAGGCTGGGTATTGGTGATGTGTATCTTATAGATTTGGACACATATGTAATAACATGTATAAACCATTATACTATCATGGTTTCATTGCCCTAAAATACCGTTGTGTTCTGCCTCAATTGTTTTAAAGAGAATAAAGAACTGGAAATCTTGGGATATATTCAGGGCATGGTTGATGATGGGCATAAATCACTGGATAGAGCATGGAAAATAATACCAAAATCTATTTAACACCAGTGCGTTTGCACTTTTCAAACTAGCCACCAATGAAATGTTAAAACATTAAAAATGGACTGATGGCGCTAAAGTTGATAACTTCAAAAAGTTTAGGCAACAATTCTAAGTCACAACACTGGAAAAGGTACAGGTCATACCGAAAACCAGCTTTCTTTATACAAAGTCTAGTCATGTTTCTATCATTATGGAGAGTAAAGAATCTATATCTATACATATGTGTATATAATCTCTTACATATATTTATATATGAATAACAACCCATATATTTAATATTATGCGTACCATGGTGGCCCTGGATTTGAATGTTATCATTTGGCTTTTTAATAATTTCCTTTTGTAATGCTTTCAATCTTGTCCATCTTTCCAGTCTCAAATTTCATTCTTTAGCCAATCTTCACTGTATTCAGTCCAAATACTCCATTAGAATTGTTCTTGTTAATGTAGTCAATGACTTCCTTGTTGACATGTTCAATTTTTACTTTTCATCTCATGATAGGGATGATGACATCTTATTTCATTAAATTCACTGTTCCAGGATATGAGTCTATAGATTGGTTAGTTTCTTTAAAATTTCTTCTTCAGTTTTCTTTGCAAACTCCTGTTCAGATTACCTCAAAGATGTTGCACAGATTTCCAATCTTCACAGACATTGACCCTTGGTACTATACTAACATTTGTATATGGTATATACCATCATAGTTAGTCTCATATCATGGAGAGGATAAGGACAAATTGGTATGTCCTGCAGTTGTCTCCAGGTAAAAACAAAGTCAGGGTAGATTCCAAGAGATAGTTAGATGTTATTAAGCTGGGAGAAGGTCTTTAATAAAGTTAAACACAATCAAGATGATGGGAAAGACTGTGGAAATGGGTCAAGGAGTGAAGGGATTGGACTGATTTTTATCCTTTGTTCATTTATCTACCAGGTTCACTCTACAGAGACCGAAACAATATTAAAATATTGATATATTGAAATTTCGGCATCTGAAAATTCACTAAGTGCTACAAATTTAGCAATATAGACACACACACACTTTTAATACTATAGTATTGAAGAAAGGATATGAGTGTATATTGAAGATGAATTCTTGTTAATTATGAAAAAATATTGCTGATCTAGAATGGGAGAAAAGGTATGACCTGGTACTGTGATTTGATCTGGGGTACTTAAATTCTTTGGATTTTCTACTTTCTAACTGAAGCAATTATACCATTTTTTTTCTCAAGGCAGCTTTAAGAATAAAAAGTATACAAAAGGATTCTTTGTGCATATTAAACCCTCAACAAATAAAATTCACTTTTTTATTGTAAAGGTTATGTACAGAGGGGTTATTGTTATACAAGTAAGGTAATAAGTACATTTCTAGTCAAACTTATTACCTCTTCCCTCATTTTTCTCCTACTTTCCCTCGCTCCACCCCACCCCAAAAGTTATACAGATCATTTCCAACATATTGTCTTGTGAGTATCGCTGTTGCATTGGTTCCCCCCTTGGCCTTTGTCTAACCATTCTGTTGTTTCCCCTTCCCTTCCCTAATTCAAAAGAACCACACATACAATACCAGGGTACCAAAATCTAATACAGTGTGAACAGGGAACATATGAGAGGGGGAAGAACAAACAAAAGAAACAAAAAAATCGCATAGTGCATTAAAAACAACAACAACAAAGATAAACCTCTTGTGTTCATCTCTTGGAGTTCATTTTGCTTAGTGTCATATGTACATAGCTATTGAGCTATTCTGCTCATCTGTTAAGATTATCCTAGATACATACTAATTATTGCAAATAAGGACCTTTGTTTCTTTGGATCTGGCTTAATTCACTTAATATGATCCTTTCCAAGTCTTTCCATTTCCTTACCAATGGGGCAGTGCCATTCTTTCTGACAGAAGCATAGAAATTCATTGTGTATAACTATCTATATGTATAGATCTCTATATGGCTATATCTATCTATCTATCTACCACATTTTCTTGATTCATTTATCTACTGGGGGGCCATCTGGGTTGGTTCCATATTTTAGCTATGGTGAATAATGCTGCAATAAACATAGCTGTGCTGGTAGCTTTAGTATGACCTTGTTCGTGATCATTTGGGTAAATGCCCAAAAGTGGGATTGCTGTGTCATAGAGGAGCTCTATGTGTAGTCTTTTTAAAAAAATTATTTTATTGTAAAGATGCTGTACAGAGGGGTTACAGTTACATGAGTAAGGTAATGAGAACATTTCTTGTCAAACATTGTTACCCCTGCCTTTGTTGTTTTCCTACTATCCCTTCCCTCCCCAACCTCCCTCACTCCTCCCCCCTCAAAGTTGTAAAGTTCATGTCCAATATAGTGTATTGTGGGTATCATTGTTGCACTGGGTTATCCTGTGTCCTTGTTTCAGCATTTTCTTATTCCCCTTCCCTTCCCCAAATGAGACAAATGTATATACAAGATGAAGGGTACCAAAATCAAGTACAGTGACAACAGGGGATACACCATAGGGGAAAGAACATACAGAAGAAACAAAAAAAAAATCACATAGCACTTAAAAACAACAACAAAAACGTTTTGTGTCCATATCTTGGGGTTCATTTTGCTTAGCATCATCTTTTTTTGGGGGGGGGTCCGGTCGTGGAGCCTGAACTCTGGGCCTGGCACTGTCCCTCAGCTCTTCAGCTCAAGGCTAGCGCTTTACCACTTGAGACACAGCGCCACTTCCGGCTTTTTTTCTTTTTGCTTATGTGGTGCTGAGGAATTGAACCCAGGGCCTCAGGCATACAAGGCAAGCGCTACCACTGAGTCACCTTCCCAGCCCCCAGCTTAGCATCATCTTATATGGTCATACATACATAGCTTTTGAGCTTTTCTGTACATCTAATAAAGTTATCCTAGACATATACTAATTATTGTAAATGAGGGAAAGAATGGGACCTATATTTCTTTGGGTCTAGCTTACTTCATTTAATATGATTTTTTTCCAAGACTTTCCATAATCTAACAAATGGGGTGGTTTCATTCTTTCTGATGGAAGTATAGAATTCCATTATATAAACTTGTGGGACACAGCAAAAGCAGTCCTGAGGGGCAAATTTATCACCCTCAGTGCCCACATCAAGAAAATAGAGACAAACCAAGTAAATAATCTCATGTTGCAATTAAAACAGCTAGAACAGCATGAAAAAAATGAAACCTAAAGTTACTAGACAGAGCCAGATAATCAAATTAAGAGTGGAAATTAATGAGATAGAGAATTGGAAAATTATAAATAAAATTAATAAAACAAAAAGCTGGTTCTTTGAAAAAATAAATAAAATTGATGGATCTTTGGCAAGATTAATTAAGAAAAGAAGAGAGGAAACCCAAATTAACAAGATCAGCGATGCCATGGGAAAAATTACAACAAATAATCAAGACATCCAAACAATTATAAAGAATTATTTACAAAAGTTATGCTCTCTAAAGAAAGAAAACTTAGCAGAAATGAATGCATTTTTAGAGAAATACAAGTTGCCGAAACTGAGTAAAGAAGAAATAAATCAATTAAATAAGCCAATGTCTTACAACAAGATACAGGAAGCAATCAGAAGTCTTCCAACAAGGAAAAGCCCAGGACCAGATGGATTCACAACAGAATTCTATAAGACCTTTAAAGAAGAACTAATACCCATACTCCTCAAACTCTTCAGAAAAATAGAAAAAGAGGGAGGTATCCCAAATTCATGCCAATATCACATTCATCTCCAAACCAGGCAAAGACCCAATAAAAAAAGAGAACTACAGACCAATCTCCTTGATGAACACAGATGCAAAGATCCTTAACAAAATTCTAGCTAACAGAATCCAGAAAGACATTAAAAAATCATACACTATGACCAGGTAGGCTTCATCCCAGAGATGCAGATATGGTTTAACATATGTAAGCCAATAAATGTAATCCAACACATCAACAGATCCAAGGTCAAGAACCACATGATTATCTCCATTGATGCAGATAAGGCTTTTGATAAGATATAACATTCACTCATGTTTAAAGCTCTGGAGAAAATAGGAATAGAAGGAACATTCCTTAAAACAATAAAAGCCATATATGCCAGACCAATAGCCAATATTATACTTAATGGGGAAAAACTACAACCAATTCTCCTAAAATCAGGAAGAAGGCAAGGATGCCCACTGTCTCCACTCCTGTTCAGTATAGTCCTAGAACCCTTAGCGAGGGCAATAAGGCAAGAAAAAGACATTAAAGGGATACACACAGGGAAGGAAGTTAAACTATCCCTTTTTGCAGATGACATACTGTAACTTCATAATCCCAAAAACTCCACCCCCAAACTCTTTGAAATTATAAATCACTTCAGCAAAGTAGCAGGATACAAAATCAACCTACAAAAATCAGTCACCTTCCTGTATACAGATAATGTACAAGCAGAGAAGGAAATAAAGGAAGCAACCCCATTCACAATACTCCCCCCCCAAATAAAATATTTAGGAATTAACCTAATCAAAGATATAATAGAACTATTTAATGAAAACTATAAAAACTTAAAGAAAGAAATTACAGAGGACACCAGGAAATGAAAAGACCTTCCATGCTCTTGGATAGGTAGACTTAATATAGTGAAAATGGCCATACTGACAAAATTAATATACAAATTCAATACAATTCCTATTAAAATCCCAATGGCCTATATTTCTGAAATACGGAAACAGTCCAAAAAATTCATATGGAACAACAAAAGACCTAGAATAACCAAAACAATTCTAGACAAAAAAGACAACATGGGAGGGATCTTGATGCTGGACTTCAAACTCTACTATAGAGCCATTAATAACAAAGACAGCATGGTACTGGCACGAAAACAGACCCAAAGACCAATGGAATAGAATAGAAGATCCAGAAATAAAACCACATGCCTACAGTCAGCTGATATTCAACAAAGGAGCCAAAGAAGTACAGTGGAAGAAGCACAGCCTCTTCAACTACTGGTGCTGGGAAAACTAGGAGGCCACATGCAGAAAACTAAAAGTGGACCCCAGCCTATCACCATGTACCAACATCAAAATGGATGTTAACATCAAACCTGAATCTCTGAAACTACTGCAGGACAGAGTAGGAGAGACACTTGAACTTATAGGCACAGGCAGGAACTTCCTGAACAGAGTCCCAGGGTCACAACAAATTGGAGAGAGACTCCACAAATGGGACTACCTTAAAATAAAAAGTTTCTGCACAGCCAAAGCTATAGCAACCAAGCTAGAAAGACAACCCACTAACTGGGAAAAAATATTTACCAGCAATATATCAGACAAGGGGTTAATATCCAGTATATACAGGGAACTCAAGAAACGAATCCCTCCCAAACCTAACAAACCAATTACTAAATGGGCAAGGGAACTAAGAGAGACTTCTCAGAAGAAGAGATAAAAATGGCAAAGAAACACATGAGCAAATGTTCACTATCCCTGGTTGTAAAGGAAATGCAAATAAAGACAACCCTGAGATATCACCTAACCCCAGTCAGAATGGCTCACATCCTAAAATTAGCCAACGATAAATGCTGGAGGGGATGTGCAGAAAGAGGATGTGCTGGTTTGAATGTACACTTATACAACCACTTTGGAAAGTAGTCTGGAGAGTCCTCAGAAAGCTAAATATTGACTTCCCCTATGACCCAACAATATCAATTCTAAGCATCTATCCTGAACAACAGGAACCAGTATACAAGGACACATGCACCTCCATGTTTATTGCAGCACTGTTCACTATAGCCAGGATATGGAAACAACCCGGATGTCCCAACACAGATGAATGGATCCCAAAATTGTGGTATCTATACACATGGAATATTATGCAGCCATTAGAAATGACAAAATAATGGCATTTGCAGGGAAATGGATGGAGCTAGAAGAACTCATGTTGAGCAAGGTAAGCCAAGAGCAAAGAGACAAATGGCATATGGTCTCCCTGATAAGTGGATGTTAAATCCAAAACTTAAGATAATATGACAAAGTTAACAAGACTTGAGAAACAAAGGACTTCTACTCATCTGGTCGAATCACTACTATATAAACTCATGCTGCTGATCACATATATGGTATATATGTGCACATCGGAGGAAAACCAGGAGGAGGACACAGAACTAGAGGGAATCAGGGAAAAACATACAATGGTGGGACCCATCAGCTGCACTGGACATTGACCAAAATGAACTCAGCAACTCAATGGCATCGATGGGAGGGAGGGAACAAGTGGGAAAGAGGGAACAGCTGATGCTATGCAAAACAAAAGATGTACATATCACCCAATGTGGAAGAAATAACTGTATTGCAAAGCTCATAGAACTCATAAATGTTATAGACCATGATAGACAATTTGCCCCATGAAAGTTAGAATGTGTTTATGATTTAAACTAAACATCACTATCCTACAATACTCTGAAATTTGGGAAATTATGTAATTACTTAATTGCAATAAAGAATTTGAAAAAAAAGAATTCCATTTATATATTCATACATATATATGTAATATATATATATATATTTTTCTTGATCCATTCATCTACTGAGGGACATCTGGATTGGTTCCATATCTTAGCTATGGGGAATAATGCTAGAGTCTTTTGAGGAATGTCCAAGATTCATATTGTTTTCACAGCAGCAATACGTAGAGGAAAGAACAAAGACTTTGGGGTTGAAATACTTTGGGCACTACCCTGGCTCTAAGCTGTATATGCTTGATAGGATTAAATGCCATCCAGTTCTCCTGTATAAGTTTCCTTGTATCTAAAGTGAAATCTGAGTTGGACCAGAAGCTTTAGATAAAAGCAGTTTTCTATAAACTTTAATATTCTTTAGAAATTACCATTGTTATAAGTCCTGTTAATGAGAATAAAGAATTAAAGCCAGCCTGCCAGCTCCCAATAGCAGGTATGTGAATTCATTACTAGGAGGAAGAAACTAAATTCATTACCATCAGGTTAACCCTTTCTCATCCTACCCCTAGGGAAGAAAAGAAAAGAAAGATAATTGTTTTTTTAGATTAACCAATATCCAGATACCATTCGCTTCTCTCTCATCTCCCATAAAAAGTACAGTGAATGTGAAGACCAAATGCACACTTAATTTCCTATCATGACTTTTGATTATCTTATTGATGTGTCTCAGGTTTTGTGCCCATTCCTATTTTATGGTTATTTTGACTTTTAATTAAACAAAATAACAAATGATTTACACGGTGCTTTAAAATGAAAGCAATTCAAGATTAAAATGAGTCCTATATTTCCATTGTTATCTATCGATAGCAAGGATTTAAACACAAGCTTATGCCCGATGAATGAGTTCTCCAAAATACAGGGAAAGAACAGGAAATGAAAATGTAGAAATCAGATACTAGAGACAAAGAAGCTGTTGGATTTCTATACAAAGCAAAGTGTATAGCAGACAGCTGGCAGTGACAATGTGAGGAATAAGAGGGTAAATGATTGTCTGATTCTGGGAGAAACACTGGAAAGTCAAACTGAAGAGCCATGGGGAAAGGGTGGCTTGTTCCCATTCTTGATATGACCCCAAATATTAACACTATAATACTTATATGCCCTTGGTTTACAAGTTTTATTAGTTTTTCGTTTTCAATAACCTTTTACCTTGAGTAATTGTAAAACTTAGTAAGATGACATTATAGCTAAATAAGTAATCTAAACATCGAAGGCAATTCTGTTTCCCAGAAATATCTTACCAACTGGGCAAGTCTTTAAAAACATTAAACCTGTTTGTCCAGCATTCTGGATACAATGACACTCAGCCTGGGGTCTCAGCTGGGGTCATTTTCATACTTGATTTTTCCATACGTGGCAATACAATATTAAACTTTACAAAGAACAAAGTCATCCATGCCTCCTAAGATCAATGGTAATTGCAAAGGAGAGTTCAAAATCATATAGCGAATTAGTGAAAAGTTGGCTTTTTGCCTCCATTTTTTAGTTATTTTGAAACCATCTGGAGATTATTGCTATGCAATTTACTCTTTTCTACTCAGTTCTGATTAGACACCAATGTAAAGCTGAGCCTGATGTTCAGCTCCATATGGGGAGAGAATGAACTTAGAGGCTGGGGACAAAAGCCAGCTACAGTAACAATTTAAATTGTCATTGAGAGATACTTACTCAAAACAAAACCCTCAGGAGTGACTATCTCCTAATTCTGAGGATCTATCAGCATTTCTGAGAGAGCAGAATGGACTCCAGACAGAAATGAATCTTGTTGGAGGATAGTGGAAATATTGGGACGCTACAAGTGCAGATATCCTGGCTTGAAGACTGAATGATAAGGTGTGAACTTTCCTTTGTAGATGAGGTGTTTCTTTACCAGGAAGGTAGAAAATCCTGAAGGAGGAGGAGTCAGAGCTCCATAACATTCAGGGCCCTTTTGTACTGTTATTGTAGGCGTTGATTTTGAAAGAGACAAAGCCTTACCATAAAGCAAAAAATAAAATAAATAAAATATAAAGATCAGAAGATGGGACAAAATGCACTAATATTTGCACATCTAAACCTACAATAATATCTATTCTATTTATTTAATCTGAATTAATTTTTTGTGATCTAATTCTCTGCTAAGTTAGAAAAAGCAAATTTCCAGGAGGTAATACAAATGAACCAACCCATTATTTTCAAATACAGCAGAAAATATGAGTATAAAAAACACTTATGAGAAGGAATCTACATTAATTTGTATATAAAAGAGAATAGACAGGTAGATAGATGTGATATATGTGTGTGCATGTGTATATATATATATATATATCAGTACACACACACGTATATATATAATGTTTTAAATTTAAGAAGAGATGTTACTAAGATCTAGTAAAATTATTATGGGGAAATAAAGCCCATGTATTGAGAAAAACTCAAGAATCTTTGGTTTTTATATTAAAATTACTGCATTCAAATAGACAAATAGACCTGAGTCATTGACCAAACAATCCAGCAAGTTTTTCCCACATTTAAATTTCACTGTAAACATGGCTGCTGGCACAAAAAGCCACAAAGGCTGTTAGTATTCTGACTATAATTTAATTTCCAATTTTCAATGCAAAAATGTTTTTTGGGGCTTGTGTGCTAGACAAATGTATTTTTCTTACCATGAAAACAGAATCTGCTGCTGAAGAGCTTATTAACAGAGTCAGAGAACAGATGTACTGGCATTTATTGATCCTACTCCTACAGGAAAGACAGACTTCTCCAGCTGGGTACTACTTTGGCTGAATTATGCCAGGCCTAGAGATCACTCAGTGTTTATAAGGTCAGGGTTCTGATCATTTCATATTCTTTCCTAGGCTACAATTACATGGTAAACCTGCTGAGTTATTTCAAAAATTGGAGATGTAAGCCAGTGGGCTATCATCCTTCAAAGAAAGATGAAGGGACACTTCTTGGTACCTAAATATACTTGCAACTAGTAGGTTTTGTCACTTCCATTTTATAGTCAAGCAATGAATTCTGGTGAACTTCAGAAGGAACAAAGAGTTGGAGAGTTCTCTTACCTTTTATCTTCAAGGATCTTCTAAGAGACTTATTCTTTCTGACTGGTTTATTTATGAATTATATTTGGTAATTTAATGGAGCTATACTCTCAGATTCTTTCTTAATAAATTAGGCATTTGCATCTAGGAAATCATACTTTTTCCAAGATCTCTTGCTCATTTTGATGCTAGTGGTATAAGAGTGAATAACTCTGGAGTAGGGACTCAAGAGCTTGAGTTTATATTCTATCTCCACTGTATATTAGCTATGTGAATTTGTACAAATCAACCACCTTCTCTATATCTTAGTTTTCTCAACTGTAAAATGAAGGTTTTGAACATCTAAGATTATTTATGACAAACATGTAGACACAGTACCTTGGTTACTCTAGGAACTCAGACATAGGAAAAAAATGATTCTTGTTAGCTATTGTAACTTCCTGGGGTTCGGTAATTTCTGTCTTTTTTACATGTGGTATTATATACATGTGTGTGTGAATATACAATATGTTTCATGTTGATCATTTGGGTTTTTAAGTTTTTTGCTGAAATGTTATTTTTTAATATGTTTTTATTGTAAAAATAATTACACAGGTGTTACAGGTATATGAATAAAGTAATGAGTACATTTCCTATTGAGCACTATTACCTCCTCCTTTGTTTTTCCCCTACCATCCCTTCCTTCCCCACCTCTCCAACTCCTGCCTTCCCCTCCCCAAATTAGAAAAATGTATATACAAGATGCAGGGCACAGGAATTATATACAGTGAAAACAGGGGTTATACCATGGGGGAAGAACATACAAAAGAAACAAAAAATCATATAGTACATTATAAATACATTAAAAACAATAGCAAGAAAGAAAAAATACTGTGTCCCTGTCTTGGGTTAATTTTGCTTAATGTCATCTTATATGGTCATATGTACATAGCTTTTGACCTTTTCTGCTTGTCTCAGACATATACTAGTTATTGCAAATAAGGGAAACCATGACCTATGTTTCTTTGGGACTGGCTTACTTCACTTAATATAATTTTTTCCATGTCTTTTAATTTCCTAACAAATAGAGCCATGTCATTCTTTCTGATGGAAGCATAGAATTCCATTATAATATATATATATATATTCCATTATATATTATATATATATCACATTTTCTTGATCCATTCATCTACTGAGGGGCATCTGGGTTGGTTCCATATTTTAACTATGGCAAATAATGCTGTGATAAACACAGCTGTGCTCGTAGCTTTGGTATGATATTGTTTGTTATCTTTTGGGTAAATGCTCAAAAGTGGGATTGCTGGATCATAGGGGAGCTCTATGTGGAGTCTTTTGAGGAACCTCCATACTGCTTTCCAAAGTGGTTGAACAAATTTACACTCCCACCAACAATACAGTAAGGTTCCCTTTTGGCTACATCCCCTCCAGCTTCTGTTGTTATTAGATTTATTGATGAGAGCCATTCTAATTTGAGTGAGGAGGAATGTCAATGTTTTTTGATTTTCATTTCTTTTATGGCTAGAGAAGTTGAGCATTTCTTTATGTGTCTATTGGCCATTCTTATTTCCTCTTCAGAGAAGTCTCTCTTTAAGTCTTTAGCCCACTTATTTATCAGGCAGTTGTTTCTTTGAGGATTTGTTGTTGGGAGATTTAATTTTTTGAATTCTAAGTATATTTTAGATATGAGACCCTTGAAGATCTTCTCCCAATCCGTGGGCTTTCTATTGACCTGCTATGTCCTTTGCCATGCAGAAGCTCTGCAATTTCATGCAATCCCATCTGTTCAACTTTTCTTTGACTTGTTGTGTTTCTAGGTCTTTATTAAGAAAATTCTGGCTTGTGCCAAGGAGATCTAGGGTTTCTCCTATTCCTTCCTGTAAAGTGTCTTCCTGTAAAGGGTGTCTGCTTTGACTCTGAGGTCTTTGATCCATTTGGAGTTGATTCTGGTGCAGGGTGATATATAAGGATCTAGCTTTAGTTTTCTACAGGTTTTTAACCAGTTTTTCCAGCACCATTTACTAAAGAGACTGTCTTTCTTCCATTCTATTTTTTGGGCTCCCTTATTGAAGATTAGGTGGCTATATGTTTGCAGGTTTATATCTGGGTGTTTGGTTCTATTGCATTGGTCCTGAGGTCTGTTCTTGTGCCAGTACCAAGCTGTTTTGCTTACTATGTCTTTGTAGTAGAGTCTGAAATTTGGTATTGATATTCCTCCAGCACTGTTCTTTCTGCTGAGGATTGTTTTTGCTATTCTGGTCTTTTATTGTTCCATATGAATTTTTGGGTTGCTTCTATTTCATTGGAGAATGAGGTTGGAATATTGGTATGTATCACATTGAATTTGTAGATAGCCTTTGGAAGTATTGCCATTTTCACAATGTTAATCTTCCCAATTCAGGAGCATAGGAGGTTTTTCCACTTCCTACGTTCTCCTTTAATTTCCTTTTCCAGGTTTGTAAAGTTTTCATCATAGAGGTCCTTCAGTTCTTTATTTTAGTTAACTCCTAGGTGTTTTATTTGCTTTTTAAAGTTTTTACAGAACAGTAAAAACATTATTGGTATGAAATCTAATTTGGGGATTATTTTTTAAAGATGTAGCTGGAGTAAAAATGAGATCACAGTTACAGTTTTCTAATTTACTTGAAACTGATGGTGTAGAGGGGGAAATCTATGATCTTAAAATTTTCTTCTAGAGGGCCTATTTCAATATGACATGTCAAAATTACTCACCAATAAAGAGAAACAAGCAAATAAGATTGGGAAGTGCCCCCCTTCCCATAAAAAAGCAGAGAAATGATTTTTGAGATGGTGGCTAAGCTTTTTACTAGCTACCCTTTACAAAGGGATGGGGAAAAAACACTTCCTGTTTCAACAGTGAGAATGATGAAACAGATACACATTTCTGACTTCAAATTACAAATGAAAGGATCATCACTTCCTGAACTAATAGCTTCATCATTGCTGATTGTTGCACATAGAGCAATGAACGATGTCAAATATGTTTAGAAGAAAATGATGCATTGTACCCAGAGTTGAATTACAAACTAAAAGATTCCAAGAGACAAGCTGTAGATAATATAAGATTTGCAAAAAAACAATTGGGATAGGGAATGTACAAATAAGTGCAATAACTACAATTAAGTAGAGAAGTTATATGTCTACAAAAAGCAAGAATAATGTAAGCAGAACATCTATTACAGAAGCTCTGGAGCCAACAGTCCATAAAAAGACATATCATTATATTATGACTACAGTTAATTTCCATTAACTTTTATTACTGTTTTTCTGTTTTTCTTATTTAATAAATTAGCTCTGGAAAGACCATGAGAATACCCAGCTCTAGAATCATAGTCAGAGAAATACAGTTTATACCAGAAAGCAAATTAATTTATTAAAATCCATATCTCTTAGCATCAAGAGCTGTGCTTTTTTCATTATTTCTATAGAAACAAACATTCTGCATTCTTTAATGCAGTTGCTAGAATTAATTGATGTAAATAAATATCCTTGGAATATCATGTTTCATAAAAGTATCAGAGACAGTTGATGCATGAAAAAATAAAATAGATTCAGATTATAAACTAAACATAACTTCAGAAAATCTAGTGATGTGCTTAGATCAGAAGCATTTCCAATAATAAAAGTCTAAGGTTTTGCAAGATGAAGAAGGCAAAAAAAAAACATACTGTAAACAGGATATTTATATGTCTGAATGACCAGGAATATCCTTTTTATTCTGAGTGTATACTATACCTAGGATTAAACAACAATGCCATTTGGATTAGAATAATTAGAGTAAATGTGGTTTGTACCAAGCCTTCTCTGGCTGCAGTAGGTTCTCTTATTTTTCTTGTTCTATTTGTCAAAGTATGCCATATTCATAAGAACCAGGATTTAGTATGTGAGGTTTGCTAACATTAATGTAATTAATATTTCCTAAATACCAGAAAAAAATGTTAACTGCTTCACCTAGCTTATGATATGCTTTTGATTTTGTTGTTCTTTTTAGTTTGAAATTAGCGAATTCTCTTCTTGGTACTAGTCTAGCTAATTTATATCTAAAAAGAAACACTGACAAAAAAGAAATCATGAAACTACCCTCCAGCTGCCAATTATGTACTAGCACTAGAAATGAAAATAAGAATTTGGTATAAAATGAGATCTGGCAGTTTCTTCTCTCTTATAACTTGGCACAAAATATGATTTGAAGAGGGAAATACAAGTTTTGCAAAGACAGCAGTTTATTTTGGTACTATTGGACAGATAAAATGAACTATTATCATTTCTAGAAGGGCTCCAGTTCATGAAGGCTGACAGAATGAATCTCTTCCCAATTAATCAGTAAACAAAAATGTTTATATTGCACTATCATTCACTGGGGAACCAGGTGGTTAGAGTTGCCAGCAATGGGAAAAGTGCTTCAATTCTTGGTCATAGAGCAAGTCATGATTTTGTGATTTAAAACAACTGTTTCTTTTTTCAACTCTATTTGAAGGATTATTGGACTTCCATCAAAATTGGTAATATTGTTAAGATCTTGTTATACAGATTGAGGCTTCTTTTTGCCTTTAGTTGATTTAGTTGATTGTGTTAGTTATTGGCCCACGTGGCCCTGGTACTTATAAATTTATTTCAAGGTGAAAGGTAATGACAAGTCCTACTTCTCTTATGCTACTATTTGTTGAGGAAAGCTGGCCTTTAAAATCAGGGATGTGTGTGTGTGTGTGTGTGTGTGTGTGTGTGTGTGTGTGTGTGTGAAAGAGAGAGAGACAGAGAGAGAATCAGATACGAAATAAAAAGCAATAACAGTATCAACAGTATTCAAGGGTTATAACAAGAGTAACTGTTTATATATTTGTTAATTAGACCTAAAATGATAACCACTTAAAAGCAACTATTGCTACTTATTCTACTCAGCATTTGGGTATTTGTCTTTAGAAGTATGTACAACAGTGATATAGGAAATCTATACACTATACCTACATAACTTTTTTCACAGTTATATGATAATTAGTTCAGTTTCCCCTGTCATATTCAATCTTTTAGACAAAAATCTTCTAGAACAAGTCATTGGGTCCTTATTATATATGGCCCATGGTAAGTTTCCATTTTAGAATGAGAAAGGGAAACTGGAAAGAGGAAAGGTAGCATTTATTTCTGTTCATTTAAATCAACATTTACTTGTGACTAAAATGTTTAGGCTTTACACTTAGTATAGCAGATAGAGAGATGTATGAGATACATGACTACCCTTAATGAATTCAGAGATATGGAGAAAGAAAGAATGAAACAGAAATCTAACTTTCTGATAGGAAACTGGCAAATCCTTATGATCCCTCTTCCTTTCTCATTCTCCTCCTCATGAATTTTGGTCTTTTCTTTCTTTGCTAAAAATGTTTTAAAACCAAGACTATTCTTTTTTTGTAGATTTTTATTTCATTAATCAGTTCTCCAGTTACTCTCTTCTCCATTTACCTGTAGAAATTTTTACCTGTGTCAAAAATGAATGTATTTATTTTATAAAGGCAAATCCATATTAGGGTTTTTATCAGAAAAAAACTGTTTCCTTGATTATGTCAATAAAAATTAGCAAAGACACTAACTAAACTATTTCTCACAGCCTTCTATTTATTCATCTTCTTTCTCTATTATAAAATATTTTCTTAAATCTCTTTTCCTCAGTCCTTCTTGACATTTGTCTCTATGACTTTTCATTTCCCAACTGCTTTTCTCCTTTTCCACTTCATCTCCAAGTGATGACCTTTAATACACAGAGACACAAAGATGCCGAAGACTGAAAATTAGAGAATTGGATTTCTAGTCTCAGCACTCCCAGGAATGTATAGGGTCATGTATTCACCTCCATCTCGCTTAGGACTAGAGAGGATGCTAGGAGGGCTACAGATTCAATTGCTCTCTTAATTGCATATTCCTCTTAGCTGTTTGATGTGGCTTTTAATGTTACATATTTATTTAGTTATATACCTAACTTGACATTTAAAGCAGTTGATAACTAAATGCTTTAATAAAAACCTCTTCAACTTTCCCTTTTGAGGAGGGTAGCATTAATAACAGCTACAGGACATCTTAATGCAAATGTATTCTTCATATGCTTTTACCAATCAAATATAAGCTCCTGTAGATATCTGTGCTTCTCTCTTAATTCTCTCTCTCAAATTTTAATTTATATCTTAGTAAATGTTAATTTTAATTTCAGTAATAGGTATAACAAATGTTAAAATACTAATGAAAATATCACTTAATTCTCTGGCACTACTTACTATTTCTTAAATTTTCTTGCTTTTATCTGGTGTGTGTGTGTGTGTGTGTGTGTGTGTGTGTGTGAACTCATATCTATGTATATTCTAACTCAGCTTGCTCATTCAAGGCTTGGTGCTCTACCACTTGAGCCCACCTCCAATGCTCTTACTATTTCTAAATACTCATTATCTGTTGGCTGGATTCATCTATCCCAAATGTCTTTTTCTCTTATCTCTTAGTAAAATTATAGCAACTTTCATTTTACATCAAATCAAATGTTCTTTAAAACTATTACATTTGTTACTGTCATTGTTGAGAAGTAGCACTCTTTTCTTGATCATCTTTAAGATTTTGTTATTGTTAATTTGATTTTTTTCCAAACTCATGATCTTCCGAGTCACTCCACCAACCTTTTAACTTATTATCTTATGGTCAAATGCTGTAACATTGCCTCCTTCACATCCACATTTTGTGGTAACTGGTGCCTTTAGGTTCTGAGATTTTTTTAAGAGGTTCAGAAGGTTGAATCTAGTCTCTTCTGGCACCCAAGAATGCAATTTCATTACCAGGAAGCTCAATTTCCACACTTTATATGTCTTTCCCTTTCCATAAATATGTAAGTTCTTTCTATCCTTGTCTCTTTTCCTCTGTATCTCTATTATTTTATTGTGATATCAAAGAGGACAAGAGAGAAATAGCCATGTTCACACATCCCTCTTTAACTAGAAGTTTCATTCCTGATGTCCTTTGGTTTAATCAATTGTTTACAAAGTCAACTTCTTCATTGAATATATGCTTTTCCTTGCCTTGAGCGCAACTAAAGTTCTTCCCAAGGAAATTAATGGCTCATGATGGGACTGGTGTTCCCTAACTTGTTAATTTGTTTCCTCCAAAGCATATATTCCACCGCAGTCCAGCTCTTTGGTCATCTCTCACTCCTTCCATCTTAGTTGATCCTTGCTATTCACTAAAGACTTTTGAATACTGATACATAATTTTGTTTTACCTCAAACTTCTGTTCCTTGTCATACTAAGAATGTTCACAAAGAAGCTTCATCTAACTTGCTACTGTTTCATTTCATTGACTTTCATCTCCCAAATTGCTGTTACTGCAGTAATAGAAAATGCATTTATCATCTTAGTCAGTTTTCTTCATGTGTGTGGCTGTATGCCAATATAATCCAAATGCTGACATGCATAACTAGTTCCAAAAGAATTTTGAGCCACTCACATAAAATATATAATAAAGATAAATTTGTTTTCAAATAAGAAACTAAAGAATCTGAGAAAATATCAATTGAAAAGTTGGTTATATATGTTAATATGTTATATTAATATTATAGTAGCATTAATATATGTATATTATGATAGCTTTTAAGGATCTAAAATTTTGCGACATGAGCATAAGTCTGTGTAGCCAGTACAAGGAGATATTCATGTGCTTATGTTATAAAATAATAAGCCATGGTTACAAGAAAATACACACACACACACACACACACACACACACACACACACATTTCTTTCTGACACTGACCAGAGAGAAATTCTTGCAGTAGATCCTCATAGAGAAGACACTGTATTACCAATGGTGTACTCAACAATTCATATGTACACATACTTATGCAAAAAAACTACCAAAGGTTGCTTCATATAATCTTTCTTGAATCTGACTGAAGGTATGATAGTAAAGATAATTCAGTGTGAACAAGGACACAGGATCTCTACTTTAGATGAGGAAGGAACCATTTGATGTACATGAACACAGGGTAAGGGAATTAAGAGTTGATAAATTAATCCTTTAGTGAACATTTTGTAAAGTTACAAGTCATCAGTGATATGCTGAGTGAAAAAATTAAATTGAGATATATAGGTCCTTGATCTCAAAAATTCCCATTCATTTAAGTCTCAAAACCTTTCATGTCCCTTGTAAGAGTCATGCATAGCTGGGTGCTGATATCTTTGCCTTGTAAGAGAAATGCATCAGCTGGGTGCTAATATCTCATGCCTGTCATTGTAGCTACTTGGGAGACATGGGCCCATGGTTCCCATGAGATCAAATTCATTAGATTCCCTTTCTCAATGAAAAGCTGGATGTGGTAGCATGTGCCTATTATACTAGCTACATAACTGAATCATATCCAGCTCTGCCCTGGGCCAGGAAGGGAATCTTCGTCTCCTCCTCCTCTTCCTCCTTCTCCTGCTCCTCCTCCACCTCCTCCTCCTGCTCCTCCTTCCTCTCTCTCTCTCTCTCTCTCTCTCTCTCTCTCTCTCTCTCTCCCCCTCACACACACACACATACACACATACACACACATACACCAACAGAAAATAGAGCTGATGGTGTGGCTCCATGGTTAGAATGCTTGCCTACCAATTGGGAGGACCAAAGTTCAAACTCAGTACCATCATAAATAAATACATACACACACATTCACACACACACACTCATAAAATAGTTATATAGCATATACCTTGATTTAATGAGAATTATACTTCATCAATATTGTGAGAATCAACAATGTTTGGCAACAACCTTTGGCTTTCATGTTCTGAGAGCATCTTAAACATTGTTTTAAAATGATAATGGCAGCCTTTCTCATTGTATTTTTAACATAGAAAAATGCCTAAATTTCAGAAACCTTATTTGAACACAAAGTGAGTAAGAAAATCTAACTTAAGGACACTCTCACATTTAGTCACTTAAACATTTAGCGTCTAAGTAAATTACTAATTCTTCCTGAGCTTTCAATGTCAACTCTGTTGACCTCACCATTAACTTGTCTGTAGACACCATAAGTTCAATATTTTCTAACCTGAGCCTTTCCATGCGCCTTCAACACACCAGATATACATTTGTCTTCATGACATCTTACTTTGTGTTAATGCCATGATCAGTTATGAAACTTCAACCTCAGAAACACCATTCTTTTTGAGTCACATTTTTGTACAGCTGCTAAGCTGCTAAGTCATGAAAATGCTTCCTCTATCTAGCCTCAGTTCAGATCCTTTTCCTCTGCTATAATTTTCTTTGCTCCTTATTAACTTCTTCCTACAACTCAACCTGCATATCAGACATACTAGTTCCATCAATCTGAAAACATCCCAATCTTGCTTAAATTCCTCAATCATCCCCCTTTGCAACTGTATCAGTTAGTATTCTGGTATTTAAGGATCTCTTGCTATAATTTCAAAACTTGCAGCTCCAACTTTGTCTTTCATGTATCTTTGACCCCACTAACTATTCCAAAATATACATGATTCCTCTCTAGTCTGTAACTCATGGTGTTCATGTAAAATCTTTGTTCTGATAGTGATACCTATTCTTGTTGGAAACAGAGCAACAAAAGTAAAATGTACTTTTTTACTTAGAAGTGCTAAGATACTTCATCTTAATTTATTTGGAGGCTGTTTTATAGTAGTCATTTAAATATAATATCCTCTCATTAAATATAATGTTCTCTCATGGGAAATACCTTATCACAATATAAATTGGTTCAATTTTCTGTTGAATTTTCTGAAGTGATTTTCTATTTTTAGTATCAATTTTCATTTCCTTTCTTAAGGCCAAAGAAGAACATCACAAGATCTCAATATTCAGGCTGTACTAGTGTAAGTGTTATTAATTCATTATCTTGAATATATACAATTTTTATCCAACAATTAAAAGATTTTTAAAAATAAGAAATACAACAAACATGGAAAATGATGTCACAATATTTCCTGATGTAGTCATATCTTTTCATCTGTTTTTGGGCTTGTAACAAGCAAGTTTTAACCTGAACAATCTTTACACAAATACTATGCTTTCTCCATAATCATAATCAATTATTTATTGATGAATCTATGAATGATTAAATAAAAAGTAGACTTTCTCTTCTTAAGATTTATGCAATTGCTTTTGTAAAAATGTATTTATTGTTATTGCAAAGGTGGTGTACAGAGGGGTTATAGTTACATAAGTCAGATAAAGAGTACATTTCTTTTTGAACAAGTCACCCCTTCTCTCTTTCTCTCCAAGTTTTTCCCTCCCATCTCTACCCACAAGTTGTATAGTCATTTTTAATATAGTATCTAATGAATATCACTGGGCATTTGTTCATCCTTTGTCACACCATTTCTGTTTCTGTTCTCCTCCATGCGCTCCCAAAGACACATAAATGAACAAACAAGACAAAAGGAAAAGACAACAAAAATAGCCACAAAGAAAAAGAAAACCTCTTGTTTTCATTTCCTAGAGTACATTTTGGTGAATATTATTTTACGTCACTAGATGCAGATTGCTACTGTGCTTACGTGATCCTCTCCTAAGCATGTGCTCCTTTTGTCTCACTTGTGTGAATACCTAGACACATGTGCAGCCCAGTAAAGCACAGAATGTGGCAGGCCCTCCCAAGATGCCCACATCTAAATCCTCTGAGCCTCTGAATATGTTCATTAGGGAAAAGAGATTTAGAATATGTGATTAAGTCAAAGACCTTGAGATTAGGGAATTATCTGTGATCATCTGAGGGGCTCAATTTAATCAAAAGAGTCCTCCTAAGAAGGACACAGTAAAGTCAGGGGGTGATAGTGGGGAATCTGATGGTGATAGAAAAAAGGGGCTGTGATACAGGGTATGCACAAGTCTCTACAAGCTGGAAACCACCAGGGAACCTATTATTCCCTAAGCCTCCAGAAGAATGACACTGTTGATAGCCTGACTGTGACCCAGAGACTGATCTTTGACTGCTGAAGTTGATAACTTTAAGATAATAAACATGGAGGCTGGAAAGGTGGCTCAGTGGTAGAGTGCTTGCCTTGCATGCATGAAGCCCTGGGTTCAATTCCTCAGCACCCCATAAGCAGAAAAAGCCAGAAGTGGCACTATGGCTCAAGTGGTAGAGCCTTGAGCTGATGAGCTGAGGGACAGCGCCCAGGCTCAGAGTTCAGGCCCCTTGACCGACAAAAACATTTTTTAAAAAGATAATAAGCATCATAAAAGATCATAAAAGTAACTGTAAGATAACTGTAAGACAATAAAACTCATAGTTCTCGGTAATTTATTACATCAACAAGGGATAACTGGCATTATTTTTCTAATTAGTGCCTTACAAGGATTACCTTTCTCTTTTCATCTTTCTTGTTTTCTGTAATTTTCTAGGTAACTATTTTCACAATTCGTATCAATAATGCCATATTCAAAAACAGTATGCCCTTAATTATTCCTGATGATTTCTAGGTGTTCAACGTTTCCCCCCCACACTTGGTTAAATTAGATGATAAAGTTATTTATATCAAGGTCTTGGATTGTATAGAAAAATATTGGCCCAATTAACAAGGAGTGACATTGCTGATATTCCAGATTCTGCATTTTCAAATGTGAAACCTTGAAAGCTTGTTCAGAAGTAACTTTTCCTTTTTCCTTGATTATTTAATGACATATTTCCCTTACTACCATTTATAAATAAGATTAACTTATCTGTTAGGTTCAGTCTTACAGTAATAACCATCTTCCATTTAAGATATTCAGATGGAGGGATTTTAGGTTCCCAAAGAAACCCAGTTTTGAATCACCTAAAAATCTGCTGACAAACTGAACCTCTGAAAGAATGAGCTCAGCAGACATTTCAGTAAAAATCAAACATCCCACTTGCTAAAGGCTATGTTTGCTCTTTTCTGACTTTGAAGAAAACATTGCCTCTGCTTCTTTCTTTCACTATGCAAAAGAAAGCCTACATACAGTTGCTGACTTGTACATAACTGGGCTGTCTGGTTCCGATTCAGACTGTTGAACTAAAGAGCAGCATGCATTTCTACACAGTTTAAAACATTCTAGGCAGAGTTAAGAAACCTATTTGATAATAATGAAAATGTATTTGTTTCTACAAGCTAGCATATTTATATTGCATCCTGAAGGATGTTTGGAAGATTTGTTACAATCCAAAAAAGAGACATAACCTGTTCATGTTCTTTTTTTTCCCTAAGTACTTAAAAAAAAACTAGTGACTGATATTATCATTTGGGAAAAAGCATCTTCAGGGGCTGGGAAGGTTGCTCAGTGGTAGAACGCTTGCCTTGCATGCCTGAGGCCCTGGGTTCGATTCCTCAGCACCACATAAGCAAAAAGAAAAAAGTCAGAAGTGGCACAGTGGCTCAAGTGGTAGAGCACTAGCCTTGAGCTGAAGAGCTGAGGGACAGCGCCCAGGCCCAGAGTTCAGGCCCCACGACTGGACCCCCCCAAAAAAAAAATCATCGTCAATTAAAGAAGCTACTGAAAGGTCTGGCTGACTCCATGCACACCCTTCAAAATACAAATTAGCATTTAATCAGTTTGAACATGAACTTAATTATACTGTGAAGATTTCAGCTGTTTGCAAAAAGAAATTAAAAGTTCCTGTTTTGAATGTTAAACATAATCCACATAACTTTCATTTGGAGCCACTAAAACTTAGCTTTCAATATTTCTTGACTTTCCTAACCTATAAGAAAAATATACTTATGAATTCATTATTATAAATGGAATCATTGTTTGTAACATTCCCAGAAGCTTTCATGGCTATTTTTCAGCTTCCTTCCTTGCCTTTTCCTTCCACATACAAGACACACAAACTCATACACACACTACATAGTCTAGCTACTCCATCCCAGAAAAAAAGCAGAGATCTGATTTAAAAATCAGTCTTCAATTCTATGGCATCAAGCCAACCCGTATGCTAGTAAAGAATTAATTTCTTCAATATAAAAAATTTTGTGTTTTTACAACTGCCCAATAAATAAGTGGGCTAAAGACTTAAAGAAAAACTTCTCTGAAGAGGAAAGAAGGATGGCCAATAGACACATGAAGAAATGTTCAACCTCTCTAGCCATAAAAGAAATGCAAATCAAAACAACATTGAGATACCACCTCACCTCAGTTAGAATGGCTATAATCAAGAACTCTAATAACAACAGATGCTGGAGGGGATGTGGACAGAAGGGAACCTTACTTCATTGTTGGTGGGAATGTAAACTTGTTCAACCACTTTGGAAAGCAGTATGGAGGTTCCGCAAAAGACTCCACATAGAGCTCCCCTATGACCCAGCAATCCCACTTTTGGGCATTTACCCAAATGTTCACAAAGAAGACCACACTAAAGCTACCAGCACGACTATGTTTATTGCAGCTCTATTTACCATAGCTAAGATATGGAACCAACCCAGATGCCCCTCAGTAGATGAATGGATCAAGAAAATGTGGTATATATACACAATGGAATTCTATGCCTCCATCAGAAAGAATGACATTGCTCCATTTGTTAGGAAATGGAAAGACTTAGAAAAAATTCTATTAAGTGAAGTAAGCCAAGCCCAAAGAAACATAGGTCCCATGGTTTCCCTTATTGGCAATATCTAGTATATGTATGAGTCAAGCAGAAAAGGTCAGATAAGGTGATGTTAGGAAAATAAACCCTAAGATATGTATTTAAATGTTTTTGTTTTTTTTCCTTTCATGCAATTGTTTCTAACATATTTATAAGATGATTTCTATGCTGCTTTGAATGTCCCTCCCCCATGGTATAACCCCTGCTTTTACTGTATTTGATGTTGGTATAATTTGTGGAGGGGAAGGGCAAAAACAAATCGTTTAACTAGGGATACAGGTGGACCCATTGCAACAATGAAATGTACAAGTCATTATGTCGAAAAAGGAACTTTACAACTTTGGTGGGGGGTGGGGGGAGGGTCAGGTGGGGGGAGAGGGGATTATGGGAAGGAATGGGAAGGGGAAACAAAGAGGAGGCAACAATGCCTGATAAGAAATGTACTGGTTATCTTGCCCATGTAATTGTAACTCCTCTATGGTATTCTCACAATAAAAACTAAAATAAAATAAAAAAGAAAATGTTGTGTTTTTTGTACTTTAAAAAAATCATAGTATCCTTTTATATCACTGTTGCTATGAGCTCTATCACTTCCCTAGGATTTCTTCAGAATTGGATATCTAATTTGTAGATAATTTCTTATCTGTTCAAATAGATAAGTATCATGAGATCAGCAATTCTGTTCCCTGGTAAGTGATCTCAGTTTTAAATGAATTTACTGAGTAATGAAGAAAGAAGGTAGTAAGAATTCTCACAGGATAATCAAAGTACTCAATCATTTATGCAAAAATACAGAAGGGGATAAATCTAAACTGGATTCTATGCAGATTAGCCCATCCCTCACTGTCTGTCTGAGTTCTTTTCTTTGTCAGTCCAGTGTAGCATGGGACTAGGATTAGCACTGGTTATGAGTTTTTCAGAGTTTACACAGAAGTTGCCTGCACTGTACAATGTTCTGGATGGAATTGGAATGAGAGAGTCTTCAGTGAACTTCTCAAAAAGAGAAACCATGTACTCTGGAGCTTCTGGAACATAGGGATTTCTCTGAGATGAGACTAAAGGCAAATATTAGGTGGGAGGAAGGGGTCTTGGGAGAGCAAAGAGCCCAGCTGGGTCAGGAAGGCCTGTCATTTCATTTCATGGTATGGCATAATGGGTGAACGAGAAATTTCCAGGGCCAGATGGGGCCATGCTGAAGGAGCAAGCTTGAGCTTCATGGAGAGGAGAACCACCTGGAGGAGAAAGTTGATGCCAATCAAAGAGGCACTGAAAGAACAATGAAGGGCTGTGTCAAAATCACATAAGCTTATGAGATATATTATAATAGATGCACCTTGAGAAATATCATGAATAGAAATCCTAAACTTTCAAAGATCAAATGTAATGATCTGTGCAATGTTTCTGGTGAGACTATTGACTGGGGTCTTTGTGTAGTCATTTGTCTAAAAAGCAATAAAAACATCAAAAATACAGAAGACAAAAGGCCTCTGGTGAGAGATGCTGCGGCATGTTGAAAAAGCACATTTCTTTCTCTGTGTAACTGTGACTCCCATTTGCTATGCTTGAATGCCTGCCATGTGTAGAAATGAAGCAATGGTTGTTTCTGCTGAGAAAATTTGAATAACAGATGGGATTGAGAATAAAAACACTTAAATTGTAATATATAGACACCTTAAAATATAACTTTACAAATGAATCTTAAATATTCAAACCAAAGTGTTAAAGTGATGAGAGTTAAGTAAAGGAAGTGGGCATAGAGATGAAGAAATTTGGTTTTGAGAAAAAGAAATACTCCTTTTTAAGACGTATGTTTAATGCCATCTAAAATTCAATTTCAAAGAATCTAAGTTAATGGGACAGACACAAAGTGGTTTTCTTTTTCTTTTCTTTTTTTCCAGTCCTAGGTCTTGAACACAGCTCCCAGACAATGTCCATGACTCAATAATTTGGCAAGTTAATAGTGCAGGTTGTAGAATACAAGACTCTTGAACCTTTAGCCAAATGCTAATTTTGCTCTGGCTCATTATTCTGGAAACAATGGAACAATCTATTTGGAATTTATTTTTCAAACTAGTAAACGTTCTTTAAAGCATGATAGTAAGACATATTAAAATTACACTTAGCATAAAATTCTGACTTGATGACAATAAGTCTATAGTATATCAAACTAAGAAAAGGAAGTAACAGCACCTACCTGCTGGGTAATTAATTATTTGTTACCATGATTTCTAGAACTCTTATTTGCATTGTATCACTTTTCAATGTTTTAAATTTCACTTAATTTCTTTGTCTTTCACAGAGAGGAGCTGCCTAACTCAGAATTTCTGAATAGCAATTGTATTCCACAAGCACTACTCATGAAAATGAACTGGCAAAGATTTTGGAGATTAGCATATCTAAAAGCAAATGAAAAGTGTAATTGCAGCTAAACATAAACCATATCCAAAAGTCTTTTAAATTATATTCACTTGTAGTATATTTTAAACTGTATACAGCTCATGAACTATGTATGTATCTTTAACCATGGGCCTGATAATGAGGAAGCCCTAACTAAACTCTAAATGGAATCCTAGAAGTAAGCAATTTCATGCAGCCACTTAATGGACAATAAATGGGGCTCAGAGGGTCTAGCAGGACTTTCATTTCCTAGATGCTATTCCATATTGACTAGTGATAGGACATAGAGAGTATGACATTAAGGCAAGGTTGAACTGAGTGAGTAGCAGAAATAATACCAGAAACATTGACCTTAAAGTTGACCAGGTTCTACAAACTAGTCATTAAAGTAAGAGTCTAGCTGCTTCACACAGCAGGCATACGGCCTCTGCTTAAATCATTTTAAAATTTATAACCTAGGCAGACAGTTTAAACAAGAACTAAACATTTGTGTTATATGGATTTTGAAGTGATAACTGCACGATGATTTCTATTACACACACACATATGTTTTTATTGTAAAAATACTGTACACAGGTGTTATAGTTATATGAGTAAGGTACTGAGTACATTTCCTATTACGCATTGTTACCTCCTCCTTTGTTTTTTCCAACTGTGTTGGGAGCCAAAAGGGAGTCTTTCAACAGGATAGGCTTGACTATCTCACTGGAACATCTTGAGGCTATTTACAGAATCAGACCTTTTCACCCTGCCCTAAGCAAACACCCTGCAGCTACTAAGGACCACCTTTTCACCTTGCCCTAAGCAAGCACCCTGCAGCTGCTTCGGCCAATGAAAAAGCTTCCTTATTCCAAGCATATAAATACCCCTGTGTGAAAAATAAAAATTGGCAGCTCGATCAGAATCCTTGTCTTGCTGTCATTCTTCGTGTCTCTTGTCCCTTCATTCCTTCTCGCTTAGGTTCACTGCCCTCATTGACGTCCTGCGGGTCGGGACACTACCATCCCTTCCCTCCCCACATCTCTTCCACTTTTTAAGGCATGGTTTTCAGTGCCCCTCAACATTTTTTATGCTGGAAATGCATAATGGTCTAACTTTTCTTTGAAATTTGGCATGTCTTTAAGAGGGATCTGGCTAACTTAGAATATTATCACATTCTGCATAACTCAGGAAGTCCAAAGTCACCAAAAAGGGAAAAATAGTGGAGGATAAATATGTCTTTTCCTTGGATATTGAGCACAAGCCACTTGATTATTTAACACATTTTTTCTTCAATTATAACTGAGCCAATTTTTTTTCAAAAGTGTTTTCAATACATCTTCTGGAATATGTCCTTAATAAGTGTATATGGGCTTCACAGAGAGGGATTCATCACTACCAACATTTCCAAAGGGTTCTATCCAAAGACAGAAAATGATAATATTCCTGGATATTTGAAAGATAAGATTCTCCTTCCCCACAAAAGCCATATATCTGAGAAGATGCTTTGGGGACATAGACAATAGGAGAACATTCCAGCAGAGACTAAAAATGATCTGTAGTTCCTCTTCTCCAATCATCAGAACAAAAGAGGATGAGAGAACAGAAAGATTAAACAAACCACTTAGAAATCTCCAACTTAATCCATGGAAAAATTGTGTAAGATAAGATAAAGTTAAGCAAAATGAACCCCAAGATAGGGACACAAGTGGTTTTTTTCTTTCTTGGTATTGTTTCTAATATATTTAATGTACCATGTGTTTTTTTTTTTTTTGCTTTGTATGTTTCTCCCCCATAGTATAACCCGTTTTCACTGTATTTAATGTTGGTATAATTTGGGGAGAGGAGGAGAAAAAACAAAATATTTAAATAGGGATACAGGTTGACCCATTGCAACAATAAGATGTAGAAGACACTGTTGAAAAACAAACTTCACAATTTAGGCCGAGGGTGGGGGGGAGTATAGTTGTGGAGGTGAGGGAGGGGCAAACAAAGGAGGAGGCAACAATGCTTGATAAGAAATGTACTCATTACCTTGCTCATGTAACTGTAACCCCTCAGTACAGTATTTTCACAATAAAAAACTTATTAAAAAAAGAAATGTGAACATTTCATCTGCTCATTTTGTATGTCCAGATATTAGTTGTACAAAGTGAAAACTTTCATAATGATATTTCTAATTCTACTTCACTTTAGTCAAAATGGTTATCATCAAAAAGAAACAGAACAAACAACAACAACAACAAAAAACACCCAAAATATTGGGAAGGAATTGGAACCTGGGATGTGGGGAAAGGAACCATTACTCACTGCTGTTGAAAATGTAAATTAGTGCAATCACTATGGAAATAAGTATGGAAGTCCCTCAAGAAATTAAAAACAGAACTTCTATATGATCTTGGTGTACTATACCCGGTATATATCTTTTAAAAAATCAAGGTCAAAGTTACTACAGATAATATTGAGTGAAGTAAGCCAGACCCAGAGAAAAGCAGGTCGTATGATTTCCCTCGTTTGTAAGAACTAGAATATGAATATGCTATTTTTAACAGGGGATCTCAACAACCAAGTGTTTAGTGCAAAGGACTATATATAATGAAGCATTTTAACATGAACTACAACTTAGGGAAACAAGAGATTCTCATTAGACCCTGTTTATAGTTCGTTCTTTTTTTCCTCTATTGTTTTTTTTTCTTTCTTCATTTCTCCTAGTTTTTGGTACCTCGGGTTTTGCATAATAGACAATAATAGGCAATGCATTATGTGAAATGGAAAGGGAATCACAGATACAGCTGAACAACTGATAAACTATAGCAACATTACAACTTGGAAGGGGGAACGGGAGGGATAAATGGGAGATAAAGAAGGACACGGTAACAATGATTAAAAACAAATGCACTTATTGCCTTACCTATGTACCTGTGACCTGACAGCCCCCTCCCCCACCCCGACCCAGTTCATCACCTTTTCAATAAAAAAGTTACTTCAGAGACACCACCATACCCATAATTGATCATTGTGCTATTTATTCCTAGTAGGTGAATTATGGAACTAATCTTAGTGCCCAGCATCAATACATAAATAGATAAACAGTTCATCTTTGATGAGAAGTGGACAACGAACTTTTGATTTATTTGAGACTTGATCTTAACTGAGTGGACAGCATTTTGGATCAAGGCATTTTCATGAGTCACTGGATTCCTCCATCACTTCCTGTAGTTTATACGATTAGATCTATTTTACAGATTGAAAAACAAAATCAAACCACAGACAGAATAAGAAACTTATTAAGAAAAAAAGAAAACAGCCTGCCTATGGCTCACACCTGTAATTCTAGCTACTCAGGAGGCTGAGATCATAGAATCTAAGTTCAAATCCAGCCCAGGCAGAATAATCTCTGAGACACCATCTCCAATTATCCAGCAAAATTCCACACTGGAGCAAAGCTAAAATAGTAGAATGCTAGCTGTGGTAGAGGGAGCAAACTGAGCAAAAGGCCCTGAGTCTGAGATACAGTACTGTATAAGAAACAAAACAAGGCAAAAAAGAAAACTCATGCTTGCTTAATACAAATTTAAATATGAATAATCAAGAGAATTGTGGTCCCAAATGTACCTGATTGCTGGCCAGCACCTAGACACCTAGGTCTACTGCCTCTTTTGATATACCAGCTGATCTCAGATCTGGGATTTATGCCATCACTCTCATATGTACCTTAGATTTGGTAAAAGAGCAGCTGTTGGAAAGTGGGTCGCAAATGAGTTAACCCACCACCTGTGATAACTCTCCTCCCTGATCTTGTCGCTTCATGTGTGGAATCATGTGAACAGGGAGCAGCTCTGTGCACACGGGGTGGCTTCTCCTCAGGGGAATGTTGATTTTTCTGTTAACTGGGGAAAAGATACATACTTTAGTACATATAGGGTGAGGATTTGATTTTAGCACTAACCAAGGACATATTTGAAGGTCATCAACTGCTTGGCCTAGAATGACAAAATTAAACACATCTAGTGAGGTTTATAGTGTGAAAAAACACTAGGAAAGTTGTTATACACTGAATTCTGTCCTGTCCCAAATTCTTATGTTGAGACTTTTAATTCTTAAAGTATTTGGGTATTGGGAATTTGGGAGATAATTAGGTCAAAACAGCGAAGCCCTCATGATGGAATTAATGTCCTTTCTCTACTCCATGCAGCGCTCCATTGTTGTGTGAGAATAGAGTGAGAAAACTGACATCTACTAGGCAACAAGAGCCAAGGAAGCTCTGGAAAATGAATGAGCTAAACTTAGTCTTACAAGTCTATATATTTGTTAGAAATAACGGTCTGTTGTTTGAGCAACCCAGTCTATGATCATTTTTTTTAATAGCAGCCTAAGTGGGTGGGCCTAGGAATCTTTCACCAGAGACCATGGCAGACTGGAAAGACCTCTAAGCTAGAGTTAGAACAAGCCTGTGATTCTAGCCCTTATAGACATGAGCAGGAGTGACTTACACCTCTCGGTGACATTGTTTTCATTTACAAACTAGTATATTAATCTAGATACTCTGAGATTTTTTAAAAATTTGATGTTTCTATAGTCTGACCTTGATTATGTCTTGTGGTCCTCTTCCAATAGGGAAATTGGCAGTGGGATTCATTAACACCATTAGTTGTGCTTTAGTAATGATCTTTTGGAACACAGAGTGCAAAAGAAATTATTAGTTACTTTTAGTATAATTAACTAGAATCCCAGGCAGATATTAAAATCTAATTTAAAACTAGATTTATCTACCAGGATCCTAACCTTCCACCCTCATATCCAAGTTGCAAATAAATTCTAGGTGGTGTGAAACATTTCTTTGCAAGTTATTTTCTCTTTTTATTTATCTCTGAGGTTCCGGTCAATTTGCCTTATTGAATATTCTAATAACTTTTCTCTAAAGAAGAAAGGAAGAAACATCAGAGAGACTTTTATGGTAGGCAATTAAAATTTTAAAAAATAATGAAACTGCACTACTGAAATTCAGTATTAATTTAAAGATACGTAAGAGCTCTATACTGACAATACCTATCATGAGTAAATTTTTATTCTAGTGAGTCTGTCTCCACAGTTTTACATCCATGTTACAATGATGAAAAGAAGAGTTTCTAAGTTTATATTTTCTGGTACTGGCGTACAGGATCTCAAGTTTGCTTGGCTTGCTTGTCTGCCACTCTATAATTACGACATGGGCCTAGCCTATATTTTTACTGGCTGTTTTAGAGATGGTGTCTCTCAGACTTTTCTGTGACCTTAAATCATGATCTTCTAGATTTTGTCTAGGATTACAAAGTTACTTTTGTAAGAACTTTTACCAGTTTTGTATTCCAACAGGAGGTGGGAACTTATATGTGTGTGTTATATAATATATAACATGCTATGTATAATATTATATACTATATATGTTACATACTATATATTATCATACACAATATAATATATGCATACATATACAGATAACTTTTTATTTATATATGCATACATATACAGGTAATTTTTTGTTTTTATATATATGCATGTATAATATCACTATAAAGTAGATGTCAAAACACTATCTTAGCAATGAAGCCAGGTTAAAATATAAAATATAAAAGGAACTCAAATTTACCAAAGTAAATTTCCCCTAGCATAATTAAAGTTTCATTAAAAATACTATTGTTTTTCTGTCAGAAGTAATTACTGTCAGAAGTAATGTGCAACAATGCACACAAAATTATTAGGAAGGTAGCTGGTACAGAGTAAATAAATCTTATCTCAGAGGAATTTTGTTTGGCTCCATATAACAAGCACATAGAGCAGCTGTTTAACTAAGTGAATGTTTTTATTAGGCTCCAGAAATCTGTGTTTGGCAATCCAGAGCTGCTTTGGATTGGATGCTCCCTAATGCCAACAACTCATAGTTTTCTTCCATATTCCCTTACGGATTTTGTTCTAATGTCCTCACGGATGGTTCCTTAGTATCCAGGCTTTACTGGAGGGAAAAAAAAATGGCCAATCCTGCCTTTCACTTTTTTAGGTCAGTAAAAGAGTAGAACTTCCAAAAAACTATACAGTATATTACTAATTATGTATCACGTGGTCATCAAGATCCATATAACTGTAAAGGAGCCTGGGAATACAATTTTATGACAGAGCACACAGCTACCATCTATAACACCTGCCCCCTCTAGAAAGAAAACTAATTTTTTTCTCTCTCTCTCCCTCTCTCACTTTTTATTAGCTTACATTAGTTATACAGAGCAGTATTTCACTGTTATATTTGCACACAAGTTATTTTCTCCTTTTATTTATCTCTGAGGTTCAGGTCAATTTATTTACTATTCTATTTTGTCCTCAATTATGGCTCTGTTGGGAAGGAAGATATTAGGTAAACAATCAGAAGTGACTATCAGCACTATTACTGTAATGCGTTTACATATCACATGTTCTATTTTTAAACATCTGATAATTTTGTTTTCCAATGCTAAGGACAATTGGTTGTCTTCCTAGGACAAAATGCTTAAAGGTTCAGATGCAATAAAAGAAATCTTAAGCTCTGGTCTGACGTTCTATGCACGTCATACTGCACTGTTGTTTTTATGTCTCTGCTTAAGTTTAGAGCTACATTTTCCATGACTCATCACCATTATCCTCTGACTCATCATACACTTTATTAGTTTCACATTCATGCTCTGTCTTCAGAGAAGTCACAATTCCCTCCAAAGGAAAATGTGGGCTTTCCAGCTCCAACCTCACCTCAAAGCTTCCCTCTGTTTTTCACCTAAATTTCAACTTGGAGATTACCAACAAACAGCTCCTTTCTCTAGTTTTGGTTATATGACTAACTGGCTGTTTTAGTGTGTGCTTCTTGACTCCAACATCTCCTGGTGTTCTCTTTCAGAAATGGAACATCTTGTATCTACCTTGTTCTTCTGGAATCAAATCTTGTCGTTTAACAAATGTTCCATGTGATTCTCAATGGTGCTTAGGTCTGAGAAAAAAACGGCCTTTGTTTCTCTAAGTGTTTTCAGTATATCTATCTGTAGCCTAAACACTCAAGAAAACTGCTGATGCTCACATGTATGGTTAGACATTCATACAGAAAAATAGTTTGTTTGTGTCTTCTCTGTCAACAACCATTTAGTAGCCGAAAATGCCTTGAATATTTTTCATTTAATTTTACTTCAATAAAACCAAAATGATTGGAGAAAGAGAACATTAAAAATATGATAAAGTGAAGTAAATCTTATGAGATGTTCCAATTTCCTATGAGACAATGTTTCACTTATCCAATCCCTAACTGGAAAGAAAACTACCTATTACTTCACCCTCTTATTCCTATGTGTGGAAATCTGTCAAAAGGAATGAATTGGAATATTGAAAAGCTTATCACCTATTCATAAAAATATATTGCAGCAAACACAAATGAAGAAGATCTTTGTGTACCTCTGGAATTTAGTTAGGGATGTGGCTTAATAAATATGTGTGAAAAAAATATGTGTGTCCTTAAAAGACATGCATATTTCTCATTGACTCCTCTTAAGAATATCTAAAAATATGGCTCCATGGGGTTTCAGAAAAAAATAAATGTGTCAAAGGGCCTTACTCATAAATATGTGAGAATAGAAATGTTTATTATTCATTCATGCCTCCATTAGAAAGAATGACATTGCCCCATTTGTTAGGAAATGGAAAGACCTGGAAAAAAAACTATATTAAGTGAAATAAGCTAGGCCCAAAGAAACATAGGTCCCATGGTTTCCCTTATTTGCAATAACTAGTATATGTCTGGGACAAGCAGAAAAGGTCAGATAAGATGATGTTAAGCGAAATGAACCCCAAGATAAGGACACAAGTGGTTTTTCTTCCTTGCTATTGTTTCTAACGTATTTATAAGGTACCACATGATTTTTTTTGTTGCTTTGCAATGTCCCTCCCCCACAGTATAACCCCTGTTTTCACTGTATTTGATGTTGGTATAAATTGGGGAGGGGAAGGGAAAAACAAATTGTTTAAATAGGGATACAGATTGACCCATTGCAACAACGAGATGTACAAGATGCTGTGTCAAAAAACAAACTTTACAATTTAGGTGGAGGTGGGGGGAGGGTGGGAGGGTGTAGCTGAGGAGGTGGGAGGGAAGGGATGGCAGGGGAAAAAGAAAGGAGGAGGCAACAATGCTAGATAAGAAATGTACTCATTACCTCGCCCATGTAACTGTAACCACTTTGTACCGTATTTTCACAATAATAAAAACTTAATTAAAAAATGGAAAACACATTATAGGAAGGCCTATAGCATGCAACACACATTGTAACAAAATTATGTAAAAAATGAGTAAAATAGAGGTTGAGTATTCTGAATGAGAAGCAATCTTATGACATTTTTTTCCAATGAAGACTCTATCAATCAAGTAACAAAGAACTGGAAGCACATAAACCTGAGAGCATTTAATGGACTACTTATTGTACTTCTTCAATTTCAAAGCATTAGTACGAATTTTGGAAATAATTAGCCTTCTGTTTCCTTATAATGCTTAAGCTTTGTTGGGTTCTGATAAGGATATGTCAATAGTGCTTAATTTCTCAATAAAATAGCTTAAAAGAAATAAGTAGAAATTTTACAGTAATCAAAATGAGTTATCACCAAAACTGTATACAATATTTTCCTGTATATATAATATATAATGGACATTACATACTATTTACCAGTATTGCTCACAATGTAGTATTCTGCTTTTGCAATATTCACTTACCTGCTTAATAAATATAAATGAGTGAATTTTTTGTGATAAATTTTATACAAAATTTCCCTGATGCAGTGTCCACTTGCAATGACATGGAGCAAAGGATATAAAGGACCGTAAAAGGGGAAATCAAGTATACTAAGCACCAGGAAGAGTACGCAGTGGATGGAAAGATCATATGGAAAGGTCCTGAGTTGGGAAGAGCATTCCAGTATTTAAAAAATAGAAAAAAGTCAAGTATGGATAGCTGCAAAGCCGGCTAAAGGGAAAACAGTAAGAAATGAATTAGAATTAGATGTCAAGGGCCAGCCCCTATAAGTCCTATTAGACAATAATGAAGAATTTTGGATTCTTCACATTATGGAAGCTATTGATAACTGTGACAAGGAAAGATGAAATGATATGCATTTAAAATAGAACTTTTTATTTTGAAATAATAAAAGATGCATAATCCTGTATACCCTTGTCTCTGACTCTCAATGACAACATCTTACCAAATTATTGGAACCTATCCACAGCTTGCACAAAATGGCTATTGGCTTTGTTGCAGACCAATTCCATCAGCTTCAAAGTGATTCCTCATACTCTCTTTTATATCCACATCCACTTCTCAACCAGCTTTCTTCCAACATTGATCACTAGCAACTACTAATGTGAAAAAGCTCTCCATTTTGATAATCTTGTCATTTCAACAATGTTGTATTAATAGAATCTTACAGTGCATGACCTTTGTGGATTGGCTTCATCACTCAGTAAAATCTCTGAAGGTTTATCCAGGTTGTTAGGTTCATACTTTTCTTGCCATTGCTAATTTATATTCCAAGGTACTGATCCACTAGTTGAGTTAAGTTACTGAAGGAAATCTGCTGTTTACATTTCGAGTCTAAGCATAATGCTGCTATGAGCATTTGTCTATAAGTTTTCTCATGAACATAAAACATTCATTGCTCTGTGATACATGCTTAATAATGTTATTGCTGGACTACAATGAATTTCTAGAACTGTAATGTTCTATCACTTCTTGGGGTTGCAGAGAAAATAAATTTATCAAGGTTCCTATTCCTAAATGTGTGAAACAGAATTAAATTTCCTTTGTCTATTCACTCCTTTTTTCTAAAATATACTTACAGAAAACCTGCAACATTCAAGGCACATCAGCAACACCATGAATATATAAAAGGCATTCTTGTTAAAAGTTGTTGCTTTGTATGTACCTCCCCCATGGTATAAACTCTGCTTTCACTGTATTTGATGTTGATATAATTTGTGGAGGGGAAGGGAAAAAACAAATCATTTAAATAGGGTTACAGGTGGACCCATTACAATGAGATGTACAAGACGTTATGTGGAAAAATGAACTTTACAACTTTGGTAGGGTCGGAGGTGGGGGGGATGTGGGGAGGTGGTGGTAGGGTGGTGTGGAAGTTGGGGCCTGGAGAGGGGAAGGGATGGTATGAGGAAACAAAGAAGGAGGCAACAATGTACTCACTATCTTACCCAAGTAATTTTAACCCCTCTGTATGGTATTTTCACAATTAAAAAAAAGTTTTATGCAAAATTGAATAACTGCTGGCCAGAGTGGCTGCGACGTTTTCCATTTTTGCCATCCAATCAGACATAAGTATGTTTCCCCTTATATGGAAGCTAGATTTAGCTAATAACTCAAAAGTAAATATTTTGGGTGGGATACAAGTAAATACCAATGTATTAATGGATATATGGCAGATTCAAGGGAGAACTCAAATAATGTAATCCCTCAGAAAGGCAAAGTCTAAGTTCAACAAAATAAACACCATGAAATGTGGTCAAGTGGAAGGGGACAGACAAATAAAGAGGAGAACAGAGGCAAAATGTATACACAAATCTAATGTATATCTTACAAAATTACGAAGAGTAAGGAAAGAGGTGAGTAGGAGAGGAATAGGTGAGAAAGTTGAAAGTTATGACATTGATCAAGATGCATTGTTTTCATAAACTGCTTTGTTAAATGGTAACTCCTTTGTACAACTACCTGAAAATAAAAATAAATAAAAATTTGAACAATCACAATTATAAAAGATTGATTTAAAGATTGACTATTAAGATTGTCATCAAAATATAAATTTGATGTAAATATATTTGATGTAAATATATTTGATATAAATATATTTGATGTAAAAATTTAAAAACTTAAAAATAACCCCTGGTTTAGAGAAGCTCTAATAAGCTTCACATATTCATCGACCTTGCATATATAGGGCTGGAGGATTTCATTGTTCAGTTTATTTTTTGTAGCTGAGAGTAATCACCGTATTCAAAGTTTAAGGCAAATGGTGATAATCATGAGATCATGAGTTAGAATAGTTTTTAAGCTAATTAGTTTTATTTATATGAAATATTAATATTGGTGAATTTAAAACTTTTTTCTGTAAAAATGTCATCTGGGCAAGTTATACTTGAATTTTACAGGGAATGAAACATAGTTATTATTCTCCTGGTATAAGAAGTGAGAAAGTAACTGAACATTGCCTTCTGAAGTCTCTGGAGGACACAATACATGCTATCCATAGCAGCAATCATGTCTATTTCCCACTGGCAAACAGAAATAATAATAACAGAAGATTGTTTTTATCTTCTTATGGTTAAGAAAATGATTATATATATCCTGCTTAATATTATTTGTAATATTATTCACTGAGAATTGATTATGTGACAGGTATAAATTCTCAGAAGAAATCAAATAAAATATATGCAGTGATGTAATTACCTCTTCTAGGAAAAGAGGCATAAGAATTAGGTGTGATTTTGTTAGTCTTTGTGAAGATCTTTTCTTTTAATAGATGATGTGAGAAGTCTACAGTACTGATATATTGGATTTTCTTGATCTCAAATCTATCATAATACTGTGGCATTTTATTTATTATGTTTAATTTGATGCTTTTGTTCAAAATTTGGAAAATATAATTATTTAGTTATATGCTCTGTTGTGTAAATGGCTCCTGTGACTTAAGTCGTTTAAATTACAACTATAATTGGCATAATCAAGTTTATTCTGTGTTATATAATCTATTTGAGAATGTTGGTTTTAAATCTTACAGGGTAAATAAAACTGCTTTGGAATATGTTTATATATATGTACATATATATATATATATATATATATATATATATACACACATTACAATTTGCTGAGTTTTCTAGAAGGAACCCCAAAATCCTTGACCATGAAAAGCCCTTTTACTATCTGCCCTCAAAAAAAAAAAGGTTTACTTCAGATAAATTGCGCTCTCCAAGTAATAGTCATTAACTACACGACATATTAGAGCTCTGTAGTAGACTGAAGAATGTTTTGGGAACCTTTAACCTGCTCTAAAAAGTCAAACTTAATGCAGCTCATTGAATTAAATGAAAAATCTTCAAAAAAAAAAAAAAAAAGACCAGAAGGATGATGACAAGGGAGAATCAAATGCAAAAAACATCAAATTTGTCAGAAAATAATGAATTTTAGGGATTTCCTTTCTGGAGTTATTTTATCTAAAATGCTTTGTTTACACCAGGCACCAGTGATTCGTGCCTGCCATCCTTGTTACTCAGGAGATAGAGTCTGTTGGATCATAGCTTGAAGTCAGCAGAAAAATTTGTGAGATTCCAGCTTCAATTACCAAACAAATGCCAGACTGGAGGCATGGTTCAAGTGATAGAATGCCATCCATGAGTAGTACAACACACATAAATGGAAAGTTGTGGAGCTTAGGCTGAACAAAACTCTCTAATTTTTCTTTCAATGACAATAAAATGCAACATAATATGGCTTTAACAGTCATCTAAAGGAGCAAGGATATCCAATGGTATCTAAACTTGTCTCATGTACTTCAAAGGACTTCACCAACTAAATGTCTCATGAACATTTCATCATGACACTGTAAAACTATCATTTTTTCTTGATGACTTGATAAATTCACTGTTTTTACATAAATAAAAAGTTCAAATGTAAAAAGGAAAAATAAAATCACAAGAAGGAAATTTAGGTGAATATATTTAAATACCTATGTGGATTTTTTTCTAAAATTTAGCTAATTACAGTTAAAGAAGAATATATTGATATAAAGAAACTGTATATGTAAAATTTTTACAGGCACATAGTTTACTATGCATATAAAGAAACAATCTATTTTAATTGTTGTTCAGGGGAAAAAAATCTAAATTCACTACTTTACTTCAGATTCAGTTCATTCTTTGATTTGCTCACTGTGATTTGCTATACAAAAAATTTAATTGATCTTGTTATAAAATTCATAAATATGTGCTGGGAAGATGGCTCAGTGGTAGAGCGCTTGCCTTGCATGCATGAGGCCCTGGGTTCCATTCCTCAGCACCACATAAGCAAAAAAGAAAAAAGCTGGAAGTGGCGCTGTGGCTCAAGTGGTAGAGTGCTAGCCTTGAGCTGAAGAGCTGAGGGACAGCACCCAGGCCCAGAGTTTAGGCCCCACAAGCGGACCCAAAAAGGAATTATGTAGTAGGTACAGCATATGATTAATAACACTTTTAGTGATTTTAAACAAAAATATCACTTTAGAGAATACATATTTTATTAAGAGTTGTTCTTATTTAAAGATTGAATTACTTTCATCTGACTTAGATATTTAATAGATGAAGGTTCATAAATTTTTATAAACAAGTCTATCTTATCTTTCCTTTTCTTTTTAATTCAAGGAAAAAAAACTCATAACTTCTATATATACATGAGTGCCTGCAAACATACATTAGAACTGTAAGTAGGAATATATCATTAATAATGCCACTACTGTTATTTACTAAGGAAACTTCTGGGCCATGATCTAACCTCAGAAATAACAATACTTTGCTATTCAGTTCATATAACAATGTTTTATTCTCTACATACAGTGGGTGAAATGAAACATATAACTCATCAAGTTTTATGAGAAAAATCATTATCCTTTCCTTAGCAAATACAAATTAATTGTAGAAGTTTCACTTTATTGGACATGCCATTAATATATTGTAAAATATAATCTAGTTTTAAAGGAAAATTGAAATAATAAGGTTTATGTCCTCATTCACAGTGTGCATACTAGACTAGGGTATAAACATTCATCACTTTAAAAATTGATATGTCATGGGGCTGGAAAGGTAGCTCAGTGGTAGAGCGTTTGCCTTGTATGCATGAGGCCCTCAGTTTGATTCCTTAGCACCACATAAGCAGAAAAAGCTGGGAGTGGCGCTGTGGCTCAAGTGGTAGAGCACTAGCCTTGAGCTGAAGAGCTGAGGGACAGCGCCCAGGCCCAGAGTGCAGGCACCACAATCGACAAAAATAAATAAATACATAAAAATTAACTTGTCAGGATTAGGGGTGTGGCTCAAGTGCCTCTTGCCTGGGAAGTAGAAAGCCCTAATTCAAACCATAGTACCACCAAAAAATAAATAAATGAATTACCATTCTGAGCCTTAATTATAGGACTTGTGTCTTTGACTATTATATCCTTAATGCTCAGCATAGTGCTTGGCACAAAGCAGGGGTTTAAAATATTACATGAATGGCCAGGTGCTGGTGGCTCACTGTACTGGTGACTCACTATACAGGAGCTGTGAACTAAAGGATCAAGGTTCAAAGCCAAATCAGGTAAAAAGTCTGCAAAATTCCTTCTTCAATTCAACCGAATGTCTGGCTAGTTCTACTGGTAGAGTACCAGCTGTGGACAAAGAAAGCAGAGTGAGAGTATAAAGCCCTGAATTCAAGCCTTTGGTACTGGCACTAAATAAATAAACAAGCAGAGAGAGGGGGGGAGACAGACAGACAGATAGATGCTAGTGGCTCATGCTTATAATCCTAATTACCCAGGAGGCTGAGGTCTGAAAATTAGAAACCTGCCCAGGTAGAAAAGTTTGTGAGAATCTTATCCTTAACCAGTCACAAAAAAGCCAGAAGTAGAGCTATGACTCAAGCGGTAGAGAGTTAGCCTGAAGTGAAAGCTAAGGAACAGCACTAAGGCTCTAAATTCAAGCACCAGTACTAGCACAAATAAATAAACAATGTATTATATATAATTTATGTCTATATTTACATACAATTGATGTAAGTATGATTATATATGTATATATGTGTATATAAAAATACACACGTGTATATTCACATTTTAGTTTATACTAAAATTTTATTTATTTTATACACATGTAACAGCCTACATATGTAGTGTACACACATATAATAAGTTGTTACTGTGTTAATATGTTATTAATATGGAAGCATATACACTTGGAAACATGCATAAAAATAAGTTTCAAAGTACAAACACATTTCTAGCCTTTTCTGCTAATGTTCTCTCTACTGCCCCTGGATTGCACACCATCTTGACTGTCACCTGTACCCATCTCTTTGATGACAACTGATCTCACACACAGCCTCAATAATGGTGACAGAAAACACCCTAGAAAGTCAGGAAGCTAAAAAAAGTCAGTGTCAGTTATGAGTAGGCCAGCAGTCAATGATTCCATAGCCATAGTTATTGGAGGTCAATGTTTACATTTTACAACTCTGTGATCTGACTTAGTTTATGTCAAAGCATTCTGGTGTCTCTTAGCATTGTTAATCCTGTTCTATCTTAAACAAAAACAATTTGATTTTAAATAGGAACTCATTTCTCCAGGTTCAATATCTCCATGTCAGTGATGTTTTTTCTTTGCCTTAAGGAATGTATATAAGGAATGTAGAATGTAGAATTTAGAATGGTATTATGAAGTTAATTTCCAAGTGAGTTGCAAGGATTTCCTAGCCAGTCTCAATAATTTATAGAGGAAGTATGGAGGTCAATGTCTGTACTCAAACTATCTGCAGAAATACAGCTACAAGAAAGTCAGAGATAATAAACAGAAATCTACCCCATCTGTCCATATTTATTTTTTTCCATAATCTGTTTCTTTAGTTATAATTTACAAGTATAATTAGGAAAGCTGATGAACTGAGGTATGGTAGCACTATATTACATTCAGTTGATAATGCTAACAAACATATAACAATTACACACATGTCAGAATCTCAGGGTTTCTCTCTTCTCAATGACTTACTGGATGACTGGGTGAATTCATCTTGCATTATTCTTCATTCCTCATTTGAAAATCAGTTTATATTTTATTCTTTTAATCTGACTGCTGCTCTGATCTCTAGCTATATGTTCATCTTCTCTTCTCTCTCACTAGCTGCCTTAATTTATTTCCCCTCATTTCCTTGCTTTTATCCCCACTAGTCTCTGCTAAATTACTAGCACAAGATATAACTCACAATTTAAATGTGAATAGAGGTAAGAGTTAGAAATGCTTATGTCATATTTAAGAAAATGTAAACTGGTGCAAAGCCAGTATTTAATGTTTCCTCATTTAAAATGTCTCTGGCTTTCTGAGTCGAGATTTTCAATCCATGTAATTAGAGTTTCAAGGACAACATTATGCAGGGTTGTATCTCCAGTTTTAATGATCAGATGCTGAAAATTCTTTGCATATAAATTGTAAATTATCAGCAGACAGGCAGGAAGTTGGGAATGCACAAAAGAAAGAATAAATCAGAGCCTGTCACCAACTGTGGAGGAATAGCATGGTTTGTCACTGCAGTAGTGACTGAAAGACCAGCAGCAAATGCTGCAGAGATTTATCTTTAGCTGTCTCCACCTGTCAAGCAAATGTGCCATCTGAGATGAGCAGACCATTAAAACATTAGCAGAGACATGTTCATTATTTTGGCTAATAGAGTTCAGAGTTCCCAGGAAACATAATATTGACTAGACTGATTTTAATGAGGTAAGGATGGAAATCTCTGTTGGGAGGAGGCTGATAAGGAGAAAATGTAAAAGGGAATCTAGGAGCTTGTTTCTGGCCTTTTGGATCATGGGAGGATCTCAGGAAACCAAGGGAGATTATGTTTCTGTGCACCTTGCAGGGAATAAAGGACTCTTCTCTTTGATGATAAGGAGACTTGGGAATGGAATGGGCATGGAGTAATATGCCAATGGACTGTAGTTGCTAGGTGCCAAGTAGGTCTGTAATCATGGCAAGAGAATATGGAAAACTTCAAGCAGGTATCAGCCATTAAGCCCAAAGGAGCTCTCACAGGAGAATGAGATTAAAGTCAGAACATACTGACCACACATGTAAATTAGAGTCAATGACTGGCAAATGGAGCTTAGAAAGATGCTTGGATGCAGAAGTTACAAACAAAGTATTTTGGAACCACTACGAAACAGGCACCAACCAATCAATAAATGATGAGCTTTGCTTAAAACTCTGACAGGTTGGGTTTTTAAAAATTGTCCTACAAGGGTCAAATATCTAAAATATACTTAGAACTCAAAAAATTAAATCCTCCAACAACAAATCCTCAAAGAAACAACTGCCCCATTAATAAGTGGGCTAAAGACTTAAAGAGATACTTCTCTGAAGAGGAAATAAAAATGGGCAATAGACACATGAGGAAATGCTCAACTTTTCTATCCATAAAAGAAATGCAAATAAAAACAACATTGAGATTCCACCTCACCCCAATTAGAATGGCTACAATCAAGAACTCTAATAACAACAGATGTTGGAGAGTATATGGATAGAAGGGAACCCTACTACATTGTTGGTAGGAGTGTAAACTTGTTCAGTCACTTTGGAAAGTAGTATGGAGGTTCCTCAAAAGACTCCATCCACATAGAGCTCCCCTATGACCCAGCAATCCCACTCTTGGGCATTTAACCAAATGATCACAAACAAGGCTTTACTAAAGCTACCAGCACAACTATGTTTATCACAGCATTATTTACCATAGCTAACATATGGAACCAACCCAGATGCTCCTCAGTAGATGAATGGATCAAGAAAATGTGGTATGTTTATACAATGGAATTCTATGCCTCCATCAGAGAGAATGGCATGGCCCATTTGTTAGGAATGGAAAGACTTGGAAAAAATTATATTAAGTGAAGTAACCCAGGTCCAAAGAAATATAGGTCCCATGTTTTCCCTTATTTGCAATAACTAGTATAAGCCTATGACAAGCATAAAAGGTCAAACACTATGTACAAATGACCATATAAGATGATATTAAGCAAAATGAACCCCAAGATAGGGACATAAGTGTTTTTTTCTTTCTATTGTTTTAACATATTTAAAATGTACTATGTGATTTTTTTTGTTTCTCTTGTATGTTCTTCCACCAAGGTCTGATCCCTGTTTTCACTGGATTTGATGTCAGTGCCCTACATCTTATGTATACATTTTTCTAATTTGGGGAGGGGAAGGGAAATAACCAAATGCTGAAATAAGGATACAGGTTGACCCATTGAAATAATAAGATGTACAAGACAAAAAAAAACTGTCCTAGAGCCCACTTTCTTTGTATGTTTAATATTGGGACTGTTAGGGGAGCCAGGACTCCCAATGGACCAATTGGTGGAAGACACTTACGAACTTAAAACAACTGTATCATAGTATTATTGCTACTCTCTTTTCAGCCACGAGTGGGTAATATGACTAGTTCTTGCTAAATTAATATGAAAGAAAGGGTGCTCTGTAAGCACTAGGTGTCAGGTCAATTTCTCACAGATGACTGAGAGAGTATCAGGATATAGGATCATGAATCCATTAAATAGAAGCATCCCAGGGCATTGGGTTACTATTCAGAGATCAAAGATGGAATACTCAGAATTACCCTCAAAGAAAACCAGAATTGGACTTTATATGACTGAGAAATTAAAATTTTCTGAATTAACTTACTCAAGTCTAGGGGATTTCCTATTGGCTAATTTGCTCTGATAAGAACATGACATAGTAGGACACTGTTGGCTCACACCTATAATCCTAGCTACCCATGAGGTTGATGTCTGAAAATTGTAGTTCAGAGCCAGCCCAGGCAGACAAATCTATGAGACTTTTATCTTCAATTAACCAACAAAAAAGTAGTGGAAGTAGAGACGTAGCTCAACTGGTAGAGAGATAGCCATGAATGAAAGAGCTGAGTGATATCACAAGGTCCCCTGAAGCCCTAATAGTAAAACACACACACACACACACACACACACACACAAACACAGAGGCATAAAAAATGTTACCATTTAATGCACAGACTCCACATTGATCAATATGAGCAGATTCCAGATTCACTTGTCTGTCTGAAAGGCTAATACTTTACAAAAATTCTTAGTTAATTTAAATTCTTAGTAATTTAAACAGATTTCTGGATCTGTTGGCACAATCTTTTCATCTGCTTTCTTACAGTGGAGAGTACCATTTCTCTTTATATTACAGAAAACTATTGGGGGCTTCCATTCATATTGATAGAGAAGCTCATTTGCATTCACAAGTAAAATCTAAAACCAACAGAAATCAAATATGAACCCAAATAAATAAACTCAGAGATGAGAATGGAAACATCACCACAGAAACAACCAAGATTCAGAACATTATAAGGGAATACTTCTCAAACCTTTATGCTAACAAGTTTGAGAACTTGGCAGAAATGGACCTTTTGCTAGCAAATACTGACATGCCAAAACTAAACCAAGATGAGTTCAACAATCTTAACACAAGCATTGAAATAGAAACAGCAATAAGAGACCTCCCATATAAGAAAAGCCCGGGACCAGATGGATTTACAACAGAATTCTACAAGGCCTTCAAAGAAGAGCTCACAACAACACTCCTCCAAATCTTCAATGAAATTGAAAGAGAAAGTTCACTACCAAACTCGTTCTATGAAGCCATCATAACCCTCATCCCCAAAACAGGAAGGGACTCATCAAAGGAAAAGAACTATAGACCTATTTCTTGGATGATCATTAATGCAAGAATTCTCAACACACTTTTGGCCAACCTACTTCAACAATTCATCCAAAAAATCATCCAGCACAATCAAACAGGATTCATTTCAGGGATGCAAAGCTGGTTCAATATACACAAATCAATTAATATAATTCATCACATTAACAGGAGCAAGGATAAGAACCACATGGTTAGCTCAATAGATGTAGAAAAAGAATTTGACAAGATACAATGCCCCTTTCTGATGAAGGTACTGGAAAAACTAGGTATTCAGGGAACATTCTTCAATACAATAAAGGCTGTATATGACAAATCTACAGCCAGCATTATACTTAATGGTGAAAAACTAAAGCCATTTCCTCTTAACTCAGGAATGAGACAAGGATGTCCACTCTCTCCACTTCTCTTCAATCTGGTATTAGAATGCTTAGCCACAGCAATAAGACAAGATGAAAACATAAAAGTGATCCAAATAGGGAAAGATGAAGTAAAACTCTCCCTCTTTGCAGATGACATGATTTTGTATTTAAAGAATGCCACAGACTCCACTCCCAAATTACTCAAGCTGATTCAAAACTGTGGCAAAGTAGCGGGGTATAAAATTAACCCTCAAAAATCAATGGCTGGGGCTGGGAAGGTGGCTCAGTGGTAGAGTGTTGCCTTGCATGCATGAGGCCCTCAGTTCAATTCCTCAACACCACATAAGCAGAAAAAAAAAAGCCGGAAGTGGCGTTATGGCTCAAGTGGTAGAGTGCTAGCCTTGAGCTCAAGAGCTGAGGGACAGTGCCCAGGCCCAGAGTTCAGGCCCCATGACCGGACCCCCCCCCAAAAAAAATCAATGGCTTTTCTGTATACCAACAGTGAGAAAAGTGTGTCTGAAATCAGGAAAGCAACTCCACTCGTAATAGCCCCACAAAAAATAAAATACCTAGGAATTAATTAACCAAAGAAGTAAAGGACCTCTATGATGAAAACTTTAAAAACCTGAAAAAGAAAATCAAAACAGAACTTAGAAAGTGGCAAAACCTCCCATACTCTTGGATTGGAAGGATCAACATCGTGAAAATGGAAATACTTCCCAAGGCTACCTACAAATTCAACGCAATACTTATCAATATTCCAACCTCATTCTTAAAGGAAATAGAAGCGGCAATCCAAAAATTCATAAGGAACAATAAATGACCCCGAATAGCAAAACTGATCCTTAACAGAAAGAACAGTGCTGGAGGAATATCAATACCAAATTTCTTTTTTTATTGTGAAAATACTGTATAGAGGGGTTACAATTACATGAGCAAGATAATGATAAGATAATCAAGCATTGTAGCCTCCTCCTTTGTTTCCCCTTCCCATCCCTCAATACCAAATTTCAAACTCTACTACAAAGCCATAGTAATCAAAACATGTTGCTACTGGCACAAGAACAGACCTCAGATCCAATGGAATAGAATTGAAAACATATCAAATTATGATTTCTAAATGGTAGATCACTTTTCCAGCATGAACAGGAAAGTAGCATATCCCAGGTCTATACCCTAGTATCTGTCTCTCTTTATCTCTCTCTCTTTCAGACACACACACACACACACACACACACACACACACACACACACACACACACCATGATATCTGGAAGGGGAGACATTGAAAAAAAAGGTTTGTTAACCTATGTCACAGGACAAAATATATAGAATTCATTTAATAAGTGTGAATGAAGTCATAACTACTACAAAAGTTATGTGCATAGGAAAAGGAAATTATGAAGACCAATCTAAAGTATTCTGATAATTGACATGACAGCATAGAATTCTCCATGTACCTACTGCAATTTTTTTTAGAAGGATTCTAATTTTAGCTTTCGTTCTCATGTTCCAGTGAGGGGAGCATGGGAAATAAAGTAGTCAATTCATACCTAGAGAACTATACATCAAAACTACACATCAAAAGAATGGAGGTGGAAGGAAAGGGATGGTAGAGGGAAAACAAAGGAGGAGGCAACAACGCTTAATACGAAATGTACTCATTACCTTGCTCATGTACCTGTAATCCCTCTGTACAATAAAAAACATACAAAAAAAGAAAAATATGACTTCCCATACAGTGTCACTTACAATTTTTGACTCTCAGTTGTTCCACAAAATAGAGAAAATCACATTCCTTTCACCCCAACAGTTGCTGCAAACAGGGGATAGTCTCCAAGGGATATATTGCACTCAATATTAAAAGAATATGGCAATCCTTACTTTCTAGATGCATTTAATCAATTCAGGAACATGTGAGGCTGTGTGGATGATTAAATATGAGGGTTGGGATTATCTTTAACTGCAATGTGTCATTAAAAAATACTATGACACTTATTTATCCTAGACTGAACACAATACCATCTGCTTTCAGATATTCTTGTGAGATTGCCTGAAGGCATAAATTGTCAACCAAAGTATGGAACTCAAAGTTTTGTGATCAGGAAGTTATTATTTTGTTAATCAGAAAACAGCTGAAGAACTTTATTAACTAAAAAGCTGGGTATAAGGTTTTTTTTAAATCACTTTGAGGACTAACTTGTCTTTTAGTTGGTTTAAATGCCTTCTCCAACAGGTTGCTCAAAATAGATAATGTGGAATCCAGCTTCTAAAGAGGAATAGTCAAGCAACACATTGCTCCTTTATGTCTAGATATTGTCTGTCTGGCCCTACAGCTCATAATCAAATCATGCCAAATAAGACAAGCTCTTCAGTGAAATCATTATTCTCCTTAGCTAATCCTATATCCTTTACATGATACAGCAGAAGGTGCCAAGGGACTTGTGGAGGATTAATGTGTGTGGTGCCTAATTGAATATATTGGCTATAATTGATCACTAGTCTCACTATTTAATGAATGTACTATAACTCAGGTTAGTGATACATGGCACTAACTTTCCCTACTGTAGAGGGGAATGACTCCAAGAGGCTAGGGGTAAAAGTTGAGAAGCAGACAAATTTAATTTTGTTTTCTACCGCATGCTCTCCCCTCTACTTGCAGCCTTCCCCAATCATCTGAACAAGTTTGATGCAGACCAGTAAAATGATCTATCCTTTTGTCTTAATATACCACACAGCAAGCCTGGAAGTCTTCCAAGCACCCAGCAGAATACTGTATCTGTTTTATAGGTTCCTACTGTGAAGCTTACCTGATTAAGAAGGCTTTTCTTGGGAAATCTTGTGTATAACAGTTTTTTTTTAAAATAAATTAATCCAAGTAACTAATTCATCTATTGATTTTAATGAACCTTTATCAAGTGCTAATATGTTCAAGGCAACATGCTAGGTGTTTAAGCATGCAAAGGTTGAGGATAAAGTTAACATTTCATTCCCCTCAAGAAAAGGATATGGATAAGATGATGTTAAGTGAAAGGAACCCCAAGATACAGACACAGTGGTTTTTTTCTTTCTTGCTATTTTTTAAAAATCTGTATAATGTATTATAGTGATTTTTTTGTTTCTTTTGTATGTTCTTCCCTCACGGTATGTCACCTGTTGTCACTGTATTTGATGTCGGTGTCCTGCATCTTGTATATACATTTTTCTAATTTGGAGAGGGGAAGGGAAATAATAAAATGATGAAATAAGGATACAGGTTGACCCATTGTTAACACTGAGATGTACAAGACACTATGTTGGGGAGGGAAGGGATGGTAGGGGAAAAACAAAGGAGGAGGTAACAATGCTCAATAGGAAATGTACTCATTACCTTACTCATGTTACTGTAACCCCTCTGCACAGTATTTTTTATAATAAAAACATAAAGAAAAAAAGAAAAGGATATGGAAAAGCTGTTTTTAAGTGCCTAGTATAGCACACTACGTTGGTCACAGTAAGAGAAGAGTTGGTGAGAACGCAGAAGGGCCCCTAGCCAGCCTTGGGACAGGGATGGGTTAGTAGGGGCTTCCTACTACTCAATCTTACTGTAGAGGGAAAATTTCAGTAGTCGTTCAACTTTTTACTAAAAAAAGTAAAAATCTGTGCTGTCAGGCTGCCCCTTAGACCCCAGAGACCACTATGGCTCTTGCCAAATCACAATAAGTCAAAGTGAAGGCAAATATAATTGCTCCTGGAGATCCTTCCCATTTCTCGTTTGGGAGTAAGTAGGCTGAATCTCTCAAAATCAGTCCCTGCTAGAGCAGCAGTGTCCTGAAGCCCTGATCTCATTCTATAATATCTGCCTTCAATGTCCTGCTCCCCAATCCCAACTCTTTTTTTCTCAACTAATTTCTGCTTGCCCTCAGGGCTCAGAGAAGTTATTTCTTCCAGAAAACATTCCTGTGCCAGGCCAGTAAATGTTCCCATGAAACCCACTACTTGGACACTACTAATCTTTCACAAATTACACTGATGGCCCTGACTCATGTGTTTACCTCTGTCTAGCTTAATAAGAGAAATCTCTATCTGCCTCTTCTTTTCATACTGTATCTGACAAATAATAGGTGTTCATAATTCAAATTTGTAAGCCAGATGGACAGTGGGTAAGTAGATAGATAGAGCATGCCTTTATTTTCTGATACTTTTCAGGAGCCTCTATCACTTCCAATAATTATTCTATGTGAAGAGTAATTGGTGCTCCATTTCTTTTTCTATACTTTCATACATCTGTGTGAACCTGAAACAAGCTTTTCCTTATCAGAAGCAAGATACACGATTGATTGGATATGGAAATATATGCTTTACACATCCATTTAGCAGAGCGACAGGAGAAAATTAAAATTCAGTGATCTCTCAGTTTGTGTGCTGTGGCGTTAATAATCAGTTCACAGAACTTGCAGGTGTGCTGTAGCCCAATAAATGTTGCAGAAGGAGGCCTGCTTAGTCTCACTTGAGCCAAATATGTCAAATGTCATCATAAGCAAGAGCCATTTATTTGCATTTCTAAAATCTCAGCTGCCTTGGGCAATCTCTGAGGAACAAAGTTACTCAGTTGATCATACATCACTTTTTCATGAACATTGGTTGATTAATGAACTATTCAGTTTGGTCATTAATCAACAAAGAGTCAAATAAGTACTTCACTTGGGCTTTGCTGAGGTGACCTCCTCACTGTGTGTTCTGCTGAGTCTATGCAATCCTCCCATGAGGGCCACTTACCAGTGTGAAAAGGATAGGTGGACTCCTACTATACACTGTTATCTTTTCTTTTCATATTGGTCAACATATTCTGAACAATTTTAACACAAGAAACATGCAAAACGAAAATAAGGAAATTATTTAGAACTTTAGAACCAAGAGGACCTGTTAGGATGTAAACATCTCTTCTCAATTCCAGGAAGGGTAACAGGTAACAGTTATGTCATCTCTCCACTCCTCACTCAACACCAACCAGAGTGAGGGACAAAACAAAAACAAGCAAACAAAGAAATGATCATCCCACAGGAGTTGGTGTTCTGTTCTGTTCAGGGATACAGGTTCCAAGAGGACCCACTGGCTGCTGTGGGATGGACTGGGAGACAAATCTTAACTCTGGCCTTTCACATCTAAGCCACTATCTCCAATGTCAGCTGTCTAATTAGCAAAGGTGATTTGGGCTTGTCTCTCCCCCTCGCCCCCCGAATTCAGAGAAAACAGTAATTGTTTATGTTATTTATATTGCAGAATTCTGGAATATGTCTGACCAATGTTGGCCTGTGGGAAGTATGGTTATTCAGAGCACAACTTCTTAAGTTTGTATCTTGTCTCTATCATCTGTGTGCTCTTGAGCATATACCATAACTTCTCTTGTGTTTCACTTCCCTTCTACAATATAGAGCCAGCAGCTTATCTACAGAGTTATAGCATGCACCCTGAACCTGAGCTAGCCAAACCATTCCTTTATATGACACATTTCTTTTTTATTCTTTTCTCTGTTGCTAGTAGAAGTGTTTGAATACAAGACCTGGACCTTACTGAGCTTGCTTACTCAGATGGTACTCTTGAGTAATGCCTTTAGCCCAGCTTTTGTCTAGGTAATTGGAGATGGAATCTCTTTCTGTCTAGGCACTGGCTTTCCTCCAGATCTTAACTTCATAAGTAGTTAAAATTACAGGTGTGAGCCCCCAGTCCCCAGTTGTCATTTCAATTATTATTAAATCACATCATTTGCTTGACAGGTTGCAGTGGCTGTCAGCCAAATGTTGAATTTAAACATGGTAAACCATTTAGCTTGAGCCATTACTGAGGCACAGAATACAATAACAAAAGGGGAGTTGAGAAATCTTAGCTTTAGATTCTAGTTCAATGGAAGATGAAATGGGCCAAGAACTAAAAAAGTTCACATAAGAGTGTATTGAAGGTAGCAAGGCTTGGCATTTCATCTGACTAGACAATATATGAATTTATTTTCTCTTTACTGTCACTTTCTCCTTCATAACTGTGTTCTCTATGAACTGACCTTCTCACAGTCATTCTGTTTATCTATTTTCTGCAGTAAGTCCAGTGAGCAACATGATTCCGTAACAAGCTTCGACAACAACAGATGTTCCCTGAGCTTCACAGAATATTTTTCTGTTACAGAAATCTGAGGTATAACTAGCCTGGAATGATAGCATAAGAAAAAGCCTACTTAGAAAAACTAAACAGTTGACTTATCAGCATCAATGCACTGCCTTGTTCTTTACAACCAAGAGCATTTTAAAGTCAAATATTTATTGTTTTGATTGTTCTTTCAAACACACTTGTTCTTCCCTAGGGAACTCAGTCTTCTATTTACCATATCCCAGGAGGTAAAAACTAAATATACTATTGCAGTAAAAATCCCTGTGAAGATAATAAATGATTTTATGGAAAGTAAGGCAGGAAACCTTTTCAGGAGTGGTGTTGTAAGTAATTGGATGTGGCTATACAAAGCCATGAATTCAGAAACAGGCAATTTTCCATAGGAAATTCAGAAGGTCACGTATAATGGCTTAAAGGTAGAAAATCATTACTTTCAATCATACATCAACCTGGATGTCAAGTCAGACACTTTAATGTATGTTTTCCACTAAGGACAATTTGCTTAAATTAAAAGGAAAATGTGGTCCATTTGCCGATAATCTATCTGTACAGCTAATTGCCAATTGTGTATCATTAGGAATCAGATATCTGACAAGCTATACTATTAGAATTCCTGGTATAAGACAGTGGTTGACAACTTCACCAGATTATTACAGTACTAACAGATAAAAGAGAATTGTCCTTTTAAAATCCCCAATAATACTTTATTATGCAATCATTCTTTAGTAAACTTAAGAAAGAACTATTGACTAACTTACTGTTGATGCATATTTAACTATTCTGCATTTTGGTGAGATCAGTAGTGATTTTTAGAACCCAAATAAAAAGTAATCTTATTTCCTCTTCAGCCCACTTATTAATGGGGTGGTTGTTTCTTTGAGGATTTGTTTTGATTTAATTTTTTTAGCTCTAAGTATATTTTAGATATGAAGCCTTTGTCTGTTGCACGGATAGTGGAAATCGTTTCCCAATCTGCAGGCTTTCTATTGATCTTGCTAGCTATGTCCTTTGCCATGCAGAGGCTCTGTAGTTTAATGTAACCCCATTTGTCCAAACTTTCTTTGATTTGTTGTATTTCTGGGTCTTTTTTAAAAATTTTATTTTATTGTACAGATGCTGTACAGAGGGGTTACACTGCATGACAATGAGTACATTACTTGTTGAGCAATGTTACCCCTTCCCTTGTTGTTGTCCCACTATCCCTTCTTCCCTCCTCCACCCCCACACTCTTCCCCCACCCTGAAGTTGTAAAGTTCATTTCTAATATACTATCCTGTGGGTATCTTTGTTGCAATGAGTCATCCTGTGTCCTTGTTTCATCGTTTTGTTATTTTCCCTCCCCTCCCCAGATTAGACAAATGTATATACAAGATGAGGGTAACAAAATCAAGTACAGTGACAACAGGGTGAAAGAACATACAAAGGAAACAACAACAAAAAATGAATCACATAGTACATTTAAAACAATAACAATAAAGACAGACCTCTTGTGTCCATATCTTGGGCTTCATTTCACTTAGCATCATCTTATATGGTCATATGCACATGGCTTTTGAGCTTTTCAGCTCAAAATACACAGTTTCTGGGTCTTTATTATGAAAATTTCAACCTGTGCCAAGGAGCCCTAGTGTTTCTTCTATTCTTCCTGTATTGTTTTCATGGTATCTGCTTTTACCTAGAGGTCTTTGAACCATTTGGAATTGATTCTGGTGCTGAGTGATATATAAGGATCTAACTTTAGTTTTCTATAGGTGTTTAACCAATTTTGCCAACACCATTTGTTGAAGAGGCTATCTTTCTTTTATCCTATTTTTTGAATGGCCAATAGACACATGAAGAAATGCTTAACATATCTGTTCATAAAAGAAATGCAAAATTAAATCAACATTGAGATTCCACTTCATCCCAGTTAGAATGGTCATTATCAAATACTCTAATAACAACAGATGCTGAAGGGGATGTGGCCAAAAGGGAACACTACTACACTGTTGGTATGAATGTTAACTTGTCCAACCACTCTGGAAAGCAGTATGGAGGGGGGTCCTCAAAAGAATAAATAGAACTCCCCTATGACCCAACAATCACACTTCTGGGCATTTACCCAAATGACCACAAACAAGGCCATACTAAAGCTACCAGCACAACTATGTTTATTGCAGCATTATGTACCATAACTAAGATATGGAACCAACCCAGATTCCCCTCAGTAGATGAATGGATCAAAAAATGTGGTACATATATATACAATGGAATTCTATGCTTCCATCAGAAAGAATAACATTGCATAACATCCTTGGAAAAAATTATATTATATTATATTATTAAAAATTATATTATATTATATTATATTATATTAAGTGAAGTAAGACAGACCTAAAGAACCATAGATCCCATGGTTTCCCTCATTTGTAACAATCAGTATGTCTAAGATAATCCTAGCAGATGAGCAGAATATAACAGAAGATGATGCTAAGTGAAATGAACTCCCAGATATGGAAACAAGAAGTTTTTCTTGGTTGTTGTTTTTAATGTACTATGTGATTTCTCTTTTCTTTTGTGTTTTCTTCCTATGGTTTATACCCTGCTGTCACTGTATTTGATTTTGGTACCCTAGATACTGTATATATGTTTAACTGAATTAGGGAAGGGAAGGGGAACAACAAAATGGCGAGACAAAGGACAAGGCATGAACAGTGCAAAAGCTATACTCACAAGACAACATGTTGGAAATGAACTGTATAACTTGGTGGGGGACAGGGAAAGTGGGAGAAAAATAAGGAAGTGTAGCAGGTTCGACAAGAAATGTACTCACTACCTGTACTCATTTAGTGAGTACTAAGTGTACTCACTAACTGTAACCCCTCTCTACATCACCTTGACAGTAAAATTAAATTAAAAAATGAAAGTGAACCCTGAAAAAAGTAATATTTTGTTTAATTATATAGAAATTGAGAACCAAGTTAAACTGGCTACAGTGTTAGCAAGTTGTAGAACTGAGTAAATATTGAAAAATTAATTAAAACACTAATGTTCACTTATATGTGCTTAAATTGCAAAGCAATCCACATTTTATTTTCCACAAATTACTGGTCTTCTGTGAAATAATGTATGTAAAATAATAGGACAACAAAATTTGCAGTATCCTGGGGGTGAAGAATATGAGTATAGATTATATCCAAATTCTAGTGCTAAAACTTACTATCTGAGAAACTGCAGGAAGTTACTGTACTTCTCTGTGTTGTTTTGGTTACCTTTATGAGGAGACTGACTTTACAGAGTGTAAGGAGATTTAATGGTATAATAAGAGATACTAGTCCAGTGATTTGTACTTGTCAATATTAGAAGACCTGAGAATGTCAGGAATAAAAATAAGAAGTCTCATTTATAAAGAAACACTTGCATTTTTAAATTATGTTTGAGTGACCATAGCATGAAGCTGTCTAGTGGGTCTCATACATGATGCAGAGGACAAGATCGGACACAAAGATTTTTGAGATATAAACAGGTGAAACAGATATAAACAGGAAAAACTAAGCAACTGAATGGACAAAGGAAAAAACTAAGGAGTCTCAAAATTAATAGGATGAACCAGACAACCAAATAAAAGGAACATCTAATGAAAGAGAATTAGAAGAAACCAGGAACTGGGGGCTCATGCCTGTAAACCTAGCTACTCAGTTGGCTGAGATCTGAGGATTGCAGTTCAAAGCCAGCTTGGGTGGGAAAATCCATGAGACTCTAATCTCCAGTTAAGTACCAGAAAAGCAGAAGTGGCTCTGTGGCTCAAGTGATAGAGTGCTTGCCTTGAGCTGAAGAGCTCAGGGACAGTGTCCAGGCCCAGAGTTCAAACCCCATGACCAACAACAACAAAAAAAAAAGAGTAAGAAGAAATGGGGAGAGAAGAATCAAATAGCCTTACTACCATGGAACACAACTATGATCCAGGGAGAATATGACCACTGTGTTCTACTGACAGCAGAGAATAGCTGGAACCAGCAATGTCACACCTTCTAGTCTTCTAGGGACCAATTCAATTTCCTATTTATTTATTTACTCATTTACCACTTGCTCTGATTAAAAAACCTATAAAATCACATGAGAATTGACAATATGAAGTTGCTCTCAGTCCATCAGGGAGATCAGAAGCAGTGAAAGCATTTCATTCACTCACCTGACTCCAGGATGCTTGGTTTAATGGGATAAATCAAAATACAAGGAAAGATCCTCTTTCCAAAGCAAGGATGCAAAATACTAACAATGCATCTCAACTAAAATTGGTTTGCGAAAGTCTCCTTGTCACCTAATAGAAAAATTAGTATGATTCAGTTTCTCACCAAAGTCCTAGCAAAAGAAATGTGGTCTTCATTCCATAATGCTATGAAATTTGGCCAACCCCCATCAGGAGAAGGCACCTTCTCTCCCAACACTGTTTCAGTATGATTGGTATATTCAGTGATTGTATATTCTATCCTTCCATTTCAGTAACCTTTGCCCATACTTATAGAGTATTTTTAGAGTCAGATATTTCAGCTGCATCATATATATCACCTGAAGCAAGGCAGCCTGAAATAAAAATGGCACTGAACAACATGGAAGTAATTATTATTTATAATTACTTCCTCGCGGTATGTTGGCTCATAAATTTTAATGGAGTACTCTCTGCAATGGTGATTGCCAACCTTCTTGGCATCTGTCGGATAAATGTTTATCCAAGCAGGAATAATACAGTCTAAAATGATTTCAGAGTCAAACTTGAATCTTCCCTTCGTCATTCTCCACTTGAGGCTATTTTAAAGGCATAACAGTTGGGGGAAAGAGAGAAATGACAGCTACCCCACTTTGGAAATTCTGGCTTATACACAGTGACTTCTGATATTTATCTTCCTGGCAGAAATATAGGTCAGTGAAAAACAGCTCCAGGGCAGGCTGACAAATTTACTGGCAGCAGCTGGAGGCTCATTCATTCCAAGAGCCAGGAATAAGCTTGACTTCGGGAATGGACTCAGGAGGGCTGCTGTCTTTCTCCACCATTTCCTTCACGGTTGGCTAGAAAGAGGGTAGGGAAGAAATCAAGCACACTGTCAAAAGGTACTAGGGATAGAATGTGTTTTTGCAGATGCAAAGAAATGACTGAACAATATATATATATATATATGTATATATATATATATGTGTATATATATATATATATATATATATATATATATATAGTGGATTCCCTTTATACAGTGAATTTCTCTTTAAAAGCCATTGCCTATTTGGCAGGATTTGGTACATGAAGTTGGAAATGAGAGAATCTCTGACAATAAAGATTATTAGGGAAGAAAGAGGTAACACCTTCAACATTATCAAATGGATCTTTGAGAAAATAAAACTTTATATCTCCCATGGGTCATATGCTTTTGAGGAAACACTGCTTGTGTGGCAGCATGATTCAGACCTGTCATCCTAGCATTCAGTAGCTGAAAGAATTAGGAGATGTCAAGTATAAGGGAAACCTGTGCTACTTAACAAGACTCTGTCTCCCAATCAGAAAATAGTAACAAAAGAAGACATTGTTTGAATTTGAGTCCTCCACAAACACAGCCCAAAAAGACAATATGAGAATAGGTGGACTATTTGGTAGGTGATTCTGGGAAACAAGTGACCAGGAATATTAGGTACTAGTACTAGGTTTTTCCATCCCAACAACTTACATATTGTGTATTAATCCCTACAGTGATAGTATTTCGAGGTGTGGCCTCTAGGTGATAATGACACTTAGATGAGATGAAGAGGAGGTAGCTCCATGATTGGAGTAGTGTCCTCCCAAAAAGAACAGTAACCAGAGATCTTTAGAGTATGCACAGTTTTCCTTTCTGTCTAGTGAGGATAGCAGCCATCTGCCAAGGAGGGGAAGAGTGCCTTTACCAGAAAACAAATCTTCCAGTACTTTTATCTAAGACTTGCCAGCCCCCAGAACTGTAAGAAAACAATCTTTTCTTGCTTAGGCATGTAAACTAGGGTATTTTGTTATAGTATCACCAGTAAACTAAGTTGAGTAAGACAAGAAAAGCAAAAAAAAGCAAGCGTAAAGAAATATCCATTATCTTGATATTTTGCATAGATATATTGCCAAGGTCATAGCAAATAGATAGATAGGCAGATAGACAGATTTATGTTGGCCTTTGCATAAAATAGTTTATTCTCACTCTTTTTGTTGAGTGAGGATGTCTCAATACTATTTAAAACTCTTGAAAAGTATTCAGAGACATTTCTAGAACTGTCAGATGGAAAGCTGAGGCAATTGTCCACTTCCAGGTCAGACTTATAAACATAGACCTAGTCAGATGAGCTCGGAGAAAGCCCTAGGTAGAAGGCATCAAGGCGAGTGGGGTATGCTTCAGATGAGATACTATGCTTCACAGATCTACCTGCTGCAGCTGGAGCTAAACATCAGAAAGGCTCAGGAATCCTGAAGAGTTTCAGAGGTGCCCACTTACAAAGATCTACTGAACAAGGCAAAAGAACATTTATTTTTGCTTTAATGAGGTGGTGTTTAATTTTTAATTAATTAATTTATTTTACTGTAAAAGTGATGTACTGATGTCAATTGATTTGAGAGCTTGTAATAGTGTTTCACATTTTTTCTTTCAAAAGTATATATACATTTAATATCTAATAGGAATTACAATCCCTATTTCTTACTGTTCTCAATTCCAAACCTTGTGAATCTGATCAGACATTGTTGTTTTACAGGATTTTAGGTTTTGTAGACATTCCATTATGCATCTCCTGAAGCTGTAAAATCAGTTATAATTTCAAAATAATAATGTTGTACTTACTATTCCATGACTGTGATGTTGATATGGGATGTGTTTTGAAAGCACTTATTAGAAAACACTTGATAAATATGTCTTATATAAAAACATTTTAAATATGTCAAAACCACGCCATAATAAAAATTGTAAGCAGACAATTAGGAAAGCTAATTTTGAGGAAAGGCAAGCTTATTTGCAAGGGGAAAAGTATCAGAAATTAATTTAAAAAAAAGAGTGAACGGCAAAGAAACATTTTAAAAAGACACTCCCAAAATTAAAGAGATTTACAATCGAGTTTAAAATAGCAACAAATGAAAATGATCATGCTAACTCTTCAGAGTCAATGTAAAGAGCACCACACTTCTTGTAGTTGGAAGTATGCAATCATAGTACTGAGGACATAACCTTGAATACATAGCTGTAAGAATTCCAAAATTCTATTTTCTGGCACTTAGGCACACAAAGAGTCATTTTAAAATTCTCATTATCTATAATGGCAAAAATAGTCAGATAAAGAGAAAGAGCCAAAGTTTTCCAGGAAAATAAATTATTTTTATATTGCTACTTACAATTAGGCTCCTACAGTAGTATATTTAAATATTTTAGAAACAATTCATTTCATATAATAAAAATTCAATTGGTAATACAGAATTATTTCATCTTTAAAATACATAACACATATAGAAAAATTAGAAAATTGTATACCAAAGTACTACTAATACCTTTTGGAAGTAAAAATTCTGGTGATTTGTTTTCCTTTTTACATTTCTGTATTAGCGTACTTATGAAAATTAATATATGTACTTTAAAATTTTAATAAAAGCATAAGCCTATTTTTTAAAAATTACTTCAGAGGTTTAGGGGTAAGGACCTGTGAAACAGAGCTAGCTTAGTGTGAATTACATTCTGGGTCTGAGCCCCAGCACCACACAATTTATGAGTGGGTGGGGAGAAAAGACAAAGAAGAAAACAGAAATACAGATAAAAAGAAAGAAAAGCAGGTAGAGAATTACAGAGTAGTGCCAATATGTTCAATACATGTTTTATGTTCTTGAGTCTTAAAAATAAGAAAGGATACTAAAAGATTAGTAAACTTTTCTATTTTCCAAACCTTTATGCATAAAAAAAATCAGGGTAGGCAATTAGAAAAGATGCATGAAAAAAATTGAAGATAAAAATAGAATAATTATTCTTTGAATTAAGAAAAATGGATGACAATGCATTATGCCCATTGCTCAAGTTCTTTCCATGAGTGTTATATACTGATTATGTATTTAACCAAAAAAACAACCAAATCTATTGCCAAAAGCTTCTTTCCTAATCATATGTCTGATTTCCATATGCCCTTAATTGGGATTTTCAGCATTTTAATGTGGTCTGGTGAATATGAAAAGCTATACAGAAGTCATCACTTAAGAAGAACACATACAGTGGAGCACAGGTGGCTCACACCTGTAATCCTAGCTATTCAAGAGGCTACGATCTGAGGATAGCAGTTCGAAGCCAGCCCAAGCAAGAAAGTCTGTGAAACTCTCTTCTCCAGTTAAGTACCAGAAAACCCAAAGTGTGGCTCAAAGTGGTAGGGTGGTAGGCCTTGATCAAAAAAGCTCCAGGATAGCACCCAGGCCCTGAGTTCAAGCCCCGTTACCACCACCAACAACAACAACAAAAAACACATACAAAAAGATTTGACATAACCAAAAAGGGAAGGCAGAATTCTCTGTTTCCTATCTTTTGGGTAGAATAAGTAATTATTGTTTTTATCTGTGCTTTCTTAGTGTCCACAGTGTCCCTGGGGAATGGAAAGGAGACAACTCAAAGTTAGGACTCACTGTTCTGTGGGTGAGTCACTTTTCCTCTTGTCTGACACTTTTTGTCTGCTTGTTTGATCTTTCCTCATTAGAGAAAGCTGATGAAATGATCTTAGCAAATTAAAAATATACCAGAGGAAGGACTTGGTGACTGTGCAGTCAAAACAATTGGTTGAATGTGAGAAGTCACATTAAAAAAAAAACTTGAGGAATATGAGTACAAACAGATCAATAAAGCAGAATTAAATAGGGGACCCAGGGTTTAAAAGCAAGGTGACAGTTAATCAAGAGGCAACCATGAGTCAAATACAAGATTCAAACTTTAGAGTATGATGGACACTTGAGAAGAACCTACACTAAATGCAGTTATTAGCAATGGAGATTAGGTGTGTAGTTTCTAAAAAGGATGAAGATGCTAGGAAAGGAAAACTAGGCAAAAACCCATCTACGAGTGAACTGAAGTAAAGAATAAAGAAACTCAGTTTCTAGGAACCATGGCCAGGAAGATTAAGAAAAGATTCTACTTGAAATTGAACATGTAAACAAGTATGTTTTAATATCATATTTTCCCTTTATCAGGATGGACTGATCTTCCATGTCAGGGAAAGCCAAAATACTACTCCAGGTTTTTAGATTTAGAGCAAAGGCTAACAGATAACTAATGCAATGTTATATTCCCATTTTCTTCTTATGTTTTTGATATTTGATGTTTTTGATATTTTGATTAAATTTCATTTTAATGTACTTATAAACTTTCAGTGTCTTGTTGAATGTACTCCTTAACTGCAACTATAAATATGATAACTAGAATTAATAAACATGTTATATATATAACACCTGTATTGTTCTGATGAATTCCACCATAAGCCTTGAGGAATTACCCTCTTTCCTGGACACCCTACTAGCTATGGCAGCCTCATAGACTGAATTCTGGACCTATAACAGAAAGATCATTTGCTTTCCTTTCTGTACCAACACAGAAAGCCAGAGCTCATGGACCACACTTCTGAGGCAAAATATGCTCTAGAGTGAAGACTCAAGGTCAAGAGAAGGAATCTAGGAACAACTGGAGGGTGTACAGTCCAGTTCTGGACAATGATTTGTACCAACCAAGTTTGGAGAGTTTTCTAGGTCTAGACACAATTATTTGATCCCCAGATGACAATTCTCTGTCTGACTTAAAAATATCTAATTCTCAAGAAATCATCCCTGTAAGCTTGGGAATTGATTCTGCATGCCAGAATCATAACTAAAACAAAAAGTTCTTCTTGGAAATAAGAATCTTTGTGAGTCATCAGTTCACTACTATGCTTCCATTAAATTCCACTTAGATTAAGATGTATTCATTTTTGAAGCTCCCTTTAAGGATGGGCTGCCTTCTCCCTATATTACTTTTCACACCTACCAACAAACTTCTTTCTTTATGAGTCTTTTTTTAATGTTATTGTATGAGGGGTTAGAGTTACATAAATCAGTTAATGTGTACATTTCTTTTTGAACAGTGTCACCTCTTCCCTCATTTTCTCTCAGTTTTTCCCTCCTGCCCACCCCAACCCCCATAAGTTGCATAGTTCATTTTCAACGTAGTGTCTAGTGAGTATCACTGCTGCATTGGTTTCCTCTTTGGCCCATTATTTCTCTGTTCCCAAAACAGATAAACTTACATACAAGATTAAAGGTACAGAAATAAAAATAAAAATAGTGACAAAGGAGAAAAAACAGAAGCAAAATAACAAAAAACCTCATTTCCATTTCTTGGTGTTCATTTTGATAAATATTATTTTAAATGTTCATATGCACATAGCTATTGAGCCTTTGTGATCTTCTCTTAAGAATATCCTTCTTTGGTCTCACTGTGTGAATGTCTAGAGTCATGTATAATTTATCATGTCCAAGTGTATTTTAGGCTTTTACCATCCAGTGTGTTTACTTGTAGATTTATAGGCACACTCTAGTTACAACAAATAAGGGAAACCATGCAACCTATGTTTCTTTGAGTCTGGCTTATTTCTCTTATTATAATTTTTTCTAACTATGCATTATACAAGGGCCTCAAATCTAATATTTTTTAATTTTAACATACATTTTTATTGTAAAGATACTGTACAGAGGGGTTACAGTTACATGAGTGAGCTAATGAGTGAGTACATTCCCTATCTAGCATTGTTACTCCTCTGTTTTTCCCCAACCATTCCTTCCCTCCCCACCTCTCCAACTATACCTTCTCCCCCCCCCCCAGTGTAAAGGCACTGGAATTAAATAGAGTCCCCTGAAACAGGTTGACCCATTGTAACAATGAGATGTACAAGACACTATGTTAAAAACGGACTTTACAACTGTGTGATTAACCCCTGTATGTATAACCCCTGTTTTCACTGTATTTGATGTCGGTGCCCCACATTTGTATACACATTTTTTTAATTTGGGGAGGGGAAGAGAAATGCTGAAATAAGGATACAGGTTGACCCATTGTAACAATGAGACACTATGTTGAAAATGAGCTTTATAACTTGGGTAGGGGAGGGAAGAGTTGGGGAGGTGGGAAGGGAAGGGATGGTAGGGGAAAAACAAAGGAGGAGGTAGCAATGCTCCATAGGAAATGTACTCATTACCTTACTCAGGTAATTGTAACTCCTCTGTACAGTATTTTTACAATTAAAAACATGCAAAAAGATAAAAAGAAAACAAACTTCTCTTTTCTTGAAATAGATATAGTATTATAACCAATCTACTTTGATCCACAGTATGTTCAGAGACATAAAATACAATACTGAGCTGAATGGAAATGCTTGTAGACTTGGTTATCTAAAATTATAGTGAATATGACGGAATAAAGGAAATCAAAAGCAAAGTTGGTAGCTGGAAGTCTGTGGCTCATGCCTGTAATCCTAGCTATTCAGAAGGGTGTGATATGAGGATCACAGTTCAAAGCTAGCTAGAACAGTAAATATAAGAGACACTGATCTTCAGTTAATCAGCAAAATGTCCAAAATAGAGATGTGGCTGAAGTGGTAGAGCACTCACCTTGAGCAAAAGCTAAGGAACAGTGTCCAGGCCCTGAATCCAAGCCATAATAATGTCACAGACATACAAAAAAGCAAAGATCCTAATAGTAAGTGGAACTATCTTTATTCTTGATGAGAAAGAAGGATGACAGACTGATAGAGAAAAAAGAGAAGATGATAAAGGAGAAAAATCAGACACTATGCATCAAATTTTGTTGGAATTCTTGAACTTTGATGCTATTCTGCTACGCATACTGTCTCTTGCTATTCTAATAATAGACTTCTAGCTATGAGCCATGTTTGGTCCAATCTAAGCATGTTCTCTGACTCTATAAATCAGGAGGAGATTTTACAAAGAGTATTCTAGTCTTACCCTCCCTGGATTTATCCTTGATTTTAATAGACTAAAGTAGACGTATGTTCAGTTCATCACAAACACAATATGACAGGATGTATAGCAAGTCAGGAGCCTGTTCCTTAGAATGAGTTATCACCTTGGAAACTTATTAGAGTCTCAGTCTTTATTCCTGTCCATAGATTCTGATCCATTAGTACAGCAGTGACTTTTAAAAAAAATAATTTTATTGTAAAGATGCTGTTCAGAGGAGTTACAGTTACGTGAGTAAGGTAATCAGTACATTTCTTGTTGATCATTGTTACCCCCTCCTGCATTGTTACCTCCTCCTTTGTTTTTGGATAGTAGGTGACATTTTTTTTAATTCTCTAAATGATTCTAATAAAAGCACTGATATGTGGAGATACCATAGTTCCTATGCTAAAATCACTGACTAGATACTCTTCTAAGAAAAAAGGTCCTGAAAGATCCCAGGGATAAGCTTTTCACTCAGGCTACTGCTTTCTACACCCTTCTTCGTTTCTTTTGTAGGTTTTTACTTTTTGTAGATTTACTTTTTGTAAATTTTGTAGATACTTCTCCCTCACTTTCTAAGACAAATATATATATATATATATATATGTAGATAGATAGATAGGTAGATATCTATATATACATATATATCTACATATATCTATATCTATATCTATAGATATGTATATATGCAAGCTTGGTTATTGCCCAAACACAGAACAATCTTAATGTTGGTTCAGTCCTGTGTCATAATCAAGACCAGCTTAAAGGTCTCAGTACATCTTAATTTTCCCTCATGTTTGAGTAAAGAAGCCTGTCTCCTTTACTCATTACTTCCAGCTTTTGTAGCTATGTCATTAAAAAAGTCAATTTAAAATTTAGCTCTCAAAACCACAACTCCTGTCCTCATTACATTTCCAGAAGCTAGTCATACAGAAAGAGAAAAGTTCTTCCAATTCTTTTGTTTCTAGTTGATTGTAAATTCATTACAAATTAAGTGGTAGAGATGAAATCTTTGAGTTATGTCTTGACCTGGAGGTTAATTGCTTTGCAAAATTTGAAGGAGAAGAACAAAAAAGAAAAAAGAAAAACTGAAAAAAAAATCTCCTGTACTTTTCCTGTTCTTAAGGGGAAGGACAAGAAAGGCTGGGATGTAGCTCAGTGGTAGAATACTTACCTACTACATGCAAGGCCCTAGTTCAATGCCCAGCGTAAGAGTTGGGGGTTGGGCAGAAAGGGAGGAGGTAGGAAAGAGTTATCTACTAGCTTAACTAACATGATTCCTATCAGCCCACCACCCCTTTCCATATGAGGTAAAGTGTAATATGCCTTAGAAGTCTGGATCAGCTTTCCATACAAGTGTTCTAATTTGAAGAGTTCAGGGAAGGTGTCCTCACCATTCCATTTGCTTCAACTTTGATTTACAAATCGCTATTTTCAAATTAGATAAAATAACTGAGACGTTAGTCAATCGAATGAACATCATGTAAACTGATATTCATCCCTGATAAACTTAGAAAGACTGGGATTTCGGTATCCAAGACTTTATTGTTAGTAGCTATAAACATCCAGTGTGCAAACTAAGTGAGAGTTGGGGAAAAGATGATTGCTCAGACTCACAACCTTCTTTTTTCCCAAGTTGGGAAGACTGGCGCTCCAGTGAGCCAGACTTGAGCCAAGAGCCCTACTATCTAGTCTTTGCTACTTGTCATTGCCATGTTGCTAGGCATACAGAGTATGTGCCTGTGCTTCCATTTGTTCATTTTCATTCACATGATGCCAAAAAGTAAACATATCCTTCTGGTTTTGTCTGTGTGCAAGACTTGCATTCTGTGCTCTCAGACTCAACTGACTTCCAGAAAAGCCACTTAGTCTCACATCTTGTCTTCATCTGTGACTATTGAGGTTTCCTAATATAGGCAATAAGGCACTCTATAAAGAAGAGGTTTCATAATATATGCCAAAAGTGCTGAAACCTTTTGCTTACCTTATGCATAATTTATCTGAGCACAGGACATGACCTAAAGCAATATGTTCAAACTACATGTGGGGTGAGGGGAACCTAAACCCTTTTAAAGGGTGACTGGGCTCAAATCTATGTTTCAATAAAGTGAAGTTATTATTCATCTTCCTCATCCTCATTCCCTCATGAGTGTGCAATGAAGATTTTTCAACAGGTTGGATGAGAAAGCAGAGGTAAAATTCAGCTGTCCCCTATTTGCCACTCCCCTCACTGATTACACTGATTTTTAAAATACAGAATTTTTTCCATCAAAATACATTACAGTTGTTCTCATGCAGTGGATTTATCATTATTTGTCATTATTTTAAATAGGTATTTATTTTTATTGGTAACCCAGTAATATCAGTAGTTATATCAATGGATATAATTCATGTACTCATGAGACTTCTCTGTCTTTAGTCATTTTGATGGGCATAAATAGATCCGAAATGACAGGATCATAAAAGAGAACATTACACATTTTATGTTATATCTGACACAAATGTTATGTTATATATCACACAAATAAAATTGTCCTCATTTTGATTAAAAAAATAAAAACCTGAACAAAACAGAGTTAAATAGTTTGCCCACAGCCAAACTATCAGACATTCAAGGCTGTTGCTGCTCCTGCGCAGCCTCTCACTGCTCTTGAGTTGCCCTTGTGTTTGGCTTACTTCTGAGAGACTGAATATACAAATGGACAACTGCCAGACCAAATACAAATATAGAACTTTGACCCACAACCCGCAGCAATCTGCCAAGGAAACCAACCCCCTTATCTACAGTAAACAACCCAGGAAGTCAACCCACTAGAAGGCAGACTTGCAGGAAGCCAGACACAGTGCAAGAAGCTAAACAAATCTTCTGTAATGATCAACCCAAATGGGTCAAACAGGCGGTTTCCCCTGCTTCCAACTTAGGGCCAATGAAAAAAAAAATCACATACCCTAACCAATTCTACTGTTCCAAGTTAGCCCTTCTGCAGCTTCTTCATACCATCAGACCCAAATCAGGAACACCTGAAGCATCCTCTTTCTACTACAAAACTGTCCTGCTCTGTTGGCTGCATTGAGGTTTCTGCTAAAATATAGGCAATGCATTCGAAAGGACAAAATAATGGCAGGGAAATGGATGGAACTAGAAAAAAATCATTTTGAGTGAGGTAAGCCAAGAGCAAAGAGATAAACAGCACATGGTATCACTGATATGTAGATATTAAATCCAAAATATAAGGAGACACAAAGTAAACAAGACTGAAGAAACAAAGGACCTTCACTCATCTTGTCCTATCATTACTAAATGACCCCATGCTGCTGACCAGATATATGGTACATATGCACACATCTGAGGGAAACTAGGAGGAGGACACAGAAACAGAGGGAAACAGGAGAAAACATATAACAGCGAGACCCATCAGCTGCACTGGACATTGATGAAAATGAACTAAGCAACTCAATGGCAGTGATGGGAGGGAGGGAATGAAAGGGATGGATGGAACAGCTAACACTAAGCAAAAGGAAAGAAATGTACAAATCACCTGATATGGAAGAAATAGCTGTATTGTGTCAAAGCTCATAGAATTCACAAACTTTATAGACCACAATAATGACAAATTTCCAATAAAAAAACTTATTAAGAAAAAAAGAATGGGGGGGGGGAATAATGACAATTTGCATCATGAAGGTTAGAATGTATTTGTGACTTTAAGTATCACTATCTCACAATACTATGAAATTTGTGAAATTTAATCACTTAATCACAATAAAAAATTTTTAAATACAAGCAATGGCGACTGACTCATTTGTCACAGTAAATCTTCCCATTTGAGTGGTCTTTGTTTATATTGACACGTTTCTGTGCTGTTTGCCTGTAAGTCACAAAAAGATAAACTTAAAACTATTTGTTTCTTTGCTACAAAGTCCAATAAGCTGCACAGCATCTAACAATAATCATTTATAAATACAGGGCTTTTTTAAAAAAAGTGTGCCAGGATTGTTTGAGTAGAACACAGAAAGGCTTTTTTTCTATTTTCTCCAAACTGCCCAGACAAAGGAGTCAATGCCATTAAATCCTTGCATGGCTAGTTTCCAGATTTCTGGGCTTTCAAGACCAAAATACTGTTGATAATAAATAAATACAAATGGGTAATTGAAAAAAGATTGCCCTTGTTTTGTTTTATTGTATTTTATTTGCCTCTGAAAAAGGATTTAAAAAAATCTACTAACAGATTACTAAAAGGATAGTAAAGAATCAACTATAATGCATAACATTATTTTAAATTTGAAATGTTTCTTAAAATGTAATAAATTTCATTTTACAAGCAAAAGCATTACCTTACTCTTCTTCCTCTAGGGAAGCTTGTCAGAGGCCAGTGGGGACAGTGAATGGCATTTGGGAACACTGCTCATGTGGCAGTAAGTGTGTTCTGCCTTGTGCAACAGAAGGTCAACTCTCAGCCCCATCCATAGCACATAGGCTTTCCTGGTTTTGGGACAAAAATCACAAGCTGTCCATGGCTTTATGGCTGCAGTTCTCAAGCCATTTGTTTTCCCTTTTCTAAGGGAAAACTGGAGCCACTTAAGGAGGCTTAAAAGATTTGGGTTCACTGGTATTTATCTTCCATGTAGACATTCATCTAGTTTAGAATAAGAAATGAGTTATATCTCTGCAAAACACACATTAAGGGTCTTATATGCATTCAAACGAAATTAACAATCCCTTGGGATTTTAACAGAATTATCTCATGAATGCGCTGGTGAAATTAGGGAGGACCACATAAAGACTCAATTAAAAATAAAAAAAATATTAAAAATGTTTCCCATCATTAAAATTATCAGAAGTACGAATTTAACAGAAATCCATTTAATATCTATTTGGATAACCAGCCTTATTAATAGTTTAATGTTTATATAAAAAATAATACTGAAAGGTGGGTACCAGTGGCTCATACCTGTAATCCTAGCTACTCAGAAGAGCGAGATCTGAGGACGGTGGTTTGAAGCCAGCCTGGGGAGGAAAGTCCAGAAGACTGTTCTCCAATTACAGAAAAAGCTGAGCCCTGTGGCTCAGAATGCTCTATCCTTGAGCAAAAGTAGTCCAGGGACAGTGCCCAGACCCAGACAGAGTTCAAGCCCCAGGACTGGCAAAAGAACAACAACAAACCAAAAACAAAGAAACAAAACAAAACAAAAAAACTCAAAAACACTACTAAAAATCTACCTTTATCATTGTGCTAGATAATTTCCTTTGCCTTCCAGATCCATTCGTTAACCAACCCCATCCCAGTGTTCCAGGAAGTTAATTTGTGAACCCCTAACACAAAGCAGATCCCACTCTTTAGGGCAGAGCCAGAGAGGCATGGGAAATAGTTCAATAGGGAGGAGGAAAGAGAGCTGAGGACATTTATTCCCATGACCTTCCTTGATTAGCCATTGATAAGCAGAGCAGAGGTTGTTTTCTAAAAGGCTGAGGGTCTCATCCTACAGAAGTATAGCTCTCCCTTGGCCCTTGTAATTGCTCTTTCTCCATTCACTTCAGTCTAAGAAGGCAGCAATGATTCTCTGATGCTAGCACTAGGGTCTGCACCACTTCCCCTTAACCCTGCATATAACCGTATAAAATCACTAAACTCTCCTAACTAGCCATCTGCCTCTTTCCAAAACTCTAAGCCGATACATTATCCACTCCAATTCTTTTTAACATTTGTTTCCTTGGTACTTTCCTTTTTATACTTACCATTTTTATAAGTACCCTAAAACTGTTTCCATTGCTTTGTGTTTTCTTTTATTTTTGACAACTTAGTCTATATAACCAGAATAACTTGGAACTTACACGCTAGCCTGTAGCTCATGATCCTCCTATTCTAACTTGCAGAGCCATTCTAGAATGAAGATAAGCTCCCCAGGCCCAACACTGATTCTGTTACTTCCCCAAACAGCAATCTTCCTCAAGGTAAAGATCTTCCGTCTACTTCTTTCACATCCATCATCAGCTGAAGCAAAGTGATTTGCATCAATTCATGCTGACATTTACTCTCTTTAATCTTTCTGGTTGGGCTTCCACAATGAGAATGTTCAGGAGCAGCAAAATTAGTGTGGGAGCAAAATTGATAAGAAAAATTATTGATACTTCTGAAAATAACTACTATCCAGTTAGAAAATGCTTGCTTATTCCTAAATTTCTGAGTCTAAAAATAAATACATGGAGTAATTAAATGCCTAATTTGGAGCATAATTCAAGCTGTGTTTCTATAATGCCAGAACCACCAGTCAGTTCAATTTAACCTTAATAGAATCAAAAGAATAAGAACTGATAATCTAGTGGCACAAGCATAGTATAGCTCACCATCAGACCAGAAGCTGCCAGCATCAATAGGCAGTATCCCAACATTTAATAACATCCCTCTGTGAACCCAGTGATTTATAATTGTTTTGTTCTTGGGTAGGACATCAATTTTATGTGCATTTAATAAACAAGCTATTTGAGCTTGTCTTCCCTGTGCTATTGATGATTCTATTTAAATGCACAGATGTCTTCAAAACATCAGGACATAGCCCAACAACACAAACGACTGAATTAGAATTCACACATAACTGGTGAGAGAAACTCAAGGTCCAGAAGATGTTCCACCTCATCAGTCAGTTCACTTGTCAATTTCATCACCGAATCAGAACATTAAATCAATTTATTTTTATAAATGTCTGCAAGCATTGCAACTAGAAATCCATGGCCTAAAATGCCATTTTGTCATTCTAAAAGGTATGAAATTAGAAGGGCAAGACTTATACTGATAAAATAGTGGATGTAAAAAATAACTTTTTTCTTTAAGAGTTACTATGTGCAAAGTATTGTCTAAAAACTTCATAAATGCCATTTCTTTAAAATTTATAGGACTATAAATAAGATGTTATTATTCCTCCCACTTTACAGATGGAAAAATGGAGATATGGGAATATTACTTAACTTGTTAAAGTTATTAAGAAAAAGATTTGAACTCGGGCAGACAGCTTAGAGCTCACACGTAATGACAAAACTATTATGTGATATTGCTGTTTTGAGGGAATTTCAATCCAAGTTTAGAATTGGTCTGATGCTAAACTAACACCAATGATTTAGGAAGATTAAATGTTTTGGTTGGTAAATACACAAAGATTACAGTACAGTAGCAATGGCTAAAGAATATACTTATGAAAAAATTCAAGCAAATTAACAAAAAATTTCCATATTTGTACTTTGAAACCTTTTTTTTCTTTCATTTTAGCTAACAATGAGAACATCCTTGTTCATGCAAAAATAACGAAAGGGAAAAATCAGAATGACAAACACAGCTAGAGACAAGAAAGGAATTTGATACTGAAGAAAGAATCAATATAGCAGACCTAAGAATACAACACTCAATGACCACTAAGTGGAGTGAATTCCCACATTGATAACCTTGACTGTAAATTTTCCTTATCTTCTGTACTATTGTGTGTTTAAAAAAAATATTCCAGCTATGGGAATACAAAAGGAATTTTCCCCATTGAATACATGTTGTTGCTGTTTTTTAGTTGTAAAGGTCATACACAGAGAGGGGTTTTAGTTATGTAAGTCAAGTAATGAGTTCATTATTTTTTGAACAGTGTCACCTCTTCTCTCATTTTCTCCCAGTTTTTCCCTCTGTATCCCCCTCTCCCACAGTTGTGTAGTTCATTTTCAACATAGTGTCTAGTGAGTATCACTGCTATATTTATTCACCCTTTGTCACACCATTTCTGTGTTCTCCCTTACCAGCCTCAAAACAGATAGGCTTACATACAAGACAAAAGGTACAGAAATCAAAAACAATGACAAAGGAAAAAAACAAATGAAAACAGGAAGGTAAAGAAAAACTTCTTGTTTCCATTTCTTGGAGTTCATTTTGATAAACATCATTTTATATGATCGTAAGCACCTAGCTACTGAGACTTTGTGTATACCTAAATAAGTAAAATTAGAGATGAAAATGGAAACATCACGATAGAAACAGGCAAGAAGGGAACAGGGAACCCTTTGCACATCTTTATGCCAACAAATGGAAGAACCTGGAAGAAATGGAAGAATTTCTAGAGAATGTTGATATATCCTAAACTAAACCAAGATTTAAACCAATTAAATAGATCACCATGACCCAATAAAATTTTGATAGTGTCACCAGCTGAGAACTAGATCTTGAACATGAAGTCTTTGAGAGACACTTCATGTCCAAAACCTAATAATAACCAGGAAAAGGTTATTCACTCCTTATGCTTCAGTTTGCTCATCTCTAAATTAAAGTTAAAGCAGTATCTATCTCACAAAGTTTGGATGAGGACTGATCACTTACTCTCAATAAAGTACATACACCTGTACCTGGCACATAAAAGATCGCTGAATGCCAGTTCTGTTTCTGTTGGTTGCACATCAGATAACTGATACCTGGAGTGGTACAGTCATTTCCCTAAGCTACACACAGAGATCTGGAGCTCATTCTCTTGCTCCAATCTCTTTCTTCATCTGCTATCTTGATACCTTAGCCTGTCATGCTCCTATATTCTGTTGATCTTCATTCTAATTGCTTTTCATCACTCACACAAATCCTCACAGTCAGAAAGGCCAAGTACCCATGAAAGCAGGGTATAAATTTTACCAAGAAGTTGCCTGAAGACTAAGACTTCTAAGTGTCTTCTGAATGTGCCTCAGCAATGTGTTAACAATGTCACTTGCTTTCTATACATTTTTTCCTTAGAATCAAAAATTATATAAAGCTTCAGCCTCCATAGTCTTAATCCACCCCAGTGTGAATGCAAAGCAAAATGGGGGAAGTCTGAGTTAATAAACAATAGGCAACAATATTATTTTTGTTGTTTAATAATAGCTCTATAGAAAGCTATTGTTAAAAATAACAATAATTCTCTCTGTCTTTTTACAGTTAGAGTTCACCCTACCTGTCTCCTTTTTATCATCCAGGTCTCTGTTCAGGAATTAGGTCATATAAACTTCTCTGAAGGCTCTAACTGAACAGATCTCCACTCCTTTTGTTTTTTCACTTATCAGAATATTCTGCTTCTTAATAGTATTTATCATAACCTATTGATTTGAGGGTGCTTAATTCAATGCCAAATTCCTTCAAAAGGTCTAGTACATACTGAAAACAATAAATGCAGACAATGAATGGATGGATGGAAGAACAAATACATAATCCCATTTTCATTTATTATTTCTCAGCTCAGATACAGATGCCCAGGTAAATTATTCTAGAGCCCTTAGGGGTATATTACTTATGAGTCCCATACACGGGTCTTCTGGATCACTTACAGCAGCAGGTAGAATTCTATCTCCCTGTCCTAATCTTGGTTCCTTATGACAGAACATATGCATCCTTCACTAGTCCATATCCAACACTTACCAAATGTGCCTTCCTGTCACACAGAATTTCATCTTGTTAAATTATTCAACAAGTTTTTGGTTCTGTAAAATTACTAAACTAAGTACAAAAATCTCAGTGGTCGCACACTACTTTTTGAAAGGATGATACACAGCAACATTGTATGTCTATTATGCTTGGTATTAAAATCAATGTAAGCAAGTACTCAGCAGCTAAGGGGCAAGTATTATTTTCCCCATTTTACAAGTGAGTAAACAGAAGTTTAGAAAGTTAGGGCCTGATGTCACCCAACTTATAAAAATTTAGAGCTTGAATCACCAAACCCCAAAGTCCTTGTTCCAGCCTCTGGGCCTCTCAGCCTCTCAGCCCCCACAGCAGAATATGGCCATAGAACTACTTTGGCTGTTCTATGGTCTTTCTCAGTATCTAGAGAGCTTACTCAGACATGGGAACAAAGTCATTACTACCTTCTGTATCTTTTCAATGCTGGGAAGAGTGGATCAAATGCAGTAGGATACAACACTTTTTAACCCCTTGACAGAGCAAATGGTTTTATGCATCTTGACATTTCATGTACAGTATCAGCTTCCTCTGAGGAGGGAAATAAGAGAATGCCTTTCTCCATCTCTCAGGAGACACAGATGCTGACTTAGAAGTAATATGATGGGTAAAAGAACACACAAATGACAGCACCAAGAATGGTCTTAGCAGCTGTCACTGCCTTTGGTGGTTCTCATAAGGAGCTAGCATTTGTAGAGCATATTGTTGGTTTATAAATAGACTTAGAGGATTTGAACACCATCCTGAAATCAATAAGCAAGGTGATTGGGATAAATGAGCACCATAGGCAAAGATAAGGGGCAAGAATATTTTCCCACAGACGTTCTTTATGTTTTGCTGACTCTTCCCTCTGCATACCCTGGCTGTAAGCTCATTTCCCAGAAGCAGATCAGGTATTCCAGAAGTGTGCAAAAGTCAGTTGATCCTACTGTGCGTATCTAAGTGTTTTAAACACAAAATAGATAATGAATGAAGTGGTCCTGCTGGCAGACAGAAAATTCCAAGCCAAACAAGTGAATTTTTTTCTATATTGATAACTTCTTGGAAGAAATAATAAGAGAATACTGAAAGAAAATGAGTAATTACATAACAAAAGTATTTGCTAGGAAATAAGATAGGCAGGATTTAAAAGTATCTTACCTAAAAGAGTTAGACAAATTGTATCTTCTCTGGCCCTCATTTATACTGAATGATTAGGTGCATGGTCTTTGGACACAGTGTCTATACTGAAATTCTACTGTTGATATTTCTTACCTGTAATATTGGGCAAATCACATTTTTTCTGATTCTCTTTTTCCTCACCTAGAAAACAGAGCTACAATGCTACCTTTTTCATTGGACTATAGCAAAAATATAAATTCTAAAATGCATATAAAGTGCTTATTTTGTTGGTCAGCACTGGGCTTGATAAACCCTATTTTTAAAATGTTATTGTAAACGTGATATACAGAGAGGTTACAGTTACATGAGACAGGTAATGAGTGCATTTCCTTTTGAACAGTGTCACCCTCTCCCTCATTCTATCCCTGCTTTTCCTCTCTCAACTTACCCCCTCCCCCAAAGCTGTATAGTTCATTTCTAACATAGTGTCTAAGTTAAGTAGAGAAACCAGAAATACAGAGCCTAAATAGGAATATTTGGAATTATAGCCTCCAGCAGTGTGGAATCAGTGACAGAGCCTGACTTAGAAGGCTGAGAAATGTTTCTCTGTATTAACCATTTCTTTTGCTTATTTCATTTTATTTTGATGCTTCACATCTGAGGTCTTACTGCCCCAAGTGTTACTGAACCTCTCTGTATTTGTCTGTTTCTAAAATAGGAAACGACTCATTGGAGCATGTTTGCCAAAGGCAAACCAACCACTCCTGAGCTCACATACCCCTTCAAGTCCTTTTAAAGGCTCTTATACTCTGGGGCACTACTCTCCACTTGGTCAATCACTGTAGAATCAGGTACCAAACTTCTATGAACAGCCCCAATACCTCACCACCTGCTGCTATTCAAACTAGTCATGCTACACCTGCTTATCTCCTCTCGCATTGTTTCCTGCAGGAATTTTGAATGTGACTCTTGCTCATGGTGCTCCCTACTTTTCTTCCTGACCATTCTAATGATTCCTGATTCCCTGGGGTCCCCCTGACTATGCATCCTTCTCTTGGGATTTGTGAGTATAAAAAACTTACTTCTCAGTGATAATCATCTCCTCATCTGTTGGTCTTGGCACACCTCCATAATAAAATGTAGTTTACAATACCATCTGGTAGGCCTCCAAAAGGGAAGCAGGGCTGGTATCTTCTAGTAACTTCACACTGACTCCTTTGTTAGATTCTGACCAACTAACTGTTTGCATCCACAACTGCTGTATAAGTAAGAATCCCCTTGGTTGAAGGCAGAGCAGTAGGAAAATTTTTGACCAGCAGATAGCAGCAACTTTGTAAAGAGGGCAAGATCCTCCTTCCTGAAGCTTTAATTAGAGAGTAACCTCTTTCAACACCCTAGCCGTCATCCTTGTGTTGTGTACGTGTGTGCATCTCTGGGTGACAGCCTGGTGTCAGAACACCTGAAAGGTATGATTCCCAAAAACTCAGCCAGATCAGAACTCAGAAACAGGAATGGAAAGAGGACAAGGACTGGAGGGAGAGAAAAAATAATGAGTGCAGAATAATAAGAATAGGAAATAAGAGAGAGCCAAATTTCTAAAAGTGTGGTTGAGTTCTAAGGAAATAGTAATCTCCATGATAGCGTGGCCCAATCTACTAAGCTGTGTATTTTGTAGGCTCACCTTTCCGTTAGGTAGAGCCACAGTTCTATTTCCAGTTTTCTGGTTGTCAATTTGAGATAGAGTCTCACTGACTCTTCCTATTTGGGCTAGCTTTGAACTGTAATCTTCAGATTTCAGCCTCCTAAGTAGCTATGATTATAGGCATGAGACAAAAGTATGGTGTGTGTGTGTGTGTGTGTGTGTGTGTGTGTGTGTGTGTGTGTGTGTTCCAGTACTAGGCGTGAACTACAGCCTTTTTTTTAGGCAATGGAAACTGTCATGTCTTTAGAAACTACACTGTCACCTCTGACCATCTAGATAGTCTAATTCCAATCATTGCCAACACTCTTTCTCTGAACTTCAATGTTATTATCCTACTGGAAAATATTGCCTAATAACTGTTCTTATGCATCTTTTACTTTCAAATATGAGGCCAAGATGTTGTTGTTGTCCCAATGAATTAATTGACTATCAATATAAGTGAAAAATACTATAAATTGGGAAGAACAGCTAATTGGTTATTAAAACACCAAGATATGACAAGCTGTTGGGTCTAAATATATTCCCAAATAAGTTATTAGGCAAAGTTGTTAACTAATAATATTTGTAGACAAATAAATATGTATGGCTCATTCATGGCCTAAAGTAAGGATCCCTGAAATCATACAAATGCATTTACTTAAACATACTACTCTGTTGCTCCTTATATCTTCCCTGCATACCTTAATTTAGTAAGATAGTCAAATATTTCCAAAACATGTTCAGTATCTCAGGATGCATTTATCCAATATTTTCCAATCTGCCACATTCAAGACTCCTTCTTGATGGAGGTGGGGGAGAGGGAGAAACAGCATTGGAACCTGACAGATCTAGCCTGGAACCATGTATGATACTAAGCAAGTTATTTAACTTGTCTCACTTTCAGATTCTCAGGTAAAATAGAAATGTTAACAAATACAAAATTGGATTGTTGTGAAAACTGGGAGATCAGGATGGACAATCCTTACTTGTGAGCTGGTGTGTATAATACTTACACAATTTGGCAAATGGTTAGAGGAGCATGAAATTATTCCCTGAATAATAGCATTTTACTATAAATTCAATGCTACCTCTGTATACTTATTAGAATGTTTTGCAACCTAGTAAGCCAAATAATATAAAACTAATTTTCTAACTCCTAGAAGTACATGTGAATGAAGAATTCATAACACATCTGAAGAGCATAAAATAATGCTATGATTTATTACAAAGATATTAGTGACCACTAAACTACTGTAGGGGCTGAGAAGATGGAATGATGAAGGGCTCCCAGTGGCTGACCACTGAGGAAATATGGTTGTTGCAAGACAAGGGAATGAAGCTCTCGGAAGAGGTTCCCAGGCTACCCTAGTTATGAAGGCACTTGGAAGTTTCAGAAAATGGAATCTGAAAGATTAAAATGAATCTAGTAAAATAATATACCACATTCTTTGCACAAAGTTACAGAAACTGACAAAATCATGTAAAAGCAGTAAAGGAGAAATAGCACAAAGCTCCTCAGAGTATTCATTCAGCATTCATTCAGAAGTGAGATGCAGACAGAAAAATGAAACCTCAATTCTAACAAAAAGAGAATGAATTAGAACTGGCCTGGTATCAACACTAATGTTTTAAAGAATATATTTGATTAAAAGTAATAATTTCTGTTATTACAAATATACCCTCTTTACATTAAGGATAAAGGGTTTTGTGCCTCCACAAAGAATTTGGCAACAACCGTCACTGACAAATTACTACTAACAATTATAAGACTAACTGAACATACTCGGTTGGTGTTTTGTCTCTATGATTAGACCAATCATTTAAAAAATCTGAGACACAAAGGAGAGAGAAAAAAACTAGAAGCCATCTGCCAGAAGAATGATTGTTCTCTCTTATTAGCAGAAAGAACATTGAAGTGAGGAAATGTATAGTTATCAAGTTAATTTCATTTTCTTTTTTAACTTATTTTTAATTTTATTTATCTTATTATTTTTAAGTTGTTGTACAAAGGAGTTGAAATTTAACAAAACAGTTTATAGATACAGAGTGTCGTGATTAATGTCACCCTTTTCAATTTTTTATTTCATTTTCAATCTACCAAGGCCCCCAAGAGTGAAGGTATCTTAAGTTTGAATAAGAAACTTATCATATAACATTTGTTATTATGATAAGCCCCAAATGGGAAACAATAGACATTGCTTCAGACATAGAGGTGTGTCTAGGGACTCCACTGACTGAAATCAAGTTCCTAAGCAGGGCCCTTCCCAATTAAATGACTTTAGAAATGGTAGATCAGTAAGCCAGACTCAAAGAAATATAGGTCCCATGATTTCCCTTATTTGTAATAATTAGTATATGTCTAGGATAATCTTAGCAGATGAGCAGAATAGCTCAATAGCTATATACATATGACCATATAAGATGATGCTAAGTAAAATGAACTTCAAGACATGGACACACGAGTTGTTGTTATTTTTAATGTATTATGTGATTTTTTTTATTTCTTTTGTATGTTCTTCCCCCTATGCTATATCCCCTGTTGTCATTGTATTTGATTTTGGTACCCTGATATTGTATATACATTTATTTGAATTAGGGAAGAGAAGGGGAACAACAGAATGGTGAGACAAAGGAAAGGGAAGAATCAAAGCAACAGTGAGATACACAAGACAATACAACAGCTATATACACAAGACAATATGTTGGAAAGCATCTGTATAATTTGGGGGAGTTAGAAGGCGAGAAGTAGGAGAAAATTGATGGAAGGGGTAAGAAAGTTGAAAAGAAATGTAATCATTACCTTACTTATGTTACTGAAACCCTCTGTACACCACCTTGACAATAAAAAATGGAAGATCATTGAAGATGCTTATCCTGGGAACTAATTGTCTAAGTTCTCATGTGACTTCTGATTAGAAATTTTTCAGTCGGAATAAATAAAACAACATCTGCCAATGTATATCTCTGCATCTTTAAGTTTTACTCCTAGGACTTTGAAGACATTTAAAGGCAATCCCATTTATATAAAGGGTTAAATAAAGGGTTCTTCCATTTTAAAAAAAATAAAATAAACATTATCCTCTGGATTTCTTCCTCAGTTGAAGCTTTCCACATTTAAGGAAAGAGACTTATAACCATTCATATAGATCAAAGCAACCAATAACTTGTACCAGTAATTACTGAAAAAGTCTAGAATTGAGAGAAAAATAAAACCTCATAGGAAACACTTGTTTACAGCTCTAACCAGTTTGAGTGGTAGAGGTATGAGTTGACAGGGAAAAGTACCAAAATGACCCCTAATACATTTTATTAATGTACATAGTATAATTCCATAAAGCATTTACTACACAAATCTCTTAGCATAGCAAGTAATGATTTAGATAACACCAATGCTTATGTTACCTTAAACCTATTACCTAAATACAATTTTCTTCTGTATTATGCTAACTAGTCTTACAAATATATGCCAACAATTAAGTTAAAAAAACATCTGATATTTAGGTAGAGGGAAAAGGCAGAAAGCTTGTCAAGTGATCTCAAAACTCGTGAAGAATTTTCTAACAAATATTATGCTCTACCTGTTATGTTTCCTTTGAATATGTAAACATGGCTTTTAGAGCTGAAAGAGAAAGATGGTAACATATAAATAGACTATGTGCAAAGTTAGATCTGGGGTTTTATAAAGGAACTAACCTGGCTTTATCCTATGTTTACGTTTTATTGCCTTCTTTAAAATGTTTGGGGCAGGCTGCTTTTTGTATGATCTAAAAGGACAGAGCTGCATTGCCTACTTTATTAATTATAAAATTGACTATAGAAGGATCCACAAACTTGCCCATATGGATCATACAAGGCAGAACCAGATTTTTCGTAGAGTGCTACTTCCACCACCAAGACAATGAAGTTTGGACTTCTTTTCTTTTAAAGACTGTTTAAGAAGCACCACTAGGTTACAAGATACGATTCAATCTTCTACCTTCACAAGGCATTACCCATCTCTCTGCAGAATGTTCTGTAGCAAAAGAGCTGGAAACAAAAGCTGTGGACACCGCAGAGACAGATCAAATTGAAAACCTTTTCCCTTACACATGTACATGTCTAATACCCCTGCCTGTAGAATAGTGTCAGTCAGTTCAAAGCCACTTACCCAAATCTGAAGCTTGATTCTCTTTTCATTTTTGAACACAGTTTTCACTTTGAAATCGATCCCAACGGTGCTGACAAATGCAGATGTAAAGGAGTCATCTGCATAACGGAACAGAAAAGATGTTTTCCCCACACTGCTATTGCCGATGATCAGCAATTTGAACATGTAGTCAAAGTTCTGGTCAGAAGAGTCTTTCTGGCCATACCTGGCATCTTGAGTAGAAGCCATCTGTGAGGGGGGGAGAGGAAAAAAAAGGTGTGGATCAGTCTCTTGTGTGGATGTTTTGATATGAAGTTAGCAGCACATTCATTATTGGCCTTGCCAGAAACAGATGTCAGACACTCAGGAGGTAAGTGGAGAGTGCTACCCAGTCTCCCTCTGGTGCTAGTATCCATGGCAATAATTCCCTGTTGGAAGACAGAATAGCAAATCTTACAGCTCTTTCCAGCTGTGTTGGTGCTTGTCACTGCTCAGCATTCAGAACCAATCAAAGACACCAAAGGAGACATCTCTAAGGGTAACATAAAAGCAAAGATATGAGGAATTGGCCAGGGCACAAGGCTCTGAAACTATAATCTCAGTGACAGAGACACCAAAGTGGCTTTAACAATAGAGCTTTTCTTCCTGTATTGTGTGAATTCTTAGTGTCTCTCATACTGCTTTGGGAAACGTACCCAAACTATATCTCTATATTATCTATTAATGTCATATTGAATCCCTCCTAACACAAAATGTTAGTCTCTTTCTAATTAAAAATAATGATGACAAATTTAAATGGGTCAAACAGTGTCAAGGCACTATTATTTAACCTTCCCAACAACCCAGTGGAGTGGATGCCTTTATTATTTCTATTTTCCCTTTTAGAAAATTCAGACTTAGTGATATTGTCTTGTTCAAGTCCATATGGTAGTAAGTAGTAGAGGCAGGATTCAAGTCAGGCACTTGGAATTAGAGCTCATATTCCTGACTCATGTTCTTTTTCCCAGTGATGTCTAGGGAAATAAGCACAAGAGCTCTAGGAATCAATAAGGGAAATGTTCATTGTTAAACACACCAATGATAAGCCCTACTTGGCTTCAAACATTGTTTGCACTACTTCCTGGCTATGTGTCTCTGGCTTTATTATTTTGTAACACCATTTCATTTGTTGTATGAAATGGAAACAGAATGATATCTAACAGAGTGCTTATGAAAATAGGTCATACATTTGTAAATTAGTATAGAGAACGGTCTCTTTTCAATTATAAATGCTTTAGCTGGTTGTTGACTTTCTGAAGAAAACTATATCAAAATGTGGTATTACTTCTAAATACCATTTGGCTTAATATAGAAGAAACCTACTTACTCATCAACTGATGAATCAACAAAGAAAATGTGGTATATATACACAATAGAGTATTATTAAGCCATAAAGAAGAATTAAATTATGTCATCACGTGGGGGGAAATAGATAAAACTGGAGATCATCACGTTAAGTGACATAAGCCAAACTCAGACAAATATTGCATATTTTCCCTCATATACAGGATCTAGACCTAAGAAAAAGTGACAGGAATGTGAAAGGAAGTCTGCTGAGAACACTAGAAGGTGGGAAAGGGTAAAGGAAAGAGTAAGAAGGGGTGATTATTATCAAAGCACTTGATATGCATATTTAAAATAGAAAAATAAAGGTTACTGAAACTGCAAAAAAGCAAAAAGGGACACAGTATAAAAAAGAGTAAAAGAGGGGATGAATTTAACAAATGTACATTATATTCATGTATGGACTTATTACAAGGAAGCCTTTTGTAAAATTATAAGCACTACTAAACAGAGAGAGAGAGATTCAGAATAGTGAATCCCAGTGAGCAATTAATGTATCTACTTAGTGCCTTCTCAAAGCTATGAATTCTTTAGCAATTGCTGTGTTATTCAAAAAAAAAGAAACGTGCCTTCAAAGTGTTAGCCACTGGGCTGGGATGTAGCTCAGTGGCAAAGTGCTTGCCTAGCAAGTGCAACGTCCTGGGTTCGATCCCCGGTACCAAAAAAGAAAAGACAAAAAAAAAATACAGTTAAAAAAAACCCAAACAAAGTGTTAGCCACTGATTATATATGCCCATCTAAGCTATATTAAAATTAAATAAAAATGAAAATTCAGTTCCTCAAACTACTCACATTTCAAATATACATAGCTACATGTGACTAGTGGCAACTGTCCTGAATAATTTAAATAGAAAAGGCTGGTATAATTGCAGAACATTCTTGAATAATGCTAAGGTAAACAGTTTATTTTTTATTTCCATAAAATCTGATCAATATTTGCATCTTCCTCTTGAGGAGTGCTGAGTTAGATATAGAGCTTATGCCCTACCCCTATATGATATAACCTTGACCCTCAGTGTGGCATTGTTGAGGTGGTAGAAACTTGGAGAGGTGAAACTTTATAGAAGGTGGTCCTTGGAGATACTGAATTCAGAAGCAATTAACATAGTTTTCAAAGACCTTGGTTTGTGTTTACTAGTTAGTTGTTATAGAAAAAGATAACTTGGCTCCTAAATCTCTATGGCTTCCTGTCTCTCCACATGACCTCTCACTTTTCACCTTTATTCTCACCATGATACCATCAGCCATGCTGTGATATAGACAAAAGACTCCCCAGACAGAGAAGATGCAGCCAGCATGCTCTTGGGCCTTCAGAATCATAAGCTGTTCCCAGTACCAGGTAACAGACCACTAAAAGAATGAATGGTATTTAGGCTCATCTAGGAAAATTGGTTGTGTGAAGAGTCAGGAGTGCTTGCTGTTTTCTTTTGTTGTGTGTTTAGGGGAGGGGAGAGGAGGAAAGTGGAAAGGAAAGAGAAGGGAGGGGGCTGGGAAAAAAAAAACAATGGGGCTGGGAAGGTGGCTCAGTGGTAGAGTGCTTGCCTTGCATACATGAGGCCCTGGGTTCAATTCCTCAGCACCACATAAGCAGAAAAAGCCAGAAGTGGCACTGTGGCTCAAATGGTAGAGTGCTAGCCTTGAGCTGAAGAGCTGAGGGATAGCACCCAGGACCAGAATTCAGGCCCCACAAAACAAAACAAAACAAAAGAAGGTCTCACTATGCTGTCCAAACTATCTCAGTCTTGTGGATTCAAAAGATTCCCTTGTTTCAGCCTACCAAATGAAGTATTAATGAGAAAAATTAAGTAGTCTTATTCTTTCTTACTCTTTTTTTCATGTGGTGCCAGTCCTGGGACTTGATCTCAGGGCCAGGGAGCTAAACCTGAGCTTTTTGCTCAAGGCCAGTGCTCTATCACTTGAGCCACAGTTCCACTTCTGGTTTTTTGAGGATTAATCAGAAATAAAAATCTTAGGGACTTCCTGCCTGAGCTGGTTTTGAACTGTAATCCTCAGATCTCAATCTCTTGAGTAGCTAAGTTTATAGGTAGGAGCCACCAGCTCCCAGAACTGATAGGACTCTTGAAGACTAGTTTTGGGTTTTGTTTTAGTTCTCCCACCCCATTATTTCCTCATTTTGATCCACAATAAGGTTCACAGAGAGCCAAAAGATATATACATTGAGTATACAAGTGGTCACATTTATAATCTTAGCTACTTAGCAGGCTGAGATCAGAAGATCTCAGTCCAAGATAGCCCAGGCACCAAAGGCCTTGAGAATTTATCTACAACAATCACCAAAAAGTCAGAAGTGGAGCTGTGGTAGCTCTGGTAGAGCACTAGCTTTGAGCAAAAAAGCTAAGGGACAGTGGTCTAGGATCCCCAAGTTCAAGCCCAGTAACAGCTCAAGGTGGAAAAAAAAAGAAAGAAATCCTGGAGGAAGAGGAAACCTTAACCTTTTCAAGAAATGATAGAAATTTTGGTTCATTTTATTTTAATTTTTAAATTATTTTTAATATATATTTTTGTAAAGATACTGTAAAGAGGGATTACAGTTACATAAGCAAGGTAATGAGTCCATTTCCTATTGAGAATTTGACAGAGTATGCTCATCAAAGAGGATTATAGACAATTACCATAAATTTTTATGATTGTGTACAAAATCCCTCATCCCTGACCTATATTTGTCACTTAGTTTTATTATTGGAAGTGTTGACACTTAATTGCATGTACTCTAAATTTATTTTTGTCTTTTAATTTAAAATTCAACTCTGATCTGATTATTTTGTCATTTTATCCAGAGTATTAATTATGGCTAAGATTTATATCATTCCCAAATTTTACCAATATTTTTGCATTTATCTAACCCTTCTCAAAATCATTGCCAGTTTGTAAAAAAAAAAAAAACAAATTTTTTAGCCTACTGAATATAACCGTCTATAAATGAAATCTTTATAGCAGGTCTTTGCACAATTCAAAATATTTGAAATAATCCTGAACTTTTCAGAGTTAGCTCTTTGGAAGACCACTACACCCTCAATCGAATTGTGTTTTGGTATACTAGCAGAAGATAATGGATTTAACTGAAGTGCCATTTTAAATCTCATTTCTCCAGAAATTCTACTGACTAGAAACCAAAGAGATTACTTCTGACTCCCACATGCAATCGTACAGCCTACTTCAGATGGAAGTTCTGACATTTGCTTTTCAAACTAAATTTGAAAAACAAATTACTTCCAGGGGATTTACTTGGGCACTTGAAAATCTCAATGACACTAAGCCATTTTTTGGATCTGTTGAGAAACAAACAAACAAAAAAGAATATATTTTTAATTATTGTGTCCAATTATCACTACTGATAACAGCCTGAAGGGGAAGAATATGGGTAATTATTTTAAAAAGCCACATTCATTTCTTTTAAATTAAAGGTAAAATGAATAGAAGTTTAGAAACAGTAGTTTTATATCCTAATAGTCATCTGGGGAAAAAGAAAAAAAAATAGCAATTATTCCTGAGAGCTACAAAGTGAAGAAGGAAAATATTGATGGTTATGACTTCCAAAAAACATATCACCTGGTCAGGCTGCTTCTCTTGGTAACAGTCCTCTTCTGAACACAAATTTGCCTATATCCTGTTTATATCTGAGGACAGATTATAACTGCAGTGCTTTCCTGGCAGTCTTTGGCCAGCAATTTCTCCATGCATCTGCTACCATTTGCTCTAGTAAAAGCCAGCTGAGAAGCAGTAAAATTCAACTCATGTCATGTTCACAATTTATCATGTTGCTGAGGGTGCTTTCCAGGGAATGAGAAGTGGTAAAGACACAAAAGATTTAAAGTCTAGTTCTGGGTTCTTAAGGAAAGAGCCTGGATAAAATAGGTTAGTATTCAGAAATCTTTTTTTCTTTTTTACTTCAGTAAAGAATAAGTAACTTCCTCATGGGATTCAAAGGGGAATGGATATAATAGTATAACTTTTAGGTATCTCTTGATTTCCATCTCATGTACAATTGCCTTTTTTTCCCCTCTTGCTGTATAGTCTAGGCTGGCCTTGAACTTGTGGTCCTCTTGCCTCAGCTTCCAGAATGGTGCAATGATTAGAGGTGGCTACAACCAAAGCCCACTTTTCATGTACAACTTTTGTAAGTGTATGTTTTAGTGTTGTGACAAGAATACCTCAGAGAAATAACTTAAGAGAGGAAGTATTTACGTTAGCTTATGGTTTCAGGGAACTCACTTTGGTTTCTTGGCCCATGTGCTTGGAAAGAACATTGTGATGGTAGGAGTATCTTTTTTTTTTTAATTTTATTTTATTTTATTTGTGAACATACTGTACAGAGGGGTTACAATTGCATGGGCAGGATAATGCGTACATTTCTTACCAAGCATTG
>NW_012267299.1:8566066-8586810 GCF_000151885.1 Dipodomys ordii
CAAAAAGAAAAAAGCCGGAAGTGGTGCTGTGGCTCAAATGGTAGAGTGCTAGCCTTGAGCTGAAGAGCTGAGGGACAGCACCCAGGCCCAGAGTTCAGTCCCCATGACCGGACCCCCCAAAAAAAAAGTTGTGACCCTACATTTCTTCCTGTCAGCTCTCCAACTCTTGGGGACAGTAGTTAGCTCTTTGATTTCAATTTTCTGATGAGTCTAAGAAGAGATTTAGTTTGTTCAACTTGTTTCTTGGGTAAGGATAGGTACAATGAGTTCCAAACACCTTGCATACAGAACCAAAAGTCATACTTCCATTTTAATGATGAAATTTAAAGTCTTAGAAATAAAATTGAGAAATGATGTTTGCTTCTCAATATGACATCTTGATTCCTTGTGTTTCTCAATGAGTACTGAGCTCTCATTACCTAGACTAAATGTATTCTTCAAGAGTTAGTGACATGCAGGCTCAACAAGTTCATTCTGTCATTCACCAGATATCCTGTTTGAAACTTAAATCACAGAGGATATTTGAAGATGTAAAGGAGCATAATTTCTTGCTTCTAAAAGGTATTCATTCAATTGCTAAAGTGAGACATGACTAAAACTCAATTTCATTTATGTACATGTACAAATACAATTTACAATGGGGTTGTATCCTGATAAACCCACAGTAAGTTGATAATATCATAAGATGAAAATACATTTTATAAACTATCAAATCTTCATAACATAACACAGTATGTGAGTAGACTCTCAGTGATTTTTACTTATGATGTAGGAGCCAAATGGGAGCTGTAACTCCCTGAAACTGCCCAGGATCACATACTGTATCACCTATTGCTGACCTAGGAAGAGATAAAAATTTAAAGAGTACAGTTTCTATTGAATATGTATTGCTTAAGCACTGTCAAAAATCAAAAACTGTCAGAACCAGGGGCTGTATTTGAGTAGTGGAACACATGCTAAGAACACAATAGCCCCCTTGGCTCAATCCTGAGCACAAAATGTGTGTGTGTGTGTGTGTGTGTGTGTGTGTGTGTGTGTGTGTGAAAAATACAGATTATCAAACTCTGTTATTGGAAGCAGAGATTTGTGATATTATTGCTTACTACTGGACTGATTCCAGAAGGTTCCCAAATGGGGGAGAAAGCCTGTATTGGGGCTGGAGCTCCAGTAAAAGGACATCCAGACAACAGAGAGAAGTGAGGTAAAAGAATAGCCAGACCCCAAAGAGAAGGTTGTAAGCAAGGTCTGCTGGGAAGGGAACCACAGAGGCTAGCCATACCTTAGGCCTCTAACAATGCAATCCTAACCACGATAGTGATTCAGGACCCTGGTTTGGGCAGCTTTTACAGATTCTCATAGATGCTGAAGCAGAGAGTCATTAGTACAGTCCCCAGGCATTGGTGGGCACTCAGGTACTAGGAAACTAGACCTATAAAACCACAGCAAGGATAGAAGAAAGAGGTATAATTGTACTGGTTGTCCAGCATTTCTCTAATTATGTGCATGAAAATTCACCTGTTGAAAAGCGCATGCACATCAAAATGTGAGTACAGGTAAAGAGCTCATGTTCTGTGACTAGATTGTCCGAGAAGGAATCCCATCTCTGACACTTGCTACGTGACTACATGTATGAACCCTAGGTGAGGTTTTTTTTTTTTTAATTGTTTTGTTTATCTGTTCTAAGCTACATCTTCCTCAACTGTGTATTAGGAAGAGTGAGACTATCAAAATAAAATTGTTTGTATGTGTTAAATACTTGATCAACGCTTTCATCATCATCTTTAATATTTCTCTCACAACACTGAAATGGTATACAAGGCATTTGTTCTGTTTCCCACTCCCATTAATGCATATTTCATTCAAGTACTGAAACTTGAACACTTACTAGGAAAATTCTATCATTTGCACCATACCTCCAGACCCTGCTTTTAAGTTTGGGTTTATTTATTAGATAGATCTTATGCTTTTGCCACAGCTGGCCTCAGACTGTGATTCTACCTTCACTTCTAGAACAGCTAGGATTACAGGTAAGCACAAGCATACCCAGATTCCAATGTTACTATCTGAACTGGAAAGGCCAGTTTAACAGAGTAAGCTTCCTGTTCTTTTCCTCACTTCAGAGGGCAAGAAGGTTTAATTCTGAACATTTCACTCTGACTCTGTAAACTTCCCTAATTACTGAACTTTAAATTTTTCCTTAATTTCAAATATTATGGCAAGGAACAAAGAACATTTTTAATATACTTCTGAGTGTCAAAGAGGAGACACTGAAGGGTCGGTGGGCAGACAGAATTTTTCTGAGAGCCAGAAAACCTATAAGAAGAGAATATAGTCAATGATGTAATCTCTCTCGACATTGCCTTCCACACAGCATCAGGAAAAGCTTCTAAATATCTGAAATCTATGAGCATGAGCTGAATTTTGTAGAAATTGAGAAAGGTCAATTTCAGGTCTGGATTAATAAGGAAAAAAATCTAAGAGTAGACAAGACACTGTGGTAGAAAAGAAAATTCAACAACAGTTTAGGACCTACAAGTAAATGTACTAGAGAAAATGCAATCCTAAATCCTTGTTACACAAACCTATAAGGTTGCTTGCAGTACAAAACTCTGAATGACTATGGGGTTGGACCAGCCAAGTATTGATTGGGTGTGGCTTGAATGACTAATTACTCACGCTTGCTCAGGGCTGAGCGGTTTTATTAGCACCACGAAGCCTTGGTACAAAACTTAACAAGCTAGGTGAATGGATGTTCGTGCTAGGTATGGATGGAATGGACTAATAGGAGACTGGTTGAAAATCCAAGTCATACATTTCTGCAAACAGCCAATTATCATTCTCAGATGCAGCCGTGATAAAACAAAAGTATAAAACCTTAAAAGATTGAATTCTTGCCATTCACACTTTCTATATGCAGATGTCAGTTTTTAAAAGTGAAAAGGCTTCTCACTTAGCAGCAAAGTGAAAAAACTCTTCCAAATTTTCTTGTGAATATGGGTAAAATACACATTAAGCTTTCTCATCATTTTTTGGCAATGTGAAATCCCAAACATCATGTTTTCAGCACCTGTTTCTACAGTCTGATATATTTTTATTCAGAACATAAAACTAAGCCCTCACAGGGTAGATCAGATCCAAAATTCCCTAACATGGGGGAAAAAAATCCACCCGGAATTCTGCAAAATTAAAATACATAGGACAGAGCCAGAGAGCTCTCATTTTTAAGTCATATTTTTATTATCTTTAAGTAATTGTACAAAGGTGTTAACATTCAACAAATTAGTTGTAAGTACAATGAATCTCTATCAATGTCACCCCTTTCGTCATTCTCCCTCATCCCTACTAACTCATTCCCTTCCCTCAGTGTTCTTAGTTTCAAGGATATGCACTGAATATGACTGCATTCTCCCTCTCCCTTATCCCTTTATTCCTCTACCCCCATTCCTTTATGTTTCTCCTACACTGTTCAAGTGCCAGTTTCCCAGTATTCATTTTGTTGAATAGGAATTACACCATTTAAATTCTCCCCTACTTTGGTTAATACGTCTGTATGCAATTGCATACAGCTCCATGTGTTACTTGTATACTTATATATTAGTTCTAGTTTCCACATCTGAGGGAGAATATGTATCCTTTGTTTCTCTGGAAGAACTCATTTTTAAAGCTTTTTATGGTTCTTTTGATCAGGCAAGTTTGGAGTACATTGGGTTAACAGACATCCATATGTAGAGTAGGGCAGGTATATATTGTCACAGCCTCAGGATGTATATTTGAGAAGGCTGAGTCATCTTACATTCAGGCAAATGTAACCAGGGTCTGTACTAGCTAACATCATCCCCAGCATCCTTTCCTGGTGATACAGTGACAGCAATCTCACTATCATATTGACTCTGGTAGGGAAGGCTTATCCAGCCTGTCTGGATAAGTTGTTCCTAAGAAAGAGCTTTGTCAGTTACCCCTGTTCTGTAAGAGACAGCATCTTCTAAGAACTTCTAAGAACTGGTGCCCTAGTGAGGCACAATAGGATACTGTAAAAAGTAATGATCCTGTTTTAAAGCCACATGCATTTCTTCACTCTTCTTAATTGGCAGAAGGTCAATTTGGCTTCTTCATCAGCTTTTTAAAAAATTATACAAATGTATTATATCCCCTCACTCCATTAGGAAATATCAATAGCTGAAGGCCAGTATCCAAAATGAGACAACAAAGTGAAAATTGCTTCTTATACAAATATTCCTTCTGAAAAGAAAAGAGCAAGTAACAGAACAGATATCTAGTGCTATGAAGATCTTTCTTAACAATATTATGTAAAAAGACTCTAGAAATCCCCAGTAGGAGGAAAATAATCTTAAATTTTAATTCTAAGATGTTTCTCAACCAACAATTATCTTTAAACACTAGTAAAATATTAATTTTTTAATATTTTAAATTTGAAAAAAATATGAACCTCAGGGAAAATACTTCTAAAGATTTATAATAAATATTCTTTCTGGATCTTCCTATCTTTCCACTTTCACCCATTGTTCAGGACAGGACTCGGCACTAACAAAACCATTTGTGAGAAAATCGGTGTTCTAATTCATATATTTGTATTTTAAGATTGTGTGATTCTTCCAATTTGAATGACTTATGAAGTCAATTTTCTAGTTATAAACAACCCTGCTTTACATTCAAATACTACTGCTACTATTATTTACTAGAAAGAAGCCCATATTTATGAACGAATGTTCACATCCACAGGTGTGTATTTCTGCTATCCCCTTTAATCAGTTCTGTCAGACAGGTGCTCACTGAATCAACCATTTAAAATAAAAGCTGCTTTTTCTTCTAACACCATAGATGAGAGTCACTTAAGAATCATGATTCACCAATTGATCCTTAACACAACCTTTCATCAGTCTCTTTTGGGTTCCTCAGGCTATCCCCATTTGAATAGAAACTATTCATCAAGGTTGGGCTACAAGCTTGATAAGGCCAGACATAGCTCAGAGACACTGGGTGACTAACAAGTAATACTTCCTTTGACCAGCTGTAGAGCTGTAGACTGATAATGAGATGTTCATGGCCTCACCTCTTAAAGTTATATTATGATTTTGTTTCAAGCATAAAAAGCCAAGTGTGGGAAGTAAATGGTTCCAGATTTTTTTGTTCAACTAGGAGGCCAAGTAACTATAGAATGTGACACTTTCAAGTTGCCAATACTATACTCAAGCCAAATAGCTCCAATTCAAGGAATTACTGGCCTTATCATTCACTAGAAGATGAAAAACCCAGAATACTCACTACTATGACTTTATTGCTTGATTCATAAGGCATTTTGTTTCTACAGAGGTGAAGATATGAAAGAAGCTACAAATAGGCTAAAGACAGTAATTATCTGACTAGAGGCATGTTTCTACTTGTAGAGTAAGAACAACAGCACAAGGGCTTGAGTTCAAGTCCCAGTACCACCAAAAAATTCTTAAAAGCAATTTTCAATAATTTTGCATAGCCCTTGTTCAAATTTTTAAAGTGCTTTAAGCAATTTTTAGCATTTTTATTTTATTTAAACACTTAAAAAAGTACAATGTTATATAATAATAGTTAAATAATAATTAAAATGTAAGCATAAATATCTCCCCACAGGATCTATATGGTCTAATGAAAGTGCTAAAACTGTTGCTTACATTTCTATATCACTCTTTCTCTAAAAGGAGCTCAATTAACTAATTATTTTTTGCTTCTGCACAATACAATAATTGAGTCACATTAAACTACTTTAATAATCAGCTCTTTCATCTGAAGAGCTAACATTTACAACCTTTACTTGATAACATATCATGTTGCTAGCATAAAAGAAGTGAATAAAGACCTAAAAGAAGAAATACAATAATTGAGCTGAATAATACCTGGATGGGCTTAACAAAATATTGCAAATAACAAAAGACACATCCACTGAACTGGAAGACAAACCAGTGGAAATCACACAGTTTGACAAAGAATAAGAGATAAATCAATAGAACCTCTGTAACTTCTGGAACAATGTCAGAACTCTAATACATATGTAAGTCAAGTATCTGAAGCCAAAAGAAAATGAATATTTGAAGATAAAATGAAAAAAATATTCCTTTTTCAAATGCGGTGAAAATCATAGACGTACATGTCTAAGAAGTTCATTCAAACCTCCAAGCTAACTATATGTAAAGAAAGCAACATCTAGGCACATTATAGACAAACTGTTCAAATTAAAACCTAGAATGAAAATCTTCAAAAGAGAAAAATGGTAGTACATATTTTGGTTCAATAATATGAAAACACTCTAACTTCACATTATTATAGAGTTCATCAATGAAATAGTATATGTACAGTACTAGTTTTAAAAAAGGTGAACCAAAAAATTACCTGTAGTAAAACTCTGATTCAAAATTGAAGTCAAAATTAAAATCATTAGCTGGGCACCCGTGGCTCATGCCTATAATTCTAGCTACTCAGAAGGCGGAGACCTGAGGATCATGGTTTGATGCCAGCCTGGGGAAGGAAAGTCTGTGAGACTCTTATCTCCAATTAACCACAAGAAAACTGGAAGTGGAACTGTGAATCTAAGTGATAGATCACTAGCTGTGAGCCCAAAAGCTCAGGGACAGCACACAGGCCCTGAGTTCAAGCCCTATGACCAAAAAATAATAATTACAATAATTAGCAGATAAGCAAAGTCTGAGGTAAAGTGTAGCTAGGATATCTATGCCATGGGAAAAGGTAAAGGAAGCAAATCTGGCTGAAAGAAAATCAGAATAACAGAAAGAGCATCAGAAGGACTGTAAAAAAGTTTAATTTCATATAGTTTTTCTCTACTTAATGAAAATACATATGACTCTTTAAAGTTAATTATAAAATTTTCAGAGATTTATAATAAATGCACATATAATATCCATGACAATTTCATAAAGATGAGCTACATGAAATTATACAATAGCAAAGTCATATATTTATGTGTGTGTTTGTGAGTGTGTTTGTATGTATGTAGGTAAATAATACAAAGTTCAGGTAGACTAATTAACAAACTGAAAATGAATATCATAATTCTTTGTTTAAACACTAAAAATGGAAACAAATAATCAACAGAGATATTAAAATACTTAAAATATTTAATTAAGTAAATTCTGGCAGTAAAACAAATAACAGGGAGAAACAACAAATGAGTTAAATATAAAATAAGTAGCACAACAATAAAACTCAAACTGCACTGCTTATTAAAAAATAAAGTAAAATAGGCCAAAATTCTAATTAAAAGGCAGAGGTTTTCCACCTGGATAAAAATGCAAGGTCTAGCTACCCATTGGCTACAATACCCAAAAAAGGTAAAAGTGAAAATGTAAAAACATTGTATATATAATAAAAACACTATTAATAAATAAAAAGTATTTGTGTTAGTAGTAAAATAAATGAATGTTAAAACAAGAAGTGTTACCAGAGACAAAGAAGTACATTTCACATTAAGCTTTCTGAAAAGCTTGAAAATGCATGAAAACAAAACCTACAAGAACCAAAAAGAAAAAAGAAAAAGGGAAATTGCTCCATATGCTTGGAGATTTGAAACTCTTGCTCAGCAATTGGTAAAACTATAGGTGAAACAAATAACCTACCCAAATCAACTGCGATAGAATTGATGTATGCATATTTTGTTTCCTACTGCTGATATAATAAACATATAAAAACTATATTCATTTATAATCACTGAACCAGAATTCTGGACATAGTATAACTTGATTCTCTGGTCACTCTGCTTAGTCCGTATTTGTCCCTATAGTCCCAATGAATGTACTGGTTAGGATGGATTCTTATCCAGATTCTATATCTAAGACCATTGAGGTTCTAAGTACAACTCAGTTGTTTATGGCTGCACAACTGAAGTCCTGGTAAAAGTCTATAATTACCTGTCTTGGAACTCCTCGGATACCTTTCTCTGACTTCAACCCTAGAAATTTTTCTGCTTTTTAAGAACTCATATGATTAAACTGAGCCCCTTTGGTTGTTCAGGCTAATTTCCCAACTTTAAAACCCATAACACTAATGATATCTATTGTAACCCTTTTGTTACAGAGTATCATTTAGTCACACATCAAGAGTTAGACCATAAACACTATGCTTTATAACACTATGTATTAGAGAAAAATAGAATGACTGAATATAGACATTAATGTATCAAATAAATTGCATGTTATAAAAATTCTACCAAAAAAAGTTCGCACTTCAATAACTTCATTGATGAGCATTATTAAAATACTTTAAGAAATAAAATATATTAGACTTATACACATAAACACAGAAAAGTCGTGCCAAAAATGAGAGAAATGAGAAATTCTCAGCTGATTTTATAAGTCCAATGTAATTCAGTATTATAAACTCATAAAGGCATTAAAAGTAAAATCATAGTCTACTATTTATCATGACAGAAATATAAAAATATTTAACAAAATATAATCTAGAGGGGGGAGGCTGGGAAGGGAGGTGAAGGGTAAACAAAGGAGGAGGCTGCAATGCTTGGTAAGAAATGTATGCATTATCTTGCCCATGTAATTGTAACCCCTCTGTACAGTATGTTCACAAATAAAATTAAATATATATATATATATAATCTAATTGATTCACTAATATATAGAAAAGCCAGAGTACCACAACCAACTAGAGTTTATCTAAGGGATACCATATTAACTAAAAAATCAATGTAATCCAACATAATAAAGTTAATAAACTATACAACAATAATTATAAGTACAGAAAAAGCACTCAGAAATTCAATATCCATCTATATTAAGAATAATACTTTGGAGCTTGTAAGAAGGCAGAAAGTCATGGGGGAAATGTGGAGTAGGATAGAATCACAAACCTCACAGAGAGGAATTGAAGAGGAAGAGAAAGTAGAGTCCCATTTCGCCAAGGGTATCCCTCACATGACTACCAGACCTCTCTGTAGGCCCCCCTTTCAAAAGTTGTACCACCCAATAGCATTGTCCTTTACAGAAAATACTTGAAGAAACAGACCAAAAAACTAGAGGAGGATTTCTCGCTTTTCCATTGTTAGCTAGGAAACTCTCCTGCGTCTGTGAAGGATGAGGGGTAAAGGTTCATTTCAAACAAGGTTAGAGAGCTGATGATTGCGAATAGATATAGTTGGAAATTCACAATAAAGAAATGCAAGAATGCTATATCCTTTTCATTGCCAAATCACACATTTAGACATTAATGTTTGACATTTTATTGGGGTACAGCATGGGTTATTTAATCACTAATGGTTTCACCCCAAGTTTACCTGGGTCCTATGTCTACATCCCTTCCTCGTTTTTAGGTAATCTTTTTTTTTGGCACTCTGCTCCATTGTTTGAGTATATGCTTTTCTTTGAGGTTTCATAAATAGCCAGAAGCTTTGAATTTGTGGGGTGACTCTGAAAACTTGTGACAACAAAATTGAAGTGTAAGCATTTGGTCAGAGGATACAAGAAATTACAAATCCAGGAAATAAAAGGAAACTTTTTTTTCAAAATATTAGTCCTCAAATATATGATTTAATTTAAGCAAGCTCATTTCATAAAGAGAAGATAATGAGAATATATTTTCCTTTCAATGAGGAAGATTTAGACAGTAAGGGTAGTAGAATTTTTACTCTTTAATATTGAAAAAGTTACATAATTTTGATAAGCTCCACTAAGATATCTTGTTTGTATTTGAGTAATGGTAGACCAGGTGCTGGTGGCTTATATCTGTAATCATAGCTACTCAGGAGGCTGAGATCTGAGAAAGATGGCCAGGACCAGCACAATAGGGTAATGATGACCTATTAGACTTTGAAATATATTTTCCTATTTATTTACATGTAATTACATACACTCATGTATGACTATTTTATACAGATATACAACAATGTGATGTGAATACAAATTTATACACATGCACAAACATAATGAGACCATTTCACACCAGAATGCATGGTGAAGACAAACAGGATGGTTCAATCTAGTTCCTGAATCAAACTTTGTTGCAGCCAAAGTGTGGCACTCAAGTCAGGAGCATTGCTATTTTCCCTGTTATTTGGTTCTCATGGTTTGTGCACACACTGAATGAGAAGATGCAAATGACCATCTCTTGCATTAAAATTCTAAGCTTATCACTTGGGACAATTACCAAATGCTATTCCTGGTTATTTCATTATGAAGAAAACACAGATATACAAGATTATCATTATGTATTATTTTAGTAGCCACTATTAAAAAACAACTATTATCCTTCATTTTCTGTCAATTCAAAAAAAAGTATTCTGTCTGGGATATTCATATATCAAAGGCAACTATCTTAAACAGAATACTCAGCTATTTATATAGGCTTTTAAAAGGATAATATATAATTTCTTTCAAAGAATTCTTTGATTTCAAAAATATAAGTAAACTAGAAAATCAGCCAAGAAATTAAAAAGTACTTTTTCATCAGCAAATGAACTAAGTATTTCTGAATGTAAAAAAATAATCCCCTGATAATGGGATTATAAAATAATGCTTTGCTTGTAACTCTTTTATAAGCTTAAATACCAAGTATTTTGGTCATATATTTTAAATGATGTAATTCAGTTTAAGTTGGAAAAAAGGAATGTGAACTTTTTTTTTTTGCATTTTTATATCTTCAAAGTCACCTGGAATGTAATGACTAGAAGTAGAGGTACTGGGACATTATTTGCTGTTTTAAAAAATTACATAATGATTATAGTCTATATATATATATATATATATAAGCTCTGATAACAATGGAGAGAGGTCACTATAACAACCATTTCTTAAAATGAATCAATGTATGTGCTTTAATTAAATATATAAAAATATTCAATTTCTTAAAATGTATATGTTCCCCATGATAGTGTTTAGAAATTTAAAATTTTCAATTTCAAAAATTCATTTACTAAATACAAAACACCATAAATAAGAAATCTACTCTACCCGTAAGCAAATTAATTCTATTGTACCTAATTTTTATATTTATTCTTCATCAAGTTTCTAACTAAATTAGGGCATTATGGCACCTACTAACAGTTAGTGGCTACATATATCATTGCGAGTATTTCCTTAAGCATTAATTTCACATAGTTGTGCTAACATTTAATGACCCCCTGAACCTTCTAAGCCAATTTACAAAAAAATCAAAATACAATGTAGTTAATTTTTAGCTATTTATTTTGACAAACATTGCTATGCCTACATTGTACCCACTTTCGAATCTAATAATCGACTTTATTCCTTCTATTTTTTATCATTTTGGAAAATTTTATTACTGTATAAATTTAGTATATACAACATGAGAGCTGGATATACATACACATAGTGACGTGTATTAACTTATTTTTTTAAGTCTACAGCCAATGTTACTTATATCAAATGTGATTAACTTAGCTAGTTGGATCTTGGCATTACCCCAGTAATGAAAAACTATCATAAGCCAATATGTCTTGAATGCAACAGCTGTACCTTTATTGTAAGCCCAAGTTCTTTTCATATCACATCTACAAAGTCACAGATAAAGGTATTAGAAGACACACAATGAGCCATGGTCCCCTGAAAGAAATCAAATTTTCAATAACTCTTAAGGTAATTTGAGGGCTTTCTATTATATAATCCTTCCACAAACAATTACATCCTGCAGCTATTTTTTTTCTTTTAACAGTCCAGTCAGGACACCTTAATCTACATAACTCATAAAATAAAAGTAAATTGAAGCAGGTGTTTAAAACTCTTGGCTCACGAAGAAACTATAGAAAACGTTTGAGCCTAGATTACTATTAAATATTTATGTCGTTGGGTTTGGCAGCAAGATGGGTTCTGAAAGAGGCAACGCATTCCAAATGGTGTGATCTATCTAGTCTGCTCTCAACCCCATTCATAAAACGCCTTTTTGTTATGTGATGGGCTCACTCTACCGGCTTAGTGAACACAGACCGAGGTGTAGCGTTAATGGATCGTACTCGGACACAAGAAACACCATTCGCCTTTATTAAAAACAAAACTTGCGTGAGGTGCTGGAGCGGAGGCGCCTGTGCATTTTTTAAGGAAGCAAACCCAAGATGAAATTTAAAAGAAAAAAACAAAAACGGGGGATCCGCGCGTAAAAGAAATGGGCACCCCACGCGGGACAGTGAAGGGCAGGGCATCTCCGATCGAGTACAAGCCGGTTGTACAGACACAGGGGAAGGGCTGGCATGCGTGTTCGCCCCCCGCCCCGCATCCAGGGACCCTAACTGAAGACCCTAAAAGCTTCCCTTTCTTTCAATGTGTCCTGAGCCGAGCAGCACGCTCCGTGTCCCGACCGACTCCTGTGGAGAGAGCTCTCCGGCCGGAACCCCACGCCTCTGCCTCGCACCCGCCGGGGCACCCCGCAGTCACGACCCCGGGCGGCCAGGAGGGACGGCCCATGGCCACCTGAGAGGCGGGCACGCTCCCCCGACTTTGTTTGCTTTTCCTGTGACACCAACACCCTCGGTCCCGAACGGAGGCGGGAAAGATCACAGACAGCCCCTAGTCCTCGTCCACAGCCGCAGGGAAGGTCGAGGACCCCACGTCTCTCCAGGACCCAACCAGGGAGCGGCCGCTCGGCGCGGGGAGGTCCAGACCTTCCCCCCCGGGTCGTGCTCGCTCCGTGCCGGGAACCAGAAGGAAAACCTCTCTCTCGCTCGCTCAATTCCCCCGGAGGCAATGCTTCCCTCACCGACCCACCTGCATGGGCGCTTCGTGTCTCATGGTAGGCAAACGTCCTTCCTCTCTGACTAGGACAGAGCTGCTCCTGGAGGCTGGTCAAGCGTGCACAGCCCGCGCGGTCCACGCTCCACACACGGCGCTCTCGGGGTTCGCTAACCCGCTCCAACATCAGCACCCGGAGCTGTCCTCTCCTGGCATTGCACAAGCGCATTGGCCGGGAGTCGCATGGCCTTCTGGGAGTTGTAGTTCCATTCTCTGTAGAGCTCCGTTGCAAACAGGGGATCCCTGAACTACATTACCCGGTAAGCCAGCTAGCCCTAAGAAGAGCTCGTTCCTCCAGGAGCACCCGCCCGCGGCGCCTCCCTTCCCAGGCTATCCGGTCGCTCCCGGTCTCTTGGCGCTCCCAGTCTTCCCAGCCCATTTCCTCGCCCTACACGGACGCAAAGTGACCCTAGTGTATCTCAGTTATTTTCCTTTGCTGACTATCGCCTTGGGAAGTCAGACCGTGAGTGCTTGGCTGGGGATTACGTTACTTTGCTAATTTTCAATACCCACGAAGCGTTCGGGGACTGGGCGCCTTTCCATCTCCCCATCCGGAATCCGGAAAGTTTCCACATTTCCAGGGAGTAGCTCTAACAGTTTTTTTCAATCAGACACGCGGGACAGTGACGAGGAGTGGCACACATGCGAAGCGAACCTGCATAAATGCATTGAGAAGATGTGCAAGCAAGCGAGGCGCGCGCACTCACGCACACACATACACACTACATACACCCTCTCTCTGTCTCTGTCTCTCTCTCTCACACACACACACACACTCACACACACACACACACGTCCCTCGGAGCGATATTTCTCGATGAGCACGCTTGAGCGACTCCCTTCTCCCCCACTTACCTTTCCGTACAGCTCCATTGCAACTCGGGGTGAAGTCGGCTCCCTAGCGAGTAGGTGGAGGTCTGCACGCAGGAAGCTGGACTATACGGTGAGGGCTCCGCACAATGGAGAGGAGGAAGAAGGGAGGGCTGGGGGAGGACGGATGATTTAGACGGATGGCTTCTTTGCTCTGCAGGGGAAGCGTTGAGCCTTCCAGCCCAGCTGCAGAGAAAGGGTTTGCGTCTCTTAGGAAGAGCCGGGGGCGATGCGCCGGGCAGCCCCTCCCCCGGGCCCCTTCGCCCGTCATTAGTGCGCACACACAGCCGCGGTTGGCCACGGGCTGCAGCGCTGATAGGGCACTGGGCTCTGTACCCACAGCAAGTCACATGAAATGAACACATTCATCACCGGAGCCCAGAAGCGCCTCCACGGACGGAGACGAGAGACGTGTGTCAAGTTATCCCGTCCTTTCTCTAACCAGAGCGATTCCCAATATTCAAGTCTCTCTCCTCTTGGATTAGTTCAGAACGCGTTTTTCAAATCTCAGAACCGTACTATTTTTTTCCCTCGTCAGTTGGCTAATAATATATGTGACTTTTTATATTCTGTCTGTATCGAAACAGCCATTCCTTAAGAAGAGCCATTCGGACTCATGAGGTTAAATTACACTTAAGACAGTAGAAAAAGAATGGTCATCATGAGAAAAAAAAAAAGAAAGCTCATTTTCAAGCTATAGTTAGAGATTCCGAATGGCTGGGTCTGAGGCCTGAGAATTACAATTTTAATAAAAGCCTCAACAATTCAGAGAGAAGTGGACTTTTCTCCATAATTTACAAAAACAGTGGAAGGTGGCTGGTCTCCACAGGACATCATTCTGATTATAGGACAGGGCTTGCTACTTTCTCCTTTTCTCAGTTGCACTGAAATAACAATGTCAGAGAGCAAGGGGAGGGGTGACATTGTCCAAAAAGGAATGTAGTCGTAACCTGACTTACATAACTGTAACCCCTTGGCACACCACCTTTATAATAACAATCAATTTTTAATGCAAATGTCTATTTTTAAAATATGCTTACAAGGATCTCTGGAATGAATGGCAACCAAATAAAACCTTAAAATGAAATTATTACTCAAAGTTTAGAGTATTATGGAACTCATTAAGGAAACAAGCAAAGAGATGATATTAAATTTGTTAAAACCTGGGTACCATTGACTTGCCTGTAATCTTAGCTAATTTGGAGGCAGAGACGTGGAAGATCACCTTGTACTTTCTACTGCATTTCCAAAACACCAGTATAAAGAGCTGAAGGTGTGGCTCCAGTGGTAAAGGTCCAGCCTAGCAAGTGCAAGGCCTGGAATTCAAACTACAGTATTGAAAGAAGAAAAAAAAAGGCAAGCTCCACTTAACAGAAGGAAAGAGCCTTCCACTAAATGTCTCAGAATCTAGAATGTAGAATACTAGAATTTAGAGTAGGCCCAAAGGTCCTAAATCCCAGAGAAGGTAAGCAATCTCTCCAGAGTCACACAGATTATTGTAGGGATGAGAACTCAGATTAACTTTTCTCATATTAATCAACATCTGCATTCAAGTACCAACTTTTTACTACCCTCACTACTAGTAGTCACTTTGTTGGTTGTGTCTTTCTAGTTGGTGTATTATTGCCTTTGTATTTTATTAATCTATGCCTGCATCTGCTGTATTTTTATTTTTGCTATTTGGTTAATCAAAGAGATGAGAACACAGATAGTAATTATCCATTAGTAATGATGGCATTGGTTAGATCAAAAAAATAACAATAGACACCTGATTGGCACAATTCCCACTCTATTAGAACTTAATGCTGAGGAATAAAATCACGAAGGCTCAATGTAGAGTCAGACAGCCCCTAGAGCTTCACCCAGGCCTTACAGCCACAGTTCAAGACCACATCTGGGTGTCTAATCTTAGATATTTCTGGGACTGTCTCCAACTGAGTGGGAGGCTTTTCTGGCCTGAGTACCATTACCTGTTTCTGACTCACCATATTGAGGCTGGCTTTGATTTCAGCTTTATGTAATATCCATACCAAGAAATGCTATTGATTGCCCCAGGTTCCTTTTACAAGAAATTAAACATTCCCATGGCATTATTGATTTTTTTAATTAAAAGAAAAAAGTATTTTAAGTCATTCCTGCTCATGAGGTTTCCAACATTATAAATAGTTGATATATGTTGTTACTTTGTAAAATAAAAAGTGAACTCTAAGTTTATGTTATAAAAAAGTACTTTCTTCCCATAATATAAATATGATACTATTAGTGACAGCTACACTTTTTAAATTTCTACTTTGAAGCAGGCAATTGGTTTACATTACTCATCATTAATGATCATTATAGCTTTTATTATTGATTGAAACAATCTTTCTGAGGAAAGAGAAGCAGTTGAACATATTGAGGAGACAGTGGCCCTGGATGACAGATTTCAGGAGACTTGACCAGAACAGAGTAAGATTTGGATTTTTAAAAAAGTAAAGAAAAAGAAAGGAAGAAAGGAAAGAAAGAAAGAGAGTGAGAGGAAGGAAGGAAGGAAGGAAGGAAGGAAGGAAGGAAGGAAGGAAGGAAGGAAGGAAGAAAGACTACTGCTGGCACCCATCCACCTGCAGCATAGGGCCCTAAAGTTGCTCAGTACAGTCCAAGCTAACCTGCATGTCAGGACTAGGTGCACCTAAGAAGAATGTGATTTCTACTAAATATATGCTCTGAACTCACAAACAACTTTTAATGGAAGAATAACACAGGAGGGATCTTACAGCTAGTAGTATCTCCTCCTTTTATTTTATAGAGAAGCAAGTAGATTTCTGAAGCTCCATAGATCATTGGCTGCCATTAGAAATACTAGAAAAAGACAGTGATCCTGAAAGTATAACACTATTAATATAATCAAATTGTACTGCATCAACAAATTCCAATAATTTTTTAGGATTCTCTATTATAATTCCAAGTGAATTATCATCCACAAGGTGGTTTCTCACTGGTTCAGGTAACAGGATACACACATAAGTAGAAGAGCTACATAGACTTCAGTGTCAGCACACAGTAGTGTCTGGTTAGCTGCCTCACCACTCTACCAACACTTATTAAAGATCTAAGGAGAGAGTGGCAGTTTAGGAATATGCTATGGAGATGTAAATTACACCTAAAGATGCATTTAAGAAGGACATTCACTTATAAATGAAGGATGGGAGACAGACTACAAGACCTCCAGAGGAACCTTCAGATTAGTCTTTTTCTACAGGAAATTTGAGAGAATGAGTAGTATTAAGACAGATGAGAGAAAAGGGAATGTTAGAACAGGTGACGTTGATCAAGATGTAATGTATCAATAAGTTGACATATTGAGTTGAAACTCCTTTTGTACAACTATTTAAAAATAATTAAGCAAAATAAAAGGGGAAAGGTTAGTTCTTAAATCAGGAATGGTGGCTCATGCCTATAATCTCAGGACTCAAGAGAGGGAGAAGGGGAGAGGAAGGATAATGGTTTGAGGCAAATCTGAGCAAAAAGTTAGTGATGATGGTTTTCCCCTCAATCAGAATGCTAGTCATCTTAGTACCTATCTCTGGTCCTAGATATGCAAGAAGCTGTAGGTAGGAGGCTGTGGCTCAAGTGGTAACGAGTCTGCCTAACAAGCTCTGAGTTCAAACCCCAGTTAAAAAAGAAAGAAAAGCATACCTCTTCATTCTTAGTGTTCAGGTAAAGAAATGAAGGCTTAAAGATGAGGTAAGACTCATCTAACATACTAATTAGTAACAGAGTAAGATCTAATGTACTTCAAGTCCTGTGTTCTTTTCTTTTAATTGTGAAAATACTGTACAAGGGGTTGCAATTACATGGTCAAGATAATGAGTACAGGGGCTGAGAAGGTGGCTCAGTGATAGAGTGCTTCCTTGCATGCATGAGGCACTGGGTTTGATTCCTCAGCACCACATAAGCAGAAAAAGCCGGAAGTGGCACTGTGGCTCAAGTGGTAGAGCGCTATCCTTGAGCTGAAGAGCTGAGGGGACAGCACCCAGGCCCAGAGTTCAGGACCCACAACCGGACCCCCTCCCAACAAAAAAGATAATGAGTACATTTCTTTTTATTTATTTATTTTTATTTTTGGGGGGGTCCGGCGTGGGGCCTGAACTCTGGGCCTGGGCGCTGTCCCTCAGCTCTTCAGCTCAAGGCTAGCATGCTACCACTTGAGCCATAGCACCACTTCAGGCTTTTTTTCCTGCTTATGTGGTGCTGAGGAATTGAACCCAGGGCCTCATGCATGCAAGGCAAGCGCTCTACCACTGAGCCAACTTCCCAGCCCCATGAGTACATTTCTTATCAAGCATTTTTGCCTCCTCCTTTGTTTCCCCTTCCCATCCCTTCCCATCTCCCACCCTCCCCACCCTCTCCCCCGGCCAAGGTTGTAAAGTTCATTTTTCGACATGAGGACTTGTACATCTCATTGTTGCAATGAGTCCACCTGTGTTCTTTTTAAATATACAATTTTTGCTGAGTGTGGAAGCTCAAACTTCTAACCATATTTGCTTGGGAGATGAATATCAAAGAATCATGCTTCAAGGGAAGCAAGGAGTAAAGGTTTGTGAGATTCTATCTCAAATAATGGTTGAGCTCACTGGCACTGGAGAAGCATAATGGCTGGGTATTGTACCTTACCCCTGTCATCCATAGAGACATGAGAAAGACAACTTAGCATACAATGAGGCCCTCTCTACAAAGTCACCAATGAATAAAGGGGCTGGAGGTGACTCAAGTGGTAGAGTGCCTGTTTAACAAGAAAGGTTTTGAGTTCAATCCTCAGTACCACCAAAATAAGCAAGCACAATTTCTATAATCTCTACTTTGGCATTTAATATTTCCTTTCTTAACAAGGACAAAGGCTGACCCAATTCAACAACGATACTCACAAGACACTATGTTGGAAATGAACTTTACAACTTTGGGGAGGGGAGATGGGGCAGGGGAAAGGGAAGGGATAAGTGGAGAAAAACGAAGGAGTGGGTCACAATGTTCAGCAAGGAATGTGCTCATTACCTTCCTATGTAACTGTAAACTCCCTGTACAGCAACTTCACAATAAAAAAGAAAACAAAAAACAATATTTCCTTTCTCATAAATTATCATACTTTGCTCAAAAAATGAAATTATCACACACATTAAATCAGAATTAAAACTCATCCAGAAAGATATTGCATCTGTGTAGTGACCTCTTATTTATTGGTTGGGAAACAGGGCATAAAATCTAAGAATATTTGAAGGCCAATCCTTTCTTTCTTAATATATATTAACTAAGCTACAGAACCCAAGTTTTATTATTGTTTTAAATTAAAATTAAGTCTTCCCACCTCTTAAGATGGTCATGAAGCCCAGAATGAACTGAACAACAGATAGGAAGTTTCTCCTTCTTCCCTTTAGGTTTCCCAGGAACTCTGGGACCTAAGCTGGACAGAACACTATGGATAACAGCATAATCCTTTCCTTGCATGGTTCCTGGTGCTGTTCTTTTGTAGGTCAACATGGCCTAGCTGCAGATAGCCCCATTTTCCCCATGCCGAACTAAGCCAGGGAGATCTCAAAGTTCCACAGCCAGTCACACAGTGTATTAGTTTTATTGCACAAAAACGAAACTTAAAAAACTGATTGTTTTAAACAACCTCGATTTTAGTGTATGATTCTGTGAGCTGACAAGTAGAATTGAGCTTTATTGAGCATCTCTATCTGTCCTACCTAGGGACACCTACATCTCTGCAATAGGCTGCAAAGTAGCTCTGCTTCATATAGGTTGGTGCTGGCTAGAAATGAAGCAAGCATTGAGTCACATGTCACTCATCCTCTAGAAGGATATCTCAGGTTTATATGACTGGAAACACTGAAAGGCTCTGAAAGTAAAAGTAGAAACATGGGGGGCCACTTGAGGTCTAGGTTCAGAACTGGCGTATCACCGTTTCTGCTGCCTTGCACTGGCCAGTCACATTGGAAAGGCAGCAACAATGGACTCCTATGTTGATGAGGTGGGGAGCTGCACAGGCACACTACAGAATACCTGGGAGGCAAAAAGGCGTGAGTCTGTGATCCCTGTTGTAATAAACCAGGCAAGCATACTCATGGAGTCCCTGCCATGTGAGTTCTGCATTTCCAAGAAAAGCTTGGAAAGTAGATTCTCCTGGACCTTTTTTTTTTTTTTTTAATGTCAGGGACACTATCAACCTAAGAGGGTCCTTATTCAAACTTCCATCTCAGTATCTTGGCTGATTAATTTTCTCTTTGAGGACTCTACATTGGCCTAAGTCTTTCAAACCAAAGCTGCATTAGGCAATTTCCTCAACATAGTAGTTTCCCTAGTAGTTAGCTATTTTTGGCTGTTAACTACTCTGGGAAGGTAAATAAGGTAAGATTCCTGTACAGAAAGACTCAAAGGCCTAATCTCCCTACTATGGAGAGAAAAAATGGCTTTCATTCTGCCATGTATAAATTACAGAGGGAAAAAAATGGAAATCTTTCCTCCTATGCCAGGATACCTCCCTTCCCTGGCTTTTCTTCTGTCTTAGGTCACATGATCAATTCAGAAGAAAAACAAAAACAAACTGTCTGGCCCCTTCTTTTGACACGAAACTTTGTTTCTTAGCTTCTGTTGCTAAGCTAAGAATTTATTTAAAATGATCTCAGCTTAGATGTTTGTCCTCTGAGATTTTCCTTTTTCTATCTTCCAAGCTCCAGATACATTTCCCTCTATAGATCTACAATTCCTGGGGCTTTCACTAAGACAGCCCTTATTGTTATGCATTAAAGTGGAGTGAATGTTCATCCTGTCCTTTGTAAGTGGTTAGAAGGTTTGGGAACATCCCACTGTTGCCATAGGATGCCTGAAAGGTTGTCTTGACAATAATCTATGAAGAAGGGTTTAAACCATTCTACTTATTTCAAGATGCTGCTGATATTTTGTACATTTGTGAAGGGTTTTCTGGGAACCTGAAGGTTACAATGTAGTTACAGCTAGAAGTAGGAATAACTTGATGTTAAAAGTATAATTTCCCCTATGACCCAGCAATCCCACTTTTGGGCATTTACCCAAATGCTTACAAACAAGACCACACTAAAGCTACCACCACAACTATGTTTATTGCAG
>NW_012267299.1:8587410-8648408 GCF_000151885.1 Dipodomys ordii
GGGAAGGGTAAACAAAGGAGGAGGCTGCAATGCTTGGTAAGAAATGTACGCATTATCCTGCCCATGCAATTGTAACCCCTCTGTGCAGTATGTTCACAAATAAAATAAAATTTAAATAAAAAAAAGTATAATTATCGGTCATTGGTTTACTTGAGACTTAAGGATTCACAGGACTTACAGTCTTTCACAGTGCCACATTTAGAAAAGTCACAGGCAAGCCTGAGTTGGTCCTGCCAGATAAGGAAATGAAAAACAGGTCATACTAAGCTTTCTCTGAAACTGTGCCATGCCTGTAAATCTTAGCTCAGGTGATGTTAGTGCTGCCCGATGTAATTTCTTGTGTTCATCTCTTGACTTAATAGAACATTATGTCTTGGTAAGAAAGCACTTATCCGGTGAATAGTAGCCAGGGTAGCCTGAGAATTCTTAGACTGTGTCAATTTAGGTAGCTTTTAGTATACTACAATAATCGGTTCTCTTAATGTCACCCTTTTTGTTCTGTGATATAACAGACTATAAGAATTTTTGAGTAGGGAATGTTTCTCATTAGATGGTTCTTTGCAGATGGATTCATAGGAAGTGGTTTTGTGGTTGTTGGTTTGTTGTTCTTAACTCTCAGAAAGTACTTGAGGGAGAATTACCTTCATCCCTTAAGGAAAGATACTGGGTTGGAACATAGCATTCAGATCCAAGGACTTCAGTGCTATTTTAAAAGAACCAATGTGAATTGAATTTCGGCTCAACACACTCCATTATTTCCTTTTTGAGTGCCTTGTTTCTGTCTATCTAAAAAAGGAGCTGGGGAATGATAGAACAAAGAAGAAAAATTATATGACGTTTTGTAGAATTGATTTTCTTGTTTAGGACATGAGGTACTTGGAATATATAATGTTGGAAGGACTCTCTAGCCTAACCTTCAAAGCTAGGAAAAGTAGCAGCTACTTAGCCCTTTCATTAGCTCGAAATTCACAAAATGTTTATAAATTTAACTCAGGCAGCTCCCATGATTTTCTGGAACATTGCAAATAAGGACATACTAGAAAACGTTTGTCCTCTGTGAGTGTTACATTTTATGTACTTGTAGATAATTGAAGCTCAGACTGCTGGTTTTGTTATTGATTCCTCCGCATGGGTCACAGGCACAAATCAGACAACGCTTAAGATAATCACTTTAGGCAATGCATTTAACAGCTGGCTTTAGGGAGAGTTTACTAAGTTGTTATACATAATATGTTACTATAATTTTTCACATAAAATCTACAAGATAAATATAAAAATCTCTGTTTAATGGTAAGGAAATAAATTGAAGCATGAAGATTTAAGAATCTTGCTCTTAGGTAAGCAGAACAGATAAGGTTAAATCCAGGTACCTCAAGTCTGTCATAGGTATAAACAATCAAGCCTGCTGAATTATTAAGAGAAGTGATAAATGGAATGAATTTTTCCTTCTTGGATCATTCTCTGTAACATCAGATAAGGAGGTGTGACATTTTGTTTTCTAAGTTCAGTATTTTTCACTCGGTTTCTGAATTAAAGTAAGTATTCACAAGCCAGTGTATAAACTGCCAATCATCCTAATTAGGTACAAATTTTTATATCAAATCAGGTAATATTCTTGCTAAGCATATTAATCCTAACTTCCATAAACTAAGCTTTGAATTTAGAAAAGAATCAATGAAAATAGAAACATAATATAAGGATTTTAAAGGGAAATATATATGTGTGTGTATGCAAGTGTGTTTATTTAACATAATATTTTTCTGAGATTCACTAAGTTCATGGTCTGAATGATTATAGTTCAGAAGAACTCATAGTTCAGAAGAACTCCCTTTTCCCTTCAGTATTAGAAATTGAACCCAGGGCCTTCCTTATATTAGGCAAGTTTTCTAACACTTAAGTCATCCCTTCTTCCTGCCACAGCCCATCCCTCTTTCTTTGTTTTTTGTTTCTGAGACAGAATCTTGTTAATCTGAACTATCCTGGAATGGGCAATTTTCCTGTCATCATCTCCCCAATTACAGGCATTTACCACCAAAAATTACCTTCCTTTTAATTTTTTTCCAGACCTGGGGCTTGAACTCAGGGCCTGAGCATTGTCCCTAAGCTTCTTTTGCTCGAGAGCGCTCTACCATTTGAGCCACAGTGCCACTTCTAGCTTCTTTGAGTAGTTTATTGGAGATGAGTGTCTCATGGAATTTCCTGCCTGGCTGGCATGCAATCGTGATCCTCAGATCTCAGCCTCCTGAGTAGCTAGGATTACAGGCATGAGCCACTGGTGCCTGACTAACTTTTAATAATTTTGCAAATTGTTTCAAAAAGAGCTGTGCATCAAAAGATTTAAGAAGAAAAAGCAAAGTAAAAGAAAAATAAAAAGGTAATTTCTTTGTGCAAATATGATGCAAACATTATTATTCTACTTTGTGTAAATATGATGCAAGCATTATTATTCTACTGTTTCATGGATGAGGAAACAACAGCTAAAATAAAGAATTACCTAGTATCACATAACAAACAAGTGGAAAAGTCCAAATTGGCATTCAGTTTTATAAAACAGATGATAATTTACATGGGGTGTTATAGCCATTCCAGGAAAATCCTAGGTGATTTCCTGGGTCAGCAGTTCAACACTTCTGTTGCTATGGGAACTAAGCACTTAGAACCTTGCTAAGGGGAAATCACTCTTGAAAGTGAACATTCACCAAGACCCTAAGGCTTTCTTCCTGATAACCTAAGTCTCCTATATCCAATCCTAAATCTGAGAATTATTTTCATTGGTGCTGGAATTATTCTGCATTGATTAAACTCATCTGGATTAAAATTCTGCATATGAAGAAACTTTTTAGCAGGGAAATGTGATTTATGAGAGGGTGACTCTGCCTGACTGAAATAGAACTCTGATTCCTGTTATCAATAAAATAGTAAGAGTACTTTCTTATCATGAAGAGTATCTACCATTTAAAAATCTTCTTTATATCAAGTCATACACACACACACACACACACACACACACACAATGGAATTCTATGTCTCCATCAGAAAGAATGACATTGCCCCATTTGTTAGGAAATGGAAAGACTTGGAAAAAATTATTAAGTGAAGTAAGCCAGGCCCAAAGAAACATAGGTCCAACGGTTTCCCTTATTTGCCATAACTAGTATATGTCTGAGACAAGCAGAAAAGGTCAGATAAGATGATATTAAGCGAAATGAACCCCAAGATAAGAACGCAGTGGTTTTTTTCTTTCTTGCTATTGTTTCTAACATATTTATAAGGTAATTTTTTGTGGCTTTGCAGGTATGTTCCTTCCCCCCGCAGTATAACCCCTGTTTTCACTGTATTTGATGGAAGGGAAAAAACAAAATGTTTAAATATGGATACAGGTTGACCCATTGCAAAAATAAGATATAGAAGACACTATGTTGAAAAACAAACTTTGCAATAGGTGGAGTGGGGAGTATGGGGGAGTGTATTTGTGGAGGTGGGAGGGAAGGGATGGTAGAGGAAAAACAAAGGAGGAGGCAACAATGCTCCATAGGAAATGTACTCATTACCTTGCTCGTGTAACTGTAACCCCTCTGTACAGTATTTTCACAACAGAAGCTTATTAAAAATTATGTTTCAGTGATTATCATACATTTTCTTCCTGGGATGTCATAAAAAGTCATGGTCCAAAGTGTAGAGCCTACAGCCAGACTAACAGAAGTTGGTTCTTTCCTTTCCATATACAAATTCACTAACCCTCCAAGGTCTTGGCTTCCTTATCCAGAACACAATAGTACCATCCATATTGGTAATATCACAAGAAAATGTCTGATAGTGTTTATTCCATAAACACCAGCTTCTGCTTAATGTCACTATTGACACTCAAACATACTGAAGACATTTTAGATACATATGTAGATAGATAGATAGATACATACATACATAATAGATACATACATAGACAGACAGACAGACAGATATTAGTTGCTATTGTAACATCCAGATCCACAGACTAATGAAGAAAAATTATCTTCTTCAAACCTGGCCAGATAGAATTGGTCCTTTTGTATCTGGGTGCTCTTCTGCTAGTCCCTGCTGACAACTCAGAAGACAAATTTATTTCACTAAGTCATTATTATGATAGAAGCAAACATCTTTGCCTCCTCCTTAGCTCCTAAAATTTCAGTTTTTTTGTGACATTTCCCCAGTGTAGAACAAACTGCTTTCATTAGAACTGTTGTGTGAACTATCTACAGCATTATTTTTTTCTTCTGTCCTTACTCCTGGATAATGAAACTTGAAGCAAAGAATGAGGATGACTGTGTGAAGCAGCACAATTTGATAAAATTCTGTAGTTAGACCACTGCAAATTGGGATTCTTTTTCTATCCTCATTCTACATTGTGAACTTGGGCAAAATAATTAATTAACTTTCGTGGTCTCTGGTTTGTAGGCTAATGATTAAATTCAGTATAACTTCACAGTTAACAGAAAAGTGGGAAGAACAATACAATGAAATCTGGTGTGGACTTTATTTGTAATTTACTGATTACTAACTTACCCATTTTGCATGTCTTTGTGTGCATGTGTGCTTGTGTTTACATGCTTGTGTATATGCATCAATGCCTAGAGTTTTATTCTCAATTATTGGAGAGTCCCTAAAGATCTACTTTTATGAAACCATAGTTTAATAATTAAACTTGTCATATTTAGTATTAACATGCTTCTTTTAACCTAATTGGCAGGATCCCATGAAAAGTCAACGTCTGTCTCAATGTCTTCTATTACTTTTTTCCCCAGTCCTTAATTCAATAACAAAAATCACAAATTCTATTCAGTTTTTGTGTCCATTTCATCTTCTTGAATCAGATTTTCATTAACTTTCTGAAATGTGTCATCTTTGAAGAGTGCAGACGACTTCTTTTACAAAATGTCCTTCTGTTCTGTTTTGTCTGAGGTTTCCTCAGAATTACATTTAGTCTGTGCATCTTTTGGCAGGAACAGTGCTTAGCAAAATGTACTCACCATGTCCCCTCAGGATGCTGCAAAGTCAATTTGACTCAGTACTGGCATTATGATCATTAGTTAAAATTTTTCACATGGTGTGGTGACTCCTGTTTGCACTTAATAAGTGGGAGCCTAATTTATGTGGGGATATGTAAAACCTTGTTTTTTATCCACCAAATGAGGCTTAAACAAATTAATAATTGATATTCTAACAATGCCAACTATGAAAGCAAGAAAATGGTAAATTTTTTTCTCCTTATGTACTTTGTATTGAGTGGGCTTAAACCATTATTATAGTAATTTATTGACCATAGTGTCCCTAAACATGGAACTAATTTTCAAGACCACAGTTTCAAAGGAGATTCCCCAAAAAAACAGTTGTCGAAGCAAAATAATCATTATCTCTCAGTACATCACAAACAAGATCATGTTTTCCAATACACTTTTTTTCTTTTGTCAGTCGTGGGGCCTGAACTCTGGGCCTGGGCGCTGTCCCTCAGGTCTTCAGCTCAAGGCTAGTGCTCTACCACTTGAGCCACAGCTCCACTTCTGGCCTTTTCTGCTTATGTGGTGCTGAGGAATCGAACCCAGGGCCTCCTGCATGCAAGGCAACACTTTACCACTGAGCCACCTTCCCAGCCCCCAATATACTTTTGTAGACACCTCAACCCTCACTTAAACCCTGGCACTCAATGTTTTCCATCCCTGAGGTTTTGCTTTTCCCAGACTGTCCTATAAATCAAATTATACAAAACATAGCCTTTGTGTCTGGCTTCTATCACTTGTCATAATGTGCTTGAAATTTTATTGTGTCAAAGTCAGAGAAATGCTTGCTTTTTGCTTTTTGAGTAGTATTCCACTCAGAATGGATCTCTACTGGTGATTCTGATCCTAAAAACCCAGTCCTTCATTTCTCTCCTCTTTCTTCTTTGTTCTCCCTGCTGATTACATCTGTGCTCTAAACAAACAGAAGTGCTGGTTTATTTGGTCAGTTTCGAGAACACTTACTTGATCCAATTTTGTAGTTGGAGCCTTGAATAGCAATAGGCTTATATAAGCAATTTTCACTTCCCAAAATATAGCATAGTGGCCAAATGAGAAGCCTTTGTAATTCTTATCTTGGTTATGGGTATTGTGTGATTTTGATTAAGTCATAATCTTCCAGTGCTTCTATTTCTTTGTGTGGAGTGTATAAGAGTACCTAGAACTTTGTGTTAAGAGCAACCGTTTTTCATAATTGTAAAGAGCTTACAGCAGTGCCAGCAGATTATAAACCCTTAATAAGTATTGGCTGATGTTGTTTGGACCCCTGCTAACAACTCATCGATGGTATTTATTTTGAGTAAAGGTGTAGCATAGGCGAAACTAATCTAAAACCTTGTTCTTGCTCTAGGAGACGATATCCTATAGTCTGAGCTGCTACGTGAGAGTTGATGCTGTGAGCCATGTGGTGATCATCCTGTAGGCTGTTGGCGGGGGGGTCTGTATTTCTTCACCTTATTTTGCCGCTGGAGAGCAGCCTAATATGTCCTCATGCACGCCTACCATTGTCCCTGCTCTGAGAAAATTGGATTTGGGCTTGCTGGTGTAAAAGCAGTGTCTGGGTGAATTATGAGTTTGGCATTTATCTGATTCACCCAGTCTCCCTGCTGTCTACTCTTTGTGAGGGGTGTCAAGTCACCCCATTCCTGTTTATACTTTGCCATAACTCTTAATGTGATTCTGTGCATATTTTCGATCTCTGCTCAAAAAAATGACAGGAAAAATTGCAGGCAAAAGTTATTTTTACCTTCCCTTTATCCTGACCACTTTGACACTGAAATCTTGATAGAGTATGTTTGTCCAGCCTAGTTTGTAGTTTCCTGGCCTCAATCAAAGTTTAGTAAGTTTTATGTACAGTATTATTTTTACTCTACTGGAAGATAACTCTTCTATTCATATTATTTATAAATGATATTATTTGCTCAATCTTCCTTTGAGATTTTAAAGTGTCTTTTTAAAAATCGGATGTAGACATATATTGAGCTTCTATTTTTATGAGCAGTCTAAAGTCATTAAACACTTCAGAAGTTATAAATTTATATCAGAATAAATTATCACTGTTATAAGCTGTTGTTGTAAAAACATCTTTTCAGTTTTAGTCTTCTGAAATGGCAACACATTTTCATACAAGTTATGTGGGTATAAATTAGATTTTTTAATCCTATTAAATAAAAGGAGAAAATAAAAATTCTCTAAAGTATTGTAACACTTAGAGATAACTCTTTTATTTACTGGGTTTTCCATAATTATCTGTATGTCTATCTATTTGTAAAACAGGAGACCAATAAAAATGTTTCCACATTGTTTTAATGCCTTTGGAATTTTATGCAGTCTTTATGACTAACTAGGTGACACTATATATACACATAATAAGTGTGTGTATTTAAACCTGTTTTTGGCTTTTTTCATTCTTATGTTTCTGTGTATATCCTAATGCTACTACTATAATACTTTAGCTGTTTAACTTTACAGACAACTCCTTCCTTTTACATTTAAGTTTTATTGTAAAGGTAATATACAGAGTGATAACAGTTATATAAGTGGTGTAATGAGCACATTTATTTTTGAACAATGTTAGCCCCTCCCTTATTTTCTCCCACTTGTCCCCCATTCCCCTCCCCACCAAGTTTCCAATATAGTGTCTACTGAGTATCACTGTTGAACTGGTATACTGATTCTCCTTCTGGTCCTCAAATCAGATAAACATATACAAGACAAAGGGTACAGAAATTTAAAAACATCAGGAAATAAACTGATGAAAGAAAAAAATAACTGAAAACTGCAATAAAAAAACTTTTGTTTCTGTTTCTTGTAGTTCATTTCAATAAGCATCATTTCTATGGTTATGTGCACATAGTTATTGAACCATTGTGATCCTCTCATATCTTAGACATATTCTAGTTACTACAAATGAAGAAAAACATGGAGCCTATGGGGGGGGTCTAGCTTACTTCACTTAATGTAATTTTTCCAAGTCTTTCCATTTCCTTACAAATGGAGTGATGTCATTCTTTCTGATGGAAGCATAGAATTCCATTGCATGTGAGTGTCACATTTTCTTTTTTTTTAATTTTATTTTTATTGTAAAGATGCTGTACAAAGGGGCTACAGTTACATGAGTAAGGCAATGAGTACATTTCTTGTCGAGCATTGTTACCCCTTCCCTTGTTCTCCCACTATCCCTTTCTTCACCCCCCTCCTCACTTCTCCCTCCCCCCTTACAAAGTTGTAAAGTTCATTTCCAATATACTTGTGGGTATCATTGTTGCAATGGGTCATCTTGTGTCCTTGTTTCAGCATTTTGGTTGATCCATTCATCCACTGAGGGGCATCTGGGTTGATTCCATATCTTAGCTATGGTAAATAATGCCTCAATGAATATGGCTGTGGTGGTGGCTTTAGTGTGGGCTAGTTCATGGTCATTTAGGTAAATTCCCAGGAGTGGGATTGCTGGATATAGGGAAGCTGTATGTTTATTCTTTTGAGGAACCTCCATACTGCTTACCAGAGTTGTTGAACGAGTTCACATTCCCATCAACAGTGTAGTAGTGTTCCCTTTTGGCACATCCTCACCAACATCAGTTATTATTCATTTCTTGCTAATGGCCATCTAACTGGGGTGTGATGGAATGTCAATATTGCTTTGATTTTCATTTCTTTTATGGCCAGAGATGTTGAACATTTCTTCATGTATCTATTGACCATTCTTATTTGTTCTTTGGAGAAGTCTCTCTTTAAGTTTTTATCCCATTTATTAATGGGGTTGCTGTTTCTCTGAGGATTTGTTTTTGGAGGGTTTAATATTTTGAGTTCTAAGTATATTTAGATATGAGGCCCCTGTCTGATCTATACCTAGTAAAGATTTTTTTCCTGTCTGTGGGCTTTCTATTTATCTTGCTAGCTATGTCCTTTGTTTTGCAGAAACTCTACAGTTTAATGCAATCCCATTTATCCAGCTTTTCTTTGATTTGTTATGTTTCTCAATATTTACTTAGAAAGTTTCAACCTGTGTCAAGAAGTTCTAGTGTTTTTCCTGCTTCTTCCTGTAATATGTTCAGAGTATGTGGTCTTACATTGAGGTCTTTGATCATTTGGTATCAATTCTAGTGTAGGGTGATATATAAGGATATATAAGGATCTAACTTCAATTTTCTACACATGTATAACCAATTCTGCCAGCATCCTGTGTTTTTGGTTCCCTTATCAAAGATTAGGTGGCTATAGTTTTGTGGGTTCTGAGTTCAATTCTATTCCTTTGGTCCTCAGGCCTGTTCATGTGCCAGTACTAAGATGTTTTAATTGCTATGGCTTTATAATAGAGTTTGAAGTTTTGTATTGCTATTGCTCCAGAACTGTTCTTCCTGCTAGGGCTTGTTTTCACTATTCTGGGTTTTCTATAATTCATATGAATTTTTTTATTGCTTCTTCTATGTCAGTGAAGAATGTTGTTTGGGTTTTGATGGGTATTGCATTGATTTTGTAGATTGCTTTAGGCAATATTGTCATTTTCATGTTTTTAATTCTTCCAAATCAGGAGCATGGGAGGTTTTTCCACTTCTTTAAATCTGCTTTAATTTTCTTTTTCAGGTTTTTAAAGTTTTCATTTTAGAGGTCCTTCACATCTTTGGTTAAGTTAATTTCTAGGTATTTCAATTTCTAGCTATTACAAAAGGAATTGCTTTCCTGATTTCAGTCTCACACTTCTCATTGTTGGTATACAGAAAAGCTATTGATTTTGTGGAGGTTAATTTTATACCCTAATACTTTGTCAAAGTTTTGGGTCAACTCACATAGCTTGACAAAGGAATCTGTGGGGTTCTTTAAATATAGGATCATGTCATCTGTGAAGAGGGGGATATTTACTTCTTCTTTCTCTATTTGGACCTCTTTTAGGTTTGTCTTTTGCCTTATTGCTCTAGCTAGGAATTTCAATAATATATTGAAGAGGAGTGGAGAGAGATGGCATCCTTGTCTCATTCTTGATTTTAAAGGAAATGATTTTCACCATTAAGCAGAATGCTGGCTGTAGGTTTGTCATATACAGCCTTTATAATAATGAAGAATGTTCCATGGGTTCCAAGTTTCTACAGAGATTTCATCATAAAGCAGTGCTGGATCTTGTCAAATAATTTTTCTGAATCTATTGAGATAATCATGTGGTTCTTGTTCTTGCTGCTATTGCTGTGTTGAATTATATTAATTGACTTGTCTATATTGAACTGGCATTGCATCTTGAAATGAATCTAATTTTATCATAGTGTATGAATATTTGGTTAGCTGTTAAATTTGTTTGGCAAGATTTTTATTGACAAGTTTTGCATTGATGTTCATCAAGGAGATGGGTCTATAGTTCTCTTTCGTTGATGAGCCCCCATCTGGTATTGAGATGAGGATTATACTGGCTTCATAGAATGAATTTGACATAATCTTCACTTTCAATTTCATTGAAGAGTTTGAGGAGAGTTGGAGTGAGTTCTCACATGAAGGCGTTATAGAATTTGGTTGTGAATCCATCTGGTCATGGGCTTTTCTTGGAATGAAGGTTTTTCATTGTTATTTTCATTACATGTTATGAGCCTGTTTAGTTGTTGCAAGAAATTCTTCCATTTCTTCTGGATTCTCCAATTTGTTTGCATAAAGGTTTGTAAAGTATTCCCTTACAATGTTCTGAATCTTGATTTTGTTCTGTCATGATGTTCCCATAATTATCTCTAATTTTATTTATTTTGGTGTATTTCTTCATTTTTTTAGTCAGATTTGGTCTGTCAATTTTGTTAATTTTTTCAAAGAATCAATCTTTTGTTTTGTTGGTTCTATGTTTTTTTGTCTCTAATTCATTTAAGTGTTTGTGTCTATACAGACAGTACATTTTAATATATGATGGAACAAGTTTTTCCATTATTCATTTTTTGAGTTTTGTTATTTAAATAACTCTTCATCTTAGAAGGTAGCTGTAATTTAAAATAATATTTCCCTCCTCAACTATACAGACTTCGGAAATACATGCACATACACATACACAAAAATGTGTGACACACATACACACAGAATCAACCTTCTTTTCTTTCTTTCCTTCCTTCCTTCCTTCTTTCTCTTTCCTTCTTTCTTTCTTTCTTTCTTCTTTCCTTCCTTCTTTCCTCCCTCTCTCTTTCCTTCTCTCTGTTTCTTTCTTTCCTTCCTTCCTTGCTTCCTTCTTTCCTTGCTTGCTTCCTTCCTTCCTTTCTTTCTTTTGCCAGTACTGGTGTTTAACTCAGGGCCTTGAGCTCTCACACAGATTTTTCTCTCAAGGATGGCACTGTACCACTGAGCCACACCTTCTCTTCCAAAAACACATACTTTAAAGCAGATCCCTTGCAGAAATTATAAAGTAAAAAAACTTAGTTTCCAGCATTCTTCCACTCTTCTTCACATGGGCTTCTCATTCTGGAAGTTCTTCAAGATACTCAGTGTGCTCAGATCTCTCTTGCAGTTCACCATTGAATCTTTCCTTCAGTTGCTGGTCCAGTTTCTAGAAGATAAAGGCAATACCAGAACTTCCTTTTATGGACAATCAAAATCTACTTCTTTAGGAAAGTGTTTTCTTGTTGGGACAGGAACCACCGAGTGAGAAATTTTTAATGTTATGTGAGTAGCAATATATATTATGAATTGTGGGCCCATCTCTTATCTTGGAAATAGATACTCATATGTATGTCCTATGTCCATTTTTAAGTTTTGAAATTTTAACTTGGCATTAAAATTACTAACAAGTAATTTTCTTATCTATGCAAGTTAATGTGAAAACTGTTAGTAATGGCCCAATTTTTGGGAGCAAGTGAAGGGACTGAAAAGGAGAGTGATTGGATGCAACAGAGTTTGGGGCTTTTGTAAATCAGCATGCAAGGTAAACATGCAACAGAAATGGCTTCAAAGAAGGGAACTTCCTGAGTCAGAGGTTAGTATCTGTGGAGGCAAATCAGTACCATCTATGGAATATTAAGCAGATTTCTGTGCCATCCATGTAGGATCACAACATTTAGAATTAAAATAAGGGTGTTCATGTTTAAATTGTTTGTTGTACTGCTCTCCAGGTGACTTTTTAAATTAAAATGTATTATTATGGTAACATATATAAACACAAATATTAGAATTTTAATCATTTTAATACATGTCATTTCCCTCACAAGAAACAGGAAACATGGCCAGTTTGTTTTGAAGGAGAAGAATGTTAAATTTTTTTCAGAGAAAGGATTAAAAGGTGCACTGATGAACCCAGTAATGTTTGTTGGTTTTCCATAGCAGTGTACAGAAAAGAAGCTTGGGTGGACTGTGTAACAGATTGCAGGTGTTTAATATGCCAGTTGTGTACATCACTGGCAAAGATACACTTTCATGATGATAAATCGCCCCACTCTTAGCCTTGTGCTAACTGTGCTGCAGAATGCTGTTTAGCATTCCAACTCCATCATTGAGCTCTGGACTTGGAGGGCCTCTAGTGGCTGCTGCCAGCCTCATTAGGAGAAAAAGGAGCAACTGCTTTGTCATCTGAAGAGCTTAATGGCCAGAATTTAAAAATGAAATAGTCCTAAGGCTGCTCTCTTTTGTGATAGTTAGGGAAATTTAGAATAGTCTACAAAAACAAAACAGAAATAGTGGAATGTCTCAACTTTAATTGCATGTGCTATTGAATTAACACAAGATGAAAATAAAAAATGATCAATTTAGATTGTTCCAGAAAAAAAATGTAACCTTATCTACCTTTTAATACTCATGTTAATATGTTGAGTAGATAATAAAAACATTTAAGTTCAAGCAGCCCAGTTATTGGTTATATAATCTTCCTATCTCTGATCAATATCCCAGTCAGAGTTTCTAAGGTAGAGACAACAAGTAATGATTCAGCCTTTAATGGGAAAGCAAATAGTACTGAAGCTTTCTTCTGACTCTTATTGGGACTTTGTGCTTTGTCTCAGAAGTGTATTCTCCTCAGAACTGTTCAAGTTTAAAAAGCTGTTGAGAACCAGGTGAACCGACCAGGAGTTTTGTTATTTAAATAACTCTTCATTTTAGAAGGTAGCTGGAATTTAAAATAATATTTCCCTCCTCAATTATGCAGACTTCAGAAATACATGCACAGAATGAGATTGTATATGAGAGGCACTGTGTCTTTCTGGTCCGTATTGTAGAACACAACCTATATCTCACAGCCAAAAAAATTGCAAAACATTTGCTTTCTAATTCTTTTAAATTAGAATTTCTTTCACTTTTTAAAATAAAAAAAACAGGCAAATGAATTAATCAGGGATATCTCAATTCGACTGAATGGAATGGTGCTTTAAACAGGGGAAAGGGAGATGGATAAAGGAAGGGTTAATCTTGAACAAAATGCATTGTATTCAAAACCTGACATGTTGAATTGAAACCTCTTTGTGAAACTACTTAATTATGATACAAATATGATGATGATATCACCATCATAATAAGTTATTAGTTATCTAGCTGCTATAGTCTAGGTACAATGAACTAGAAAGGGCTCTGGAAAAGAGAGATAACTCTTTTAGAATTAAAATGTACGTATTATCACTGTCACCAGAATTATATTTTCTTGGTGATACTTCATCAAAACAAGACTGAAAAAAAGAATGAATCCCAAAAGCTTTCTGACTCCAGAAGTAATAAGCTAGCTGGAAGTAGTAAGGGGTCCCTACATTCCTCAGTATTTCCAAACTCAAAACAAATGTCTTTATTCTTGACTGTTCCTCTTATACTTTATACCTGGGAAAGATGTGGAAACTCAATCAGTAAAATCAATGTATGTCAAAACAAGTTTCAGGAAAGCCAAGCAATTCTTTCAAATACATCACTACCAATGAAGGCTTATTTAAGATTGTAGATTGGACATCTGTATCTACCTCCTCCTTCATTTCCTAAGGACCAATTAAATCTCTACATATATATATATATATATATATATATATATGGAGAGAGAGAGAGAGAGAGAGAGATCTACTCATAAAACTAAAATGTGAGAGAGACTGTTAACTGAGGAGAGATTTTGAGAAGTTTCCAGAAGGTAGAGAGTAAGTGTGATGTTGAGTCTAGAGGCAGAGAGGGAGGAGGTTGCAGCTTATAATTCAGCCTGTGTGTATTGCTACAAAGGAATAAACCATCTGTCCCCTAATAGGGCCTGGCAAGGCTTCAGCCTCACCACCCACTACAGACAGTGAAAAGTGGGAATTAATGGGAGGTCTGAGTACAGAATGGCTGTTTTCTCCAGTCCATCAATCCTGACAGCCAAATGATAGGCATTTATTCCAGAAGGAAGCTATGAGGGTTCTTTCTTAAAGAAAATTAACAAAAGCTAAGGGAGCTAGAGCAGCCAGTGTGAATAGTGTTTTATGAAGATTACTCAACATACCAGCTTTTTATTCATACTCTCTTAAGCAATAGTGACAATTAATATATACTACTCTTGTTCACAAAGTTCAAATCAAACTTTATATAACCCTATTTTGAAATGCAAAATGACCAAGCAAAACTTATCAGACCTTTTAAAATAGGCTTCTAAATTGTATTAAAAAGTAGACAATGAGGTTCAGATCCCAGTACTATTATTTAAAAAAGGACAATAAACAAATTTTAAGAATTACTCATGCCAGGTACCAGTGGCTCACACTTGTAATCCTACTTACTCTTGGGGTGAGATATGAGAATCAGGATTGAAGCCAGCCCAGGCAAGAAAGTTTGTGAAACTCTTATCTCCAAGAAACTATTCAGAAAAAGCCAGAAGTGGCATTGTGGCTCAAGTGGTAAAGCTACCCTTGAGCCAAAGAAGCTCAGGGATAGCACCCAGTTCCTGAGTTTAAGACCCAGGACTGGCAAAAAAAATCTCTCATAAAGATATAAAATATATTGAAAAAGGTGTAAAATTAGTGCCTATGGAGAAATTTTGAGAAGATAGCCACAAAGTCCGAGTATGATGCATTTAAAAATGAACATGAAAGTAAACTTATAATTGGAAAATATAAAAGTCATTATTAAGTATTAAAGATCAAACAAAAAACTTTTCCAAATAACTCAAAAGTTTTGAATAGCTTGAAATTATTCTAAGCATTTTATTGACACAGCAAGGTCATTGTATAAATAAAAAATAAGTATGTAGCCATAGAATAGTGCAATTCAGCTATTTGCTCAAAGTCTTAGTTAAGGAACCACAATTAAACCTACTTAAGCATCTGTGTATAGTGACCCATTCCCGTAATTTCAAAACTCAGGAAGCAGAAGAGAAAGGACTGTTAACTTAAGGGCAACCTGGGCTACATAGTTCTAGGCCAGTGCAGACTACATAGCAAGACCTGTTTTCAAACAAACAACAACAAACTCAGTTTAGCTCTACAGTTAGTGAATTGCTCTGCTTTAATTGCCAGTAATGTTATTGTGTGTTTACATTGTAAGAAAATTATTCTCATTTAGTCCTCAGAACATTCTTCTTTGTAAACACTACTGTATACTGATTTTGAAATTGAGGAAATATAAACCAAACGGTTAAGAAAATCCAGTGGGTCACACAGGTGAGTATGAAGGTAAGACTTTCATCCATGCCACTTGGTTCCTCCTCTAAAATATGAGGGTAAAAACACAAAAGGAAAGAGAGAATAAACTCTGCCACTGTGCAATTTAATAACTTAATAGATTTAGAAACTAAATAGAAATGAAGAAAATTTTAAAGGAAGTTTCCAAGCTGAAGTAGGACAAAAAATTTTATCTGGAGAAGGTTTATTAGAATGCCATGAGAATGTTTTAAGCTCTATCCTTAGATTTTCCACTGTGAAAAACTTAGCACAAAAAAGAAAATTTTATATTGATGTTAGATTCATGATGATGGGGAAAAGCAGGGAAAACCAGATAAAATGATACTTGGTACTAGATACCATCTCATCTGCGGTCATGGTGCTAAAGAACTGTATGGCCAAGACTTAGAAATTTTTAAGGAAGGACATTTAATCTAGAATTTTGTTATCAGTTAACTATCAGTGAAGTTTGAAGGCAAAGAGGAGACAATTTAGATGTGTCAGAAATGAGATTTTACTTCTTCCAGTAAGTAGTTACTTGATACTCTGCTCAAACCTAGCTAAACAGACAGCAAATTAAAACAGAAAGATACAGGATCCAGGAAACAATGGCTTCAATCCAAAAAAACAATTTGCAATCCGAAGAACTCCCACATACAACAGATGCCAAGATCAATTAGTCTAGCCTGAAGCAAAGGTTGGAGGCCTCAAATGAGGAACAAGAGAGAGAACAGGACATGAAGGAAAATGAAAAATGGGCAATTTCAAGAGAACCAAAAGCTACACAGTAGAAAAGAAATATAGTTCTAACTATTTCATCTGGTGGATATTAATAATATAATCAGTGTGATATTATATATCCTTTACATTAATATTCAGCCTAGGTACAGAGAACAGATGATTGTGGTACCAAATAGAATATAGGATTTAAATGTAAAATACAATTAATAATTATGGAAATGGAAGGAGGGGGGAAAAAGAGCTCCTACCAGGACATACTTTATGACTGTACATTTGGACCACATAGAAGAGCCCAGTTTGTGGTACAATGAAAGTTGAATACTAACACCTGAAGAAAGTAGTTATATTGTTCTTTGTACAAAGGAGCACTCGGACACACCCACATGGACTGAGGTCTATCTGGAAGCAATATCTTTTCCTAACTGACTCAAATATGCTATCTGACAAAATGCAGCAGTGGGGCTCACTGAACATTGATGAAAGTGAACTATGCAACTCGTGGGTGGACATAGAAAGGCGGGACTGGGAGAGATTGAAGGAAAGGGTGACATTGTTTGAGTAGAAATACTCTCTTTATCTGACTCATGTAACTGTAACCCCTCAGTATATCATCTTTATATGATGATAAAGTACTTTTTTAGAAAAATTTTATCTGTGTTTATAAGTGGCTTTAGGTGAAAGTAATCATGGAGACACTCAAATATGTTGAGATACTATTTATAGGTGATAAATTAAAAGAGTTAAGGTGTACTATTTAGTATTACAATGGCAGTAGAGAGCAAAAAACAACATCTAAACATGGGACCAAAGTAGAGGAATGATCATGGGTATTAGTCCAGGTGAGATATCTATCATGTCAGCCAAAAAAATGTGGTATAAACATATTATTTAAATGTGTAATGGTGTTTATGAAGTATTCTTTACACTTTTTCTAAATATACTTGAGGCTAGTGAGGGTAACTTTTTCAATGAGAAAAAAAATAGATGTTAATTGGAATACAGTTAGCAAAAACAGACTCCACAGATGAGAAGTGGAAGAGGGGCACAAAACCTGGGCTGCAAAAAGTGGAAAATACTTTTTTTTTGAGGAAAAAGAAAGTGTTTGGAGGAACCACAAACAAGTTTCAGAAGGAAGTGGTGTCATGGTTTCACTTCAAAGAAATTAAAAAGAATTTCAAGAATGCATCCCAAAGTTCACAATGGAACACGGAAAACATTTCCAGTTGCAGGCAGGATGAAGAAAGCAAAAAGCAAAGGAGTGCTTACAAGATGACTTAATAGCATCATTCTCAGAAAATATTAATGGTGAATTTTCACCAGGTGAATATTTGAAAGTTCCTGGTTAAAAGTTTCCTCCTGAGGATCTCTACTACTAGGATCTCTCTCTTGGTGTCTGAAGTATAAAAGGAAATCAACTGAGCTGTGATAGATTAAAAACCCATGAACACTTAATATGTCAGCTCATTTTGTCATATATTCATGTAAATAAGGTAACCTAAAACTACCAATAAGAATTTTTAAAATATGAATTTTGTCTAAGTTTACATAGATGTCAAATAAAGGTAATCTGAAAAAAAATTAGTAATTTATAACATTTGTTCTTTTAAAAAATATGTGTTTAATCTGCTGGTGTTACTTACTTTACCTATTAAGTCATGAGTTTGTAAAGTTAAAAGCCTAAATTGAAGGTGGACACAAGTGACTCATACCTGTAATCCTGTCTTCTTGAAGGGCTGAAAATGGTAGAATCATGGTTCAAGGGCAACTCTGGCAGGCAAGAACACACACACGATGCCTTCCCAATGCATGGCTGGGTGAAATTGAATGGAGTGTGCCTATTATCTCACATTTCATGGGAAGCTGAGACTGAAAGGCTGACAGTTTCAAGCCAGTTCTGACATAAAGGTCTGTGAGACTCCATGTTAATGGAAGTCATCTTCCTTTCTCTCACTGCGTCGTTTTCTCTGTACTTTGTCTGCCTCTCATTTATTGTCTGGTCTGTTTAATCTACCCATTACCATATTTTAAAATATTAGCTATTATACAAGTTTCTTTGAAATTACCCACTGCCATGTAGAAGGTTGTGGTAGTTTTTACTAGATCAGTTATAATCTTACTGTTTTAAGTTTTATAGTTGAGCGGATATGAACCTGACAGCAATTGGTCCTAATAAGCCTGATGTAAGAACTTAATGGGCTCTTGACATTCTTAAGTTTGATGATATCTATATTTTATAATTAGAATACTGAAATTATTACTCTTCATATTTCATTTATTTAAATTTTTTTAAAGGATGTGTGAATGTCAGTGTGATCTCTATGATTATTCATATACTTTCTCACACACTGTCATGTATTCATAGGATTTCTCCCTCAGTATAGAAAAGGTAGCCTGCACATTATTTTAAAATATAATATTTTTGTGATTATTAATACTAATAAATAAGTAAAATATATTACTGCTATATATTGGTTATTAGTTTTGATTTTGCCCTTTTGTTTAATACAGAGTCAGAATTCTCTTTCTTTGTTCCTTGAGATTCTGGTTTCTTGAAAAGCCTTTACACTGTAGATTCTGTAGCTAAATGAAAGTGCACAGGAGGAAGAGATCCACTCCTAAGTGGCGAGAATGCAGAATAATTATAAGAGGAGCATTAAGAACTTTGCAGGTGTCCTAAAGATGGGCCACTTCTGCTTCTGCTTTACAATTGTCTGCTGGTTTTTTTTTCCTTCCACAAAAATGCCACAGCCAAGCGGAAAAAAGCAACAGTTGTAATTAAGATCAGATTCAATGAATAGAAAAGGGCATAAGTTGTAATGAATTGATCCCATATACATAGTAATCATTGGAAACAGAACACAAGTGAGCAGGGGCATAGACAATACAACTAAAAATTGTAAAAAGCCTATCCTTCCAGTGTTTTTCTTTTTTCTTTTTCTTTTTTTGTCTGTCATGGGACTGAACTCTGGGCCAGGGTGCTGTCCCTCAGCTCTTCAGCTCAAGGCTAGTGATCTTCCACTTGAGCCACAGTGTCACTTTCAGCATTTTTCTCCTTATGTGATGCTGAGGAATTGAACCCAGGGCCTGATACATGCAAAGCAATCACTCTACCACTGAGCCAACTTCCCAGCCCTCAAGTGTTTTTCTTGAAGTGTTAGTTGAGAATGATTTAAGAACTAGGGGATCTCATCTCTACAGTGGATGAGAACGTAGAAACTCCTTCTAATTAATACCTAATAGAAACCAAATTTTACAACCAAATCCCTCACATCATAAATACCAACAACCTAATGAAGTATCTTCCTTCACAACCTCCACGAGTTAAGAACTAATAAACCAACCTCTAGATTTTTTATATATGTTTTTTATTGTAAAGATACTGTACAGAGGGATTACAGTTACATGAGTAAGGTAATGAGTACATTTCCTATTGAGCATTGTTACACCTCCTTTGTTTCTCCCTTACCATCCTTTCCCTTCCCACCTCCCCAAGTCCTCTCTCCTCCTCCCGAAGTTGTAAAGTTGGTTTTCAACGTAGTGTCTTGTACATCTTATTGTTACAATGGGTCAACCTGTATCCTTATTTCAGCATTTCTCTTCCCCTCCCCAAATTAGAAAAATGTGTATACAAGATGGGGGGCACCGACATCAACTACAGTGAAAACAGGGGCTATACTGTGGGGGAAGAACATCCAAAAGAAACAAAAAAATCACATAGTACATTTAAATATGTTAAACACAATAGCAAGAAAGACAAAAAACAGATGTGTCCCTTTCTTGGGGTTCATTTCGCTTAACATCATTGTATATTGTCATATGTACATAGCTTTTGAGCTTTTCTGCTTGTCCTAGACATACACTAGTTACTGCAAATAAGGGAAACCATGGGACCTATGTTTCTTTGGGCCTGGCTTACTTCACTTAATATAATTTTTTCCAAGTCTTTCCATTTCCTAACAAATGGGGCAATGTCATTCTTTCTGATGGAGGCATAGAATTCCCAACCTTGAGATTTTTAAAAGAAATATAGATGTCTTTGTTCTGGCTCAAGAGGTTTAGATTTTGTCTGTGGAAGAGCTCAAGAATCTGTGGTTTATGTGACTTGGGAACTTTTAACAACTTGTCAGATGCTTAGAATATTCACTGTAGGCTGATTTCCCTCATTTTATGAAGAGATATTTTTGTATAGAATTAGAATCACTAGTGAAAAATTGTGAATCTCTAGGGTTTTGTATAATTTTGTTATGTTTTGGAAGGATAAACAATAAGAATTTTCCCTTTAGTTGGGATGAATAGGAAGAAAGGAGCCTGGACCATAAATTCTTTTTTTTTCTTTTATAAAGAAAAAAAGGTTTATTTAGCTTATAGTTTTGTAGGTTCAGGAGCATGAGGGCAACATTAGCATGGCTAATGTTGTCATAATACAGATGATGGCATCATGGTGGGTGAGAGGAGGACTCAAGGGAAAAGGCACACTGATAACCAGGAAGTCAGAGACCTGGGATAGGCCAGTATTGTTGGTTTAATAACAACCTGATCTCTAACTAGAATCCACAAGAACTACACTAATTCAAAGATAAGAGACTCCAATGACCTAACTGCCTCTCTCTAGCTCCCGCTTCTTAAAGGTTCGACAGTTTGGTAATACAGAGCAAACACACAGCAACCTAACCTGGTGGTGGAGCTTCCTCCTTGCTGCCTTTCTCTTTACTGAATCTCTTACTCTGAGCACATCTGGCACTAAGTCACCAAGTTGTTGCCACAGCCCTAGAGAGAAGCTGAGGTAATGTGGAATTTAGAGTCTGGCCAAAGCCTGGCACAGACTTCCTGCTCACAACCAGGTAAGGGGAACAACTTTGAAATGTATTTTCTAGCCTATGTCCTATCCTTATATGACTTTAGCTCCCCATGATAGACCCAAGTCACAGCACTCAGGTCTGTCTTGTTTAAAGCCACTAAGTTTGGGGGTTGTGCAATGATGGTTGTGCAATGCAATCTAGATCAACATATCCAGGATAAAATAGATCACTATCACCCTTGACTGTGTGGGGCCTCTGGTCCAGATCCCAATTTAGAAACATTAATGGAAGATCAATACATCTTCCCTGGACCTTAAATTTGAATTTAACAGTCCATGCATTACAAGCAACTGTGTAAAGGACAATGCTCAATGAAACCTCAGTCTCTTCAAAATGAAACAGGAATTTTAAAATAGTAACAGCAGAGCCTTAACAAAATACAGGGCTCTTCTGAGCATTGAGTCCTGGAGCTGCCACCAGGGGTCCCATGAGTATCTTGAGAATGGGATTAAGATGCTGATAAAATATATGTACAGGAAGTAATCAGCTTCCAAAATCAAATTGCTTGCAGGATTAAAATTAGGCATAATCACTTAGCTGGGATAGTGTAAATACTGAACATTACCATAGCATAAGACTTTTCTTCTCTTATAATTACCTAGCCATTGGAGAATTATACTATCTCTCAGGGTTGGGGTATAACAGTAGCCTTATTGTGTCTATATATTCACATTAAAAAATCAGTATGAACTCATGACTTAAAAAGAAACATATGTGCCTGCATACATATGTATACAAACATACATATACAGACCACTAATGGAAATAACTTAAATGCAGAAGAAACATGTTATCGGTAGAGATGAGTTTTATTTGGGGTATTTATTAGAGATAGGGGTAGAAATTTAAGACAGGATATCTTCTGTATCCCAGACTGGTCTGGAACTTAATATGTAGCTCAGGCTTTCTTTTTTTTTTTTTTTTTTGGTCCGGTCGTGGAGCCTGAACTCTGGGCCTGGGCGCTGTCCCTCAGCTCTTCAGCTCAAGGCTAGCGCTCTACCACTTGAGCCACAGCGCCACTTTCGGCTTTTTTGTTTTTGCTTATGTGGTGCTGAGGAATAGAACCCAGGGCCTCAGGCATGCAAGGCAAGCGCTTTAACCACTGAGCCATCTTCCCAGCCCCAGCTCAGGCTTTCTTGATCTTATGATTCTCCTGTTTCATTCTCCAGAGTACTGAGATCATAGGCATGTGCCATAATACCCACCAGAAGAAACAACACTCTTGGGAAATCCAAGAACTCAATTTTTTATTGGCATACTGTTCCCCCTCACCCCAAAGAAAGGGTAAAGAAAGATCCGGACCTGAAATGGTTGTGCAGAAGAGGGCAATGGTGAAAGAATAATGAACCTGCATAATGCCTTTCATGATCCTGTTGTGATCATTTGGTTTATTTTCATCAGTGTTATGTATGTGTATCCTTAATTCCTCATATCTTAGGAGGCAAAGCCCCTTTGATAATAAAATTCTTACAAAGAATACATCAAATTTTAATAATGCTAAAAGACTAGGTCAATGTGTCATAAATGCCAGGATATAAGCATTCCTTTGGATATAAGTCCAGGAATGGCATAATAGAATCATGTAGTAGCTCTAGTTATAGTTTTTTAAAAAGAATCTCCAGCTTATTTTCATACTGAATACACTAATTTACATTCTCAACAACAGTGTAGAGGTACTTCATCCTATTCCTAACCTTGAGAATATTTGTTGTTTTTTGTCTTCTTAATGATAATTATTCTGTCTAGGATGAGATGAAACCTCAAAGATGTTCTGATTGATATCTCTTTATGGGTAAGGAGGGATAATGACTATTTCTTTAGGTATTTCTTAGCCATTTCTTCTTTTGAAAACAGTGTTCATTTGCCTATTTGGATGCTTTGATCTTTTATATTGTGTCTGGGGGAAGATGCAATAATAATAGTCACACAAGAAGTGAAAACTGTAAAAGAAGTAGTGAAATATCAAATAAAATGGATCCTTAAGGGGAAAGTAGTCACATTTTCTGTTAGTAATAAAAATCCTTGGCTGGTCTGAGAAAGTTGTAATTTTCATTTAATTTAGTAAAAGTATTTCAACCACTCCAAAAGTTATTAAAAATATTGTAAAAGCTTTTAACATGTATCAAAATTGTGTAGTGAGACCTCTATAAGGATATAAATGTCAACAGTGTAACAAAAAAATTGAACAAATAATATCCAAGCACTATAAGAGAATTAAGAGTAAGATAATAAATGTGCACCAATTGTGTGTGTAAATTTTGTTTTAGGGTGATTGTTGTACTTAAAGAATTGATTACAGTAAGTTTATATTTTCAGTTTAAAAACAAAAAACCTTTTTATTTGACACACTTTTTATTTGACACAGTTATTCATTCATTTTTTTGGTAACACTCAAAATTGGACTCTGGACCTTATTAGGCAAGAACTCTAGCACTCACTCTGCACCCCAATCTTGAGCTTACTTTCCCAGGGCCAGCCTTGAACCACTACTTTCTGAGTAGCCACCTTAAAGGCACACACCATTATGCCTGGCTATATTTGAATATCTTAGCCACCTTATTTTCAAAAGTACATTTATTAAGTATATTTGTCTTTAACTTAACATTAAACAAAATAGATAGTCATGGCTGTTCTTCTCTCCCTTAAGACAGTAAAAAGCTAGCCAAGTCCCTGAGTACATATAGTGGGTATTGATGGTAAGTAAGACAAATATGCAAGTAGCCTTCATGTTGTTTTTGTTGATGAAGACCAGAGGAGAGAAAGAGAAAAAAGAGGAGAAAAAGGAGGGAATCACAAGAGAATGTTGAAGACAGGACACGTGATCTAGAGATAGTGGCCCTTATCTCTCAAGTCCACAGCCAGTTTTCTTTACTCTCCTCTTTACTGGCAGGGATGGGAGCCTTCAAATGATTTCTCAAACTCCCTTGCCAGTTGGTGTTTTGTTGAATTAGAAAGAGAAGTGAAGGAAAAAAATAGTTCATTCTGTGTTGTGTTGGTGCCTCCTGCTGCACAGGAACAACCAGCTGGGATCTTGCTCACACAACTTTATTCCGCTAGTGTGGTCTTGGGCTTGTGGTCACTGTGAGCTCTAGGCAGTTCCACTCAGTTGAGCTCCCCTGGCTCTATAAAAAGGGAATGGAATTTAGAGGGGGAAATGATGTGAAAGGAAAAGGGAGAGTGTTGGGAATATGGAAAGGAAAAGGAGGTGAATATAATAACAGAACCTTATAGGAATGGATGGAAATGGCATAATGAAATCTATTGCTCTATACAATTAATATATCCTACTAATAAAAAGAAAACAGATTGCTGAAGCTACTGAGCTCTTGTTTCAGAGTCCTTTAATAAAACCTTTGTGACCAATTCCTTTATTAAAATTCGTTCTACTTAATGTGTCTAACATACTTATTTCCTGTAAAATACTAAGGAAAAACGTACATTTCCGTGTCTTTTATCAGCTTCTCTCCTCTCCTTCCGGAGTCTCCTGCATTTAGTGTTCAGCAAACATCAACACTCCCTCGAACCTCTGAAATGGCGGGATTGTCAGACTTTGGCACACAGGAAAGGTTATTAGGAAACACCAGCGCTTGTTAAAACTCTTACTAATTAAAAAGAGGTCCCCTCGTGCCATCCCACCCTGACCCAACTGAGGATATTATTTCTGCATCCATAGTGAAAATGCCTTGTGGAATGTAGTAATACTCCATGGAGAATCGCTTATGGAAAGTAGCATCCACAATGCAATTGAGCAGTGTTCACAAAATGCTAATGACTTTTGAGTAGAAATGTAGGTTGAACTTTGGTATATATCTTAATACCCTTTGTATTATATCTCATTAAACAATATACTACAACTTTTAGAAAATGAGAACTCACTTATAATCAAATCAGACCCAAGAGCCTAACAGTAGAACCATAGAAATCTTAGGGGAAAAAAATCTTGCGACTAAGAATTTAGCTTAATGGCTTAATGCTTAGCAGTAAATTGAGGGCTTCTCACCTGTTGGAAGGGCACATACCCCAGCCCAATCTCTTTGACCTCAGTATCCTTGCTCCTAATTTTCTTGGAAAGGAATGTGGGCAAAACCGTCATTAAAGGAACTTTTAACATGAGTATTAGTTTGGATTTTAAAAGCATGAAAACAGTGTTGGGAATTATTTTTGTTGTTGTTTTAGGGATATGATGCACGTGTATTTGGTACTAGGGCTTGAACTTGGCATTTTTGCATGAGGCTGCTGCTTCATCACTTGAGCCAAACCTCCACTTCCAGTTAACTGGAGGTAAGACTCTCATGGACTTTTCTGTCTGGGCTGGCATCAAGCCATAATCCTCAGATCTCAGAATTCCAAATAACTAGTATTACTGGCATGAGCCATAGAGGCCATTTCCTGCCCCCTCTCTCTCTCTTATCTTAATGTTTATGAGAACAGTGTAATCAGAATTTGTGAACTTCAGTTTTAAGTGCAGGACTATAGAAAATATCAAAAGTAACTATTTTAAAATTAATGAAGCTTATTTTATTTAATAAAATGTTTGAAAATAGAAGGTCTGTAAAGAATAAGATCATGAAATGTGGAATAGTAGTGGAAAAATCCAGCAATGATAGACAAGGAATGCAATTGAGAAAAGAAATACAGAAGTTAATTGAAAATTAATTGAAATACAGAAAGCTATTGAGTAATTTTCACTCAATTTTACAGCAACTTTGCAGGATTTTTATTATTTCTATATCTCTGTAGTGAATTTGCCAATTCAGAAAGAATGAACAACTGTCTAGACTCCATATAGTATCAGAAGTTTGATTTAAATATAGGTACTGAATGTTTTATCATTTAGTTTTCCATTATATCGCTTTTACATGTTTATTTGTGTTAGACAAGTGTAGAAAACTAGTCTTTGTGAAATTCACAGAACCACAATTTTTATGTTCCTTTCTTATTATTTTTATAGTGTCAAGGTGACGTATAGAGGGGTTAAAATCACATAAGGTAATAAGTACATTTCTTGTCAAACTTGTTACCCCTTCCCTCATTTTTCTCCTACTTTCCCTCCCCCCTAGCCCCCACCAGTTGTACAGTTCATTTCCGACATTTTGTCTTGTGTATGTTGCTGGTGCATTATTTCATTATTTTTAGTAACAGCTCAATTGCTTTAAGTAATTTGATATTTTCCTTTTCTTTGAACAAACAAGCCAGAACAAATGATCAGGTCCTATAATAATGGGTCTCTTTGGTTGTAAGACAACCACTAATTCTTGTTTTTCTCTCTAGGTAAGCTCTGATTGTATACTTAGTACATTAATAATCTAGTTTAAGTGGCCTGCCCTGACTGTGAGTTCTTCTATTGTGAGCTTTTGTACCACCATGTTTCTTTGCTTCACAGCATTTAGTTAGGCTCCTAATTATGCATTCATTTATTTATTTTGACATATCAGCTAGAGTAGATGTTTTTAATGTTTTGACTTATGGGTTCCTCAATCTGTCACAACTTCCAGCAGCTAATAGCTATTAATGAATATTAACAGTGATTGAGTGGACAGTTAGACACATGGATGGCCTGAAAGACAAAGGAAAGAAATCCACAAGTGGGTAAAATACATTCAGACTGCTTGTATTGAAGATAGCTTCGTAAATGGCATAGTATTTGATCTGGATTTTAAAAAGGAAACAGATGTAAGATCTCAAAAGTTCAGGGCCAGCCCTGGTAAAATTAGGGGCATGTTACCTCACAAACACATTTTTTAATGGAGTAGGGGCCTTGCTCAAATGACAGAGCACTTGCCCAACAAGTATGAGGCTCTGGGTTCTCTTTCCAGTACTAGAAAAAGGGGAAGGGTGCAGTGAGGAGAGGAAAGGATCTAGGGGAAGGGAAAGAAGAAAAGACATGTAATATGTGAGGGTCTCTAGAACCCTTATCAGCTCTCCAATTTTTTTCTAATAAAGGTGATTTGTTAAGTAATTTTAAAAATAGCAAAGAAAAAAAAGAGTAAGATCTTGGAGTTCACACTGAAGGTATGTGGTTTTGATTCATTTTATAGTTCTCCCCAGCAAGTGTTACTAAGAAGATTCATCCTAAATTAAACTTTGTAGCTATATTTTTCAACATGCATGGAAGAAGATGATTTTTCTATGGTAAGTAAAGTAGCTAATTAAAAGAGGAAATGGAAATCAATTTTAAGCAAACTAAATTTCACTTCCCCTCTGTGTTCTTGTATTACTTATCTTTTGGACATACATATTCTTGAATATACTTAGGATAATATATCTTAGTAAGAGATAAAATTAAATTCATTTTGCCCATTCTTCATACTTTCAAAAGCATGAGAAACATAAGAAACAAGCAATTGTTGGCACAGAGCTCAGGTGCAGGTTTGTTTCATTATCACTAGAACAGCTGTAATGCTTGCTGAATGTACAAGACTCGTCAGCCCTACCTGACAGCAGGCCTAATGCACATCTGTGTCCGGTGCCTAGCCCTTGTACATCTTTCACAGGACTTTCTGTCTTTTGATTACACCTTTTCTATTGAGACCTACTTCATTTGTGCTTCTCTTCATTCCTCTTCTTTCTAAGATTTTTTTTTCACCCTATGCACTTCCTTAGTCCTAGTAGTTTTTTAAACTATATGTCTTTTGATTTTAAATAGAGTTGTATATATCTTGCCTGGATATGGGGAAAATATATAAAAACAAACAAAAAACAAAGATGGCTTCCAGGCCATTCCTGTTCCTTCCCAGAGAGGATAATTACTTTGTCAATGAGTGCTCATTCAAGTAAGTCTTCAACTTTCTTATTGTAGTGCTATTATTAAAGACATATATCCTCTCGCTCCATCTCCCCTCACTTCGAATAACTCCTATACTGTTGGTTATGTTGTTCTCTGATCAGATAATTGAGTTGAAAGTATAGATAGTGTAGACAAATTCTGCCAGATGAGACAAGATGACAAAAGAGTATGCTTTAAGAAACAATGGCCAGAAAAGGACATACTGTATAACACTCCACTCATGATTGATTGTCTTCATTACTGAACTCCAGCCACCCAAGATCCACATGCATTAAGAAATCTGTAACTCAGCTCTCTTAGGACTATCTATACTTAACATTTGGAAAAATCAGCTTCATTTGTACATGCAGAAAATAGAATGTTCAGCTAAACTAGAAAACTAAAAGACCTAAGAAAGGAGACTCAAATGATGTTATAAAGAAAACTATATCTGAGACAAGCAGAAAAGGTCAAATAAGGTGATATTAAGCGAAATGAACCCCAAGATAAGGACACAAGTGTTTTTTTTCTTTCTTGCTATTGTTTCTAACGTATTTATAAGGTACCATGTGATTTTTTGTTGCTTTGTATGTCCCTCCCCCACAGTATAACCCCTGTTTTCACTGTATTTGATGTTGGTATAATTTAGGGAGCAGAAGGGAAAAAACAAATTATTTAAATAGGGATACAGGTTGACCCATTGCAACAATGAGATGTACAAGACGCTATGTCAAAAACAAACTGTACAATTTAGGCAGGGGGCGGGGGTGGGGGAGAATGTAGTTGTGGAGATTGGAGAGAAAGGATGGTAGGATGAAAACAAAGGAGGAGGCAACGATGCTGGATAAGAAATGTACTCATTACCTTGCTCATGTAACTGTAACCCGTCTGTACAGTATTTTCATAATAAAAACTTATTTAAAATAAAGAAAACTAGGGTTGAAAACAAAACACAAGCAAACAAAATCCAAAAGTATTGGCCTTTATACAGACAATAGAAATAGAGCAAGAATATGTTGAAAATTACCTGGGAGCTAGGAGCTCTAGATTCTAGTCCCAATTAATTGCTAATTCTCTGTGAAACCTCAGTAAAGGCACATTTGCATCCTGCAGCTCTGTATTCTCATATTCAAAGTGAAAGGGTCTGTCTCAATGATATCCAACTTATTTTCTACAATTGAAGTTTCATGTTGCTGAGTGCTTCTTATTTGCTAATAATGCTCTAAAAATATCCTATCCTGAGTAAATCACTCTCATCAGGAAAACTCGTTTCAAACACTCCCTCCAGGTTTTTTTTTCTCTAAAATTTTAACTTCTCTAAATTTCTGTCATCTCACCTGTAAATGGGAAAATATAACAGATCTAAGAAACAGGCTTGTGAGTGAACTAAGAACCACGAATCTTATAAAGTGTATATTGCTTGGTACCAGTGCCAGCTACTTAAAGTGGTCTGAAGTTTTGGGGAATGCTCCATGAGGAGAGCCAAAAATATGTTTTGTTTTTGTTAGTTACCATTGCAGTATATTAAAAATCATGTTCATAGGTGAAACTCATTTAATTTGTTTCAATTCTAGCTGTCATTGACAAGTGATATGTCAAACATACAGTGGAGCTGGAGAATTTGCCTGAGACAACTGCTAAACTTTTTACCCTTTGCTGGGCTTCAATCTTATGCCTTTGACAGGCCCCTGGCCTTCAGGAGAGTTCACCTGAGGCCCATGTAAACATTGTCTCTGTCACTAACAAGAATTTAGAATAGATGTGGCAACTTCCATAATTTTCAGTCTTAACTATTCACTAAAGCCAATGGGTCCTATATAAGAGAATCCACTCTAGGACTGAAGCTCTAGTTTCCATGACAACAGCATAGGTCAATAGTTGCAGCCTCACCTTCATCAGACTTGATTGCACTTGACAATTTACTATCTACTGCATTTTTGTATGAGCCTATCTCTTTTACTTAATTCTTCTCTCTATAGGGAGAAAGTTGGAGTATAAAACTCAAGAGCTGAATATAGATAGAAAGCTGTGGAGGTCTTAATAAAAATGCTGGTGAAAACAGGGGTTATACCCTGGGGGAGGGACATACAAACCTGTTTTCACTATATTTGATGTTGGTATAATTTGGGGAAGGGAAGGGAAAAAAACAAATTGTTTAAATAGGGATACAGGTGGACCCATTGCAACAATGAGATGTACAAGAAGTTATGTCAAAAAGCGAACTTTACAACTTTGGCCTTTGGCAGGGGTGGGGGAGGAAGGTCGGGCAGGGATGGTAAGGGGAAAAAAGGAGGAGGCAACAATGCTTGATAACAAATGTACTCATTAACTTGCTCACGTAATTGTAACCCCTCTGTACGGTATTTTCACAATAAAAAAAATTCTGGTGGGTGCTGCTTATCTTATAACTCATAGATATATCCTTTTTGAAATCAAGTACAATATCTTCAGAGTCAGAATCTTCTCTTCTACTATTCTACTGCAATGTGGAAATTCTTTGTTTCCCAAATGATGTTTTTCTGCCTCAAAGATTATGTTCTATTACCATAGGCATCAGATTGACTAGGATAAAATCCAAACTTCTTAACCTATCACAGAAGGCCTACATTATATCACATTTGTTTGCAGATATTGCCTTCTTTCTACCTTTCCCCATTTATATGTCATATGCAAGTGGTGTTGGTCTTCTTTTTGTTTTTCAGGTTTCTGCTCAGTCCAGTGGGCCCATGCTAATCCTTAGGGATGAAAATTACCAGAATTGCAATGTCCTATAAGGCTGGATTCTAGAGCTGTGAGATGTCACTTGTCTTCTGATGAGACCTTGGGAGCTTTGAGGAAATCCTGGAAGCGTGTTCTGATTCTAAGGGAGGTGCCACCATCTCTGTCAGAATAGACAATAAGACTGGTTCTGGGAAACCAGAAGCTGAAAAGGATTGGCAATTCAGGAGTTAATTACGTGATTTTTTTCTTGGTAGGCATAAACAAGGAACAAGTTTCTGTTGCTCCATATTGCTTTCTAATCTAATCTCCCCCCCTTCTCTTTCTCTCTTGTGTGCATTCCTGGGATTTGAACTCTGGGAAGAGTTTGGTAGGCAGGTGCTTTGCCACTTAAGCCACGTTCCCATCCCTTTTCACCTAGCCATGCCTCCTACCTATCTAGGATCACAGGGGCACACAATCATAAATCCAGTCTTTTCTCTCTCTCTCTCTTATTTGGGGGTGGGGATGTGGGGCTTGAATTCAGGCCCTGGGCTCTGTTCCTGAGCTTTTCTACTCAAGGCTCTACTCTACCACTTTGAGCCATAACTTTGGTGGTTAACTGGAGATAAAAGTCTCATGGACTTTCTGCCTAGGCTGGCTTTAGACCACAATCATTAGATCTCAGCATGAGTCACCAGCACCCAGCTTGAATCCAGTCTTTTTTATCCATGTCTGTATCACCATAGCTTACTATATGGATAAAGGTAATTTGCAGAGTACCAGGTTAAGAAATCCAATGCAGTGGATGGAAGCTTGTGTTTAGAGATGAATCTCAGTTTCATAATGAGCTTGGTATTCATTTAAATAGTTATGTATTGTCTTTTCTTTCTTACTTGACTCCTATCCCTATTTTATTTACTGTTATAGCGATCCTCTCTAGCCCCCATGTGCCTAACACAATAATAAATTGATAGTAGAGAGTCAATAAACATATTCTTTAGTTAGATTAACAATGGACAAAATTTATTACATTTTCCCTAAAAGTACTTAACAAAGTGTAATTCTTGTCAATTAAAATATATTTACAACCTCACATAATGTCTTTATGGCTAAAAGTATGAATAGATTGCATTCTCTTTATATTAAGTTGAAATTTTATGATATTATTGATTGCCTAACATTAAGTAATAAAATTCAAAACAATGTTTTAAACAATGTTTAAAATAGCAGAGCAATTAGATAAGCAGAAGGACTTATAGGACATCAGAAATAAAATGGTAAACGCAAATTTACAATGATTCAGAAGACTTGTTATCATTTGAGACAGACTTGAGAGATAGCAGAGCCATAAAGGAGATAAGTTGAACATGTCCTAAGATACTAGTGAAAGCTGAGAGGTGAGGGATTAGAAGTCTCTGGTAAGGAAGTTAGAACCAAACATAAAAAGCCATGAATTAGTGGAAGGGTGACTCAAGTGGTAGAATACCAGCGTTGAATCAAAACAGTTAAGTAAGAATGAGAGACCGTGAATTCAAGCTCCAGTACGCGTAAACCCCCAACACACACACCATGAATTCTGAATAGAATTGTAAGAATTATGTCAAAAGAATGTTTTTAAAGTTTTCCACAAAGGAGTGATGGAGCTATTGGGAATAATTTTTGAAGAAAAATCTGGTGGCTTCATGAACAATTGATTAAATAAGACCTGCTAAGATAATGTAACAATTCTGAACCGGAAAAAGCTGGTTGAAGTAGAAATAACAGACACACACAACAGGCATTATTAGAAGGAAGAATGAACATACATAGTATAGATTAAAGCCCAAACAGAGAATTCACCTACAATTCTGCTCAGAGAGCATTCCAAGGAGTGAAGAGAGGTGAGACCATTGAACTCACTAGAGGAACTTGGCCAATAATGACATTAGTACAGTAAAAGTCCCAGAGAATATTTTTCCTGAACGAATCTCAGTATTTGGAGAAGCTAGTATGAATCTGGAAGAATGTATATGTCTTCATCTGGAGGCACTTGAGAAGTCTGAAGCTTCTTGAAATTATAATAGGGAGACATCTCATTTTTGTAGATAGGCTCTGTGACATTGGATGGGCATGTGTTTTCATAAAGTCCCTTCTCAGTTTCTTCTTTAGCTTTGGGAAGACCTGCTTCCATATTTTCATAGTTGCTATGCATTTTGGTTTCCTTGACAGTAGATTTGTGGTCTTGGGTTTCAACTGAGGTTTTTGACCTTAAGCCAATAATGTGGGTACCCAAGTAGAGATTTTTCATATAGGCTTTTCTTCTGCTAGATCTTCTTTGTAAAAACTTCGGTAAGGTAAATCGTGTAGCCTTATGGTGTTTCCAGTGCCAAACACAACCAATTCCACAGAACACCAAAAACACAACAAGGGAAATGCCTAGAAGAATGGCCACTGAAGTATTTCCATAGCCTTTTAACATTTCTGCGTTAACAATGTTGTTCAGAAATTTGGTGGTGTGACTAATCAATGCACAGGCACACACTGATGCAATTCCTTGTACTTCAGTGTTGTTAAAGAATGAGTTGGAAGCTACTCTTTACCTATCTCTTTTTCATATTTGGAAGAACATCATTTGGCAAAGTTCTTATGCAAATATAGCTGAGGTTGAGTAAACAGATTTGAAAGATGGCTTTCTTTGTCAATGATGCTGTGCACCGTACAGATGCTAAGTCACAGTTGCACTGTATCAAGAGGGTTCTAGTCCACTTCAAGTCCTTCCTTATTAGTGAATCCCAAAATGAAACAGAAATGAGCAGAAGGTAACAGCAGAGTAGAAGACTCAAGAAAAGGAATGTTGAATGATCTGTCATCCAGAAATCTTCTATAAATCAAAAATATATTTATTGCATGTTTAGTAGATAATATAATTAAAAACCTGATCTAACTATGCATTAAATACCAGCATGGAATACATTCCTTATTATAATGTCATTTACAATGTGGGATATTGTGGGGAGAGAACAAAGATGGAAGAACTCATGTTCGCCCAAGTCTGGTTGTTTATCACTTACACTTCAATGTGATTTTTATAGTAAAGATGACAATTTTCTGCCAACACTAGTGGTTTATACCTGTAATCCTAGCTACTTGGGAGGCTAGAATAGAGAAGATTGTAGTTCAGAAAATAGCCTGAGACTCCAATAGCTGACACAGTGGCATGAGCCTATCATCTAAGCCTCAGCAGGAAGTGTAAAAAGGTGGATCCTAGACTGAGCACTTGCCTTGGTAAGAAGTGAGACTCTTAGACTCTTACCTCAAAACTAATCAGTGCAAGGAAAGGCTGGAAATATGGCTCAATGGTAGAACATCTGCCTAGCAAGTATGAAGTCCTGAGTTCCAAACTCAGTACCACAACAAAAGAAATATTTTTGCCTGCAATAAGACAAATAAGGTAAGATAATACATATACAATTATTTCTATTGTGCAATAACTCCTCTGTAAGATCTACTCATTCTTCTTTGAATTGGGCAGGATTATAGTTTTGGCCCTAATCACTCTTCCCTCTGTAATCCCAAATGAATGTATTCTCTATTATAGCCTGATAATCTAAATAAATGATGGAATTCTGTGTCCTGTGCCTTCCTACATGATAAGCAGTTATCAGTTCATCTTTATAGTCCTAGACATAAAGACCAAAGAATATAAAAAATTATTCAATCAATATTTATTAAATGATGAAATTTAAAATTCACTCAAATATTCAGAATCTGATCATTTAAGCTGATAGTTTAAAAGTCAAAATGTGTCTTCTAAAGGGCTTATAGTTTACTTTTAAAGCATGAAGAGATTTTTGAAAGAGATCAAAATAGTTTTATAAATCTTCCAATTTCCTAGCTTCTTATACCCTCCAGAAAATACCTTTTACTCAGTTAAGGTAATGTTATAGGGTTTTATGTTAATGCTTCAAGGGATAGGTATTTTCAGCTGAGACATTGAAAGAGTTACACCCAACATTGTTAACAGTGCTTGTGAGATATTGGTCTTTATCCATTGAATGTCTTTATCAACCATATTTAATTAAGAGCTTATGTCCAGTCAAGTTCTAAATACTCTTTTGTAGATTATCTCATTTTCAACCTCAGATGCCATAAAAAGTAGCTGCTATTTTTTATCACCATTATACAGATGATAATAGAGGAGATTATAGATGTGAAGTAACTTTTTCTAAGAAGTGACTGAGTCACAATCAAGTAAAATTGTTTCCCAAATGTTACTCTTTAAAAATTCCTGTAAATGGGTACCAAATTGGTTAGCTCTGCGGTTTTGAGGGCTGTGAACCATGTATTATTTATCTTTGTATTGCAAGCACTAGCATTAGGCATGAGAAAAGTAATTTATTAAAGACAAATAACAAAAGGAAGACACACAAAATAGTGCCCCTGTTCTCATTTATTACTCAAAAACAATGGTGAATATTTATAAATTTGCCTAAGGCTCAATGTGCAAGTTCTCAGTGTGATATTTCATATACCAAAATGGCTTATGACACACAGTTTCTTTATAAAACTTTGATAAAAATATAGGGATAGACACTGTAGATCTAGATAAGTTTTCATCTTTTGGGGACTTTGGGAAGTACAGTAGAGAATCCTTCATCAGGGCCAATAGAATGCTTCTTTCAAAGACAAAAATTTGTGGTCAAATGATTTTCACAGTATGATTCTATTTCCTTTACAATAAAGATAAGAACTGATCTTAAGATGTTTTTGTAGCACAAATGATCACACTTGTGTGTGTATATTTCTGTGCGCCAGTCCTGGGGCTTGAACTAAGGGCCTGAATGTTGTCCCTGAGGTTTTTTGCTCAAGGATAATGCTCTACCACTTGATCTATAGCTCCACTTCTGGCTTTTTATGAATTAATTGGAGATAAGAGTCTCATGAACTTTCCTGCCTGGGCTGGATTCCACCACGATCCTGAGATAGCAGTCTCCTGAGTAGCGAGGATTATAGATGTGAGCCACCACACCCAGCATAAATGATTACTTAAGTAACTGTTTGCCAGAATATTTGAAATAAATTCATAAAGTAAATTTCAAATATTGATTAGTGTTAGTAAATTTATAGAAAGAAGCAAGACTTGTGATGGAAGTTGGGATGGGGTTCAGGCAGCTGAGTACAGCCACAGATTGCCCTTTCCATCTATATTGCTTTATGAAGAATATATTGCTTTATGAAGAATAGACATTCAAGTACATTCCTAACATGAAAATTTCTCATTGTTCACTGACATGAAGACAAAGTCATTTTTATAGCAGAAGAGCACTTTCCTTTTCCCTTTCCTGTGAAACATAAATTTAGACTGATAATGAAATACGTATTTTAAACTAGAGCCTTCCAGTATGGCATCATATCTAAATGTGTTCCCCTTTGTCCAGCTTGGAGGAAAGCTTTTTATTTCAGAAAGCAGTTCCAGCAGATTAATGAACATTTATTCATTTGATATAGATCACAGATTGATGAAAAACTGGAATTTGAAGGCAGATTCTGCTTTTTTGCTCAACCATGGATTTGGGGAGCTTTAAATTCATTTAGAGACACTTTATCAACACCACAGCTTGTAAATTGCTTTCCCCTTACCTCAACTAAGGCAGGTTTTCTAAGAATAATTTGATAAGAAATAGGGCATCAAATAGCTAATGATAAATTTGTTTCCTATTAATTTTCATTACCAAACACTGAAAATGTTATTCTTACCTTCAGGTTGTGTCAATCTTACTTGCTCGTTTGGTGATGCTTCAAATTTGGTTTGTTTTAGAACTGTTCCTCTTTTTCACTTTGGTCAGTTACTTCCTTCTTCTCCTCCCTTGCATATTATTTTATACTTGCAAAGTTTCCTGGTTTTAAAAGAGGAAGTTCTTATCAGACACTCTAGAGTTGAGAGAAATTTGTGAATGAGGAAGTTTGGCCTTTTATCTTTAACATGTAATTTTTCAAATGTATCCAGAAATGATTTTAAAAGACTAGAATTTTTAGTATTATTTTCAGAACTCAATTTAGAATTAACAACGTTTTACTTATATTTAAGTTCTTTTAAAAGGAGAGATTTTAAGTGTCATACTATATAGGGCTTTTTTGTTTACATGATTAAGAGAATAATCTTTTTCAATATAAAAGAAGGATTTGCCTACAATTTTTCTTTAACAAGGTAGATTTAATTTTCTTCCCTCAGTGTGTGTGTGTGTGTGTGTGTGTCTGTCTGTGTCTGCGTGTGTGTGCACACACAAATGCATGCCAATAATGGGGCTTAACTTCTGGGTCTGGGCTCTATCTCAGAACTCTTTTGCTCAAGGCTAGAGCTCTACCACTTGAGCCACAGCTCCTCTTTGAGCTTTATGTGATTAATTGGAAATAAGAGTCTCATGGAGTTTTCTTCCTCACGATGACTTCAAACCATAATTCTCAAATCTCAGACATCTGAGTAGCGAGGCTTACAGATGTGAGCCACCAGCACCCAACTGTCATTGCATTTTATTTATTTATTTATTTATTTATTTACTTACTTACTTACTTACTTACTTACTTAGTCGGTTGTGGGGCTTGAATCTGGGCTGGGGCACTGTCCCTCAGCTCTTCAGCTCAAGGCTAGCGCTCTACCACTTGAGCTACAATGCTACTTCCGGTTTTCTGGTTTTTTGTGGTTTATTGGAGGTAAAAGTGTCATGGACTTTTCCTGCCAGGGCTGGCTTTGAACCACCAGCCATGCTCAGATCTCAGCCTCCTAAGAAACAAGGATTACAAGCGTGAGCCACCAGCACCCGGGTGTCTCTGCATTTTTAAAACAATTATATCTAGAAATAGTTTTCTTGTTTCTCTTTTTTCAGATGTTTGTGTGTATGGACTTGTCTTTGAACTCTTTCCAGATATCTTTCCAAGATATCTTGTAAGGAATCCCAAGGCTCTCTGCCATTTGTTAAGCGCAGTATGGAAATTTACATTGTAGTATAAAACAGAAAAGCTAAGATAATAATTAGGAGCTAGCAAATTCTTTACTATCAATCAGTTCATAGGATTAGTAATTTAATTGGAGCATTAGCAGGAGGTATCACTACCTTGCAAGTAGTACAGTTTTATTATGTCTACAAAGGGGTTATATAAATTTAATGTCAGGAAGTTAAGAAACTAGAGGTGAAGAGAGAAGGCAGGAATGAAAAGTCAAAATAATATCAGTGTTGCTTTAGTATGTTAAATACTCAATCTATTATTAGCAGCTGCCAAAATTAAATTGTGCGACTTAGGCGACGTAGAGGATGAATTTCAGTGGAAAGGATTTTAGATAATGTTTAAGGGAGAAATTCATTCCCAAACCTGAACTAAAAAAATAATGAAGGGTAGGGGTTTTCTTTGTATTTCTTATTAGCATCAGTTAGTTGTACATAGGGATTTCATTTTGACATGTCCATTATATTCAATAACAAACCTCGATCAGATTCCTCCTCTCTGTCACTTGTCCCTATCTTCTCCCTTTCTTCCAAATTCACTCTCTACAAACTTCATTGCTCCATTTTCATGACCCATTCATCAGCTGTAGGGAACTTGGGCACTTTCTATAGCTTCGCAATTGTGAATAGTGCTGCAAAAAAACCTGTGTCTGCAAATGCCTCTATTGCATCTAGACTTACCTGTCCAAGAGAGGTCTCAGTGGATCATATTTTGATTCTATTTTCATTTTGAGGACTTTCCTTACAAATTCCCATAGTGTTTACACCAGTTTACACTCCTACCAACAGTAAATAAAGGTTTCTCTCCCCACTTTATCCACAACAGTATTTTTTGTTAATTGTGTTCTTATTGTGAGCCAATGTGACTGGAGTGAGATGAAATCTTGGTGTTTCTTTGATTTGTATTTCCTTTATAGCCAAGGATCTTAAGTATTTCTTCATGCATTTGTCATTTTGTAATTCTTTCAAAAATTGTTCAGTTCACTTACCCATTTATTAATTAGGTTAATTCTTTGCAAGTTTAGTTTTGTGAGCTCCCTGTATATAATAATAATTCCTTGTTAATAATCATATAAATATATATGACAAATATTTCCTCCTTTTCTGTGGGTTATGTCTTCAGTCTAGTGACTATTTCCTTTGTTGGTTTTTAGTGCAGTTCCATATTGTCAATTCTTGCTCTTATTTTATGAGCTATTCAAGTTCTCTCCAGGGCCCTATGTCAGTATGTTCTAGTATTTTCTCTATTCTTTCATATATTGTTTTAAAATTTGGGGTATTAAGGTGTTTGATCAACTTCCAATTTATATTGACATGGATCATTTGTTGAAGGGGCTATCTTATTCCAATGTATATTTTGGGCTCCTTTGTCAAAAATAAGATAGCTATAGTGGCATGGATTGATTTCTGGGTCTTCTGTTCTGTTCCATGGGTCTTGCTGTTCATCTGATTTTTAAAACCACTACCCTGCCGTGTTTGTTACTATAGCTTTGTAGTACAATGTGAACTCTTAACATTGTTATACCTCCTGCATTGCATCTTTTGCTCAAGATTGACTTTTGTGCTTCCATACAATTTTTAGATTGATTTTTCTATTTCTATGAAGAATGACATTAGAAGTTTGGTGGGGATTGTATTATATCTATAGATTGCTTTCTGTAATATAGTTATTTTTATAATATTGATTCCACCAATCATGAGCATTGGATGTCTTTCCAACTTCTGATGTCTTCCTCACTTTCTTTTTTTCAAGTCTTACAGTTTTTATTGTAAACATCACTCATCTTGTTGGTTAAGTTTATTGCTGGGTATTTTATTTTTTCCAAGGCTATTGAGAATTGGATTGTTTTCCCCTGATTTCTTTCTCAGCCTATTTATTGTTGGTGTACAGAAAAGCAACTGGTTTTTGCATGTTGATTTTATATCCTACTATACTGCCAAAGGTATTTATAAGATCCAGGAGTTTGGGGATGGTATCTTAAGAGTCTTTTAAATACAGAATCACATCATTTGCACATAGTTTGATTTTTTTTCCTTCTTGGTTTAGATGCCTTTTATTTCCTTCTCTATTGCTCTATACTGAATATGAATGTAGAAAGTGAATACCTTTGTCTTCTCCGGACTTTAGGAGACATGATTTTAGTCTTTTTCTATCTAGTATGATGTTGGCTATTGGTTTGTCATAGATAACGTTTATTATGTTGAGGTACATTCTTTCTACTCCATTGGATTTTGTCAAAGATTTTTCTTTTTGCTGGTCCTTGGGCTTGAACTCATGCTCTGGGCTCTGTCCTTGAGCTCATGGCTAGTGTTCTACCACTTGAGCCACAGAGCCTCTTCTGGGTTTCTTTGAGTAGTATATTGGAGATAAAAATCTAACAGACTTTCTTGCTTGGGCTGGCTTAAACCATGTTCCTCAGATCTCAGCCTCCTGGTAGCTAGGATTACAGGCGTGAGCCATTGGCACCCAGCATCAAAGGCATTGACATGAGGGTGATAAAATAGTTCTTGTCTCTGGTTTTATTTATGTGTAATACATGTAAGTATTTATTTATTATGTTGAACCCTTTGTATACCTTGAATGAGACTAACATGATCATGATCTTTTTGCACTGTTGATGTTTGATTATAATTTGCAAGTATTTCATTAGAATTTTTGCTTCCATGTTCATCAAAAAGATTGGTATATAATTCTCTTTTATTGTTTCTCTGAGTAGTTTTGGAATGAGTAAAATACTAGTTGCATACAATGAGTTTAATAATATCCTTTCCCTTCCTAATTCATGGAAAATTTGAGTTTGGTGTTATTTCATCTTTAAAGGTTAATCTATCTAGCCTGGGCTTTTCTTTATTGGGAGGCTCTTCAATCTCATTGTTCCTGATTATAGGGTGTGAATGCAGGATATCAAACTCTTGCTCAGCTCTTTTGTTCATACCTTGAACCAGTCCTCTGGTCTACCATTTTGCTGATTAATTAGAGATAGACTGTCACAGACTTTTCTTCCTGGCTTAGTTTAAGCCTAGATCTCTTGATCTCAGCCTCCTGAGTTGGTAGGATAGTGTGTGTGAGCCAATAGTGTGTGGCAGATAAATATCACGTGTTTAATATGATGACCACCTTTGGTAAGCTGATCTACTAGTTAAAATAGAAGACCACTTGGTTAAATGACAGGCAAACTTTTTCTTAAACTTTTTTTTTCAAATAAAGACAATTTTATCTTAAACTTCCTAGTCTAGAAGTTGGTGAGGCTGTAGATAAAGAAGAAGGGAGTTATTAATAACTTTGGAACCATCCATTGAAGGGCATCTGGGTTGATTCCACAATGGATGAGTGGATAAAGAAAATGTGGTATATATATATATATATATATATATATATATATATATATATATATATGTATACAATTGAATTTTACTCATCCATTAAAGAGAATGATGCTGCATAATTTACAATAAAATGGAAGGACCTGGGGAAAAACCATGCTAAGTGAAGTAAATCTGGCCAAAAGAGACAGAGGTCTCATATTTTATCCTCATATGTGGAAGCTAGAATTTATAAATAAATATATAAGTATCTGCTTTGTATGGTTCGCAGGTGTACACAAATGTATTAACTGAACTATGGTATATTAAGGGGAAGAACTGAAATGCTGCAACCTCTTAGAAAGGATAATAGAGATTTCAACAAAATAAACACTAAGAAACAGGTACTTGAAAGGGTTAGGATGGGGTCAAAGGGCGGGAGATAGATGAATGAAGGGGAAAAGGTGGGAGAATGCACTCAAAAATTCAACACATATTCTACAAAATTAATAAAAAGTGAGGGAAAGGGTGAGTTGGGAGTGATGAGAATGTGGGGAGGGAATCGCATTGATCATGATACATTACATTCATAAACTGCTTTTTGAAATGATAAAGCCCTTGTCAACTCCATAAAGATTATGTACACATATATGAAAGAAAATTAATAATTAAGTGCAAAATGTGTCAAACCAAAATGAAGTAAATTTTGACCTTCAGCTGGTCAAAGCAAGACAATTCTCCTTTCTTGGATTTTGAATAAGGGCTGTGATGGACACACTTGATATTCTCAAGGGACAGGTACCCTCCTAATCATTGCAATCAAATTTCTGTAGGTTTAAAGCATTTTTACCTATCGTAAAAATCTTATCTTAGATGAGAAACGACTTCACTGACTCTTCTTCTCATCATATGTAAGGTATCTATAATGAGTGGCTGATTCCTGAAGTTCCTTCAAATGCTCATAACTTCACATAATTCTAAATTCAAAAGGCTGTTCTTATAGAAGCGATTATCATATTCAGCAGTAGATACCTGAAATGTGGTTTCAGGTTTAGTATATACTTCCTTTTAGTCCAACTTCCTTTGCTCATCGTGTTTCCTAATTGCTTTGTGGATCAGATACTATGACACGAAGCTTGCTTCAACTTCACTTGAACAACACTCCCTCTTCTTCTTCCCCTTTTACTCCTTCACATAAAAGTAGATAAACACTAACAACTGGAGAAACTATGATATATGAAAAATTAACCCATTTTACTTTTTCATAAATAAAACTCAATACTGCAAATTTGGTGAATACAGTTTCTTGAGACAAATCATCTACACATATTTTCATAGATTTTCATCCTTGAGATTATTGCAAACTAGATTACTAACAGTGAATTAGTCATCATTTGGTTCCCCAACATATTCAGTAAATGTAACCTATAATTTCAAAGAAATAACTGGATACATTTAGAAATTGCACACTGTAGTCAAGCTAGATTAAAAGCTATTGGATTCACAGAGACCTTTATTAAAAGAACATCATCAATTACTCTTTACCATGTCAAACTTGATGGGGCAGAAGGATTGGGTTATTAAGTATTTGGCCTTGAGACCCTGCTGACCTGACTGATTCTGGGTGAGAAATTCTGGGAGAGCCAGAGGCAATAATACTGTTGTAGCTTTTACTCTTTTTACATAATGAGATGTTGAACTGTTAACTCTGTTCCCACAAGAAGCAGTAGAAGGTAAAGGGAGACACCCAAACAAACACCAATGAAGTGAAGGATTTTGGTAATCTTAATACATTACTTTCTGCAGGAAATATGCATTGGAAGCCAGTCCATCTTCAGATGAACACTGATGAGTGTTTACCCAGAATGTGAGGGCACTAGTGTGGAGCAGAAATGCTTCATAGTTCTAGGTAAGCCTGAGAGCTTCTGTTAGACCTGCTTCTGAATTTCTGTGTATACCACCATCTTCTGTTTAAAAGCAATAGATTGACTAAATTTACATTATTCTTCCTTCATTTAAGAGTGATAGGTCTTGCCATGACACCCTTCCATCTAGTTAATAGATCAACATTCTTAACCTTTTGGCAGCCCTGGAGTTTGAACTCAAGGCCTCATCTTGGTAGGCTGGCACAAATGCCACCAAGCCATTCCTCTAGCTAGGTCTTTTATTACTGAGTTTAGAATAGGGTCTTACTTCCTGCCCTGGAATTAAGTGAGCCCATGAGTCTCCTTCCTGCCTAAGAATGGCTATGCCTGAGCCCAATCTACCAACTTCCAAGCATTCTATCATGCTGGGAATTTCATGGATATGTCACTGCGTTCTGTGTGTCGCTTTAGAGATGAACTTTCTTTGTCTGGTCTGGCCTGGCATTGTGGTCTTTCCAATTACAACTTCTCAAATAGTTTGGGATGACCGGTACATGCCACTGCACTCAGCGGAGGGGTGAGAAGGGGTGTTGTGAATATTTTTGCTTGGAAAGTCCTTGAATACTATCTGCCTAACTTCAGCCTCTTCAGTAGCTAGACTTGCAGTTTGTCAGAACTTTGTTTGTCTTCTAATTGTTCTAAGAGTCTTTCTCCCTCTCAGATATTAACTATCTTGCTTTAATCACTCAATCATAACGCACTTAATTAAGATTTGAATAGACCCAGTGATCCTTAACTATAGCTGTTCATTAGATTTTTTTCCAAGAAGTTTAAAGAATACTGACATTCAGCCACAAAAATTAAAGCAGAATGTTAAGGGTGAACTCAAGTAGTATTTTTTAAAGTTTCCTGGATACTTATAAGGCCACAGCATGTAGCTGGGCAATATGGAGTACTTGGGCCTATTTGAATGAATGTTCTAATACATAATGCTGTTAGCATGTTGAGTAAACCACTTACTTCTTTTCTTCTCCATGAAAAGGGAACTTGAAATTGTTGCAAAAGAAAATATAATCTGCAAAGTGCTCAAAGTTCATCAGAGGCATATATAAACATAATCAAATAATTATATAGACCTTGTATATAATATATAATATAATAATAAACACCCTAGAAATTTGTGTGCTGATTAAAGTAGCACTAATAATTCACTTCAGGATTTGGCAAACAACTCACTTAGCCTTTTACGTGGGCTTGTTTTTCAGTCATCACAGATATGAGGATGGGTATCTTTCATTAGTTTGGAGATGAGGAATTTGAAATACAATCAGGTTGAGTTACCTATGCAAGTTTGATCAGTAGTATAAGAGCTTAAATTCAAAGTTGGATCATGAGGCTTGAATCTAGAGTCTGTTCATTTAAATTCTTTTTTTTTAATTGTGAAAATACCGAGGGGTTACAATTACGTGGGCAAGGTAATGAGTACATTTCTTATCAAGCATTGTTGCCTCCTCCTTTGCCTCCCCTTTCCATCCCTTCCCATCTCCTGAGTCCACCTGTATCCCTATTTAAACATTTGTTTTGCCCTTCCCCTCCACAAATTAAACCAACATCAAATACAATGAGAGCATGGGTTATACCGTGGGGGAGGGACATACAAAGCAACAAAGAAATCATCTTATAAATATGTTAGAAACAATTGCAAGAAAGAAAAAAACATTTAAGTGTATCCAAATTCCTCAGATAAAGTTCCCAATTTAAATCCACTTTATTCAGAGGAATGTGTCATTGATTCCTAGTCTAGTCCAAAATTTGGACCAAGCTTACCCTAGTGGCCATGGCTGTGGAGCCAGTGGCTTACACCTGTAATCCTAGCTACTCAGGAGGTTGAGATCTGAGGATCACAGCTCAAAGATAGCCCAGGCAGGAAAGTCTGTGAGACTCTACTCTCCAATTAACCACCAGAAAAAAACAGAAGCGGTGCTGTGGTTCAAGTGGTAGAACACTTGCCTTGAGCTAAAGAGCTCAGGGACAGTGCCTGCTGGAAAACTCAAGGTTGTCAAAGGAATTTAGATTGCTCTAGCTAACATTGAAAGACAGATCTTCTGTCTTGAAGGGAGGTTAGGAGAATAACTTTAATATGCACCAGTAACATAAGCCAACCAGGTGCCAGTGGCTCACACCTGTCATCCTAACTACTCTAGTGGTTGAGAGCTGAGGTTTGCAGTTTGAAGCCAGCCCAGGCAGAAAAGTCCATGAGACTCCTATCTCCAATAAACTATTCAGAAAAAGCTTGAAGTGGAACTGTGGCTCAAGTGGTAAAGTGCTAGGCTTGAGCACAACGTGGCTCAGGAACAGTGCCCTGAGTTCAAGCCCTAGGACCAGCATTTTTTTTCCTGTCACCTCTGTGAAAATCATAACTGAGTTCATTTCACACAAGGCTCTTTTCACTAATGAAGTACTGTAGAACTGATGCAAATCTATCCTTACCATTTTACTACATACAACTTTATCTTTGACCTAGTCATCTGTAGGAGGAAAAAAATAATAAACCCTACAAGTAACAATTTTGCTTCCAGTGAAGAGGCTCTAACACACACACACACACACACAGACACACACACACACACACACACACAAACATAGAGAAGGCTGCCCTCTGCTGGCCCATAATATTAGTGCATTTTAAACTTTTTTCTGTGTGTGTGTGTGTGTGTGTGTGTGTGTGTGTTTCTTTTTTGCTTTCCCAACCTAATTTTCATACGTACATCCAATTGCCTCTGTCTTTGTTACATGACACCAGATGTGTAATCATTGTGCAGTAAAATAACTGATTTTATTAATAATTACTGATGCAGGATCAAATTGTTAGCTAAAAAGTGGGAAAATTTTCAAAAGTATATTTTAATTAAAAATATTTTTAAAATAAAAATTAATGTAAAAAATTAAATTAATTAAAATTAAAATTATAAAAATATCTCAGAAATTATTAGAGACTGGGCCCTATATATCTGTAATATATCTGTAATAAAGTGCTACCACCACCTTAACTCAGCAATCAAACTAATAGATACCATATGCTTACTGATAGGATGCTATGGAATTACTCAGTGCTCTCTATGATTATTTTTAATAGAAGATGCTAACTGAATAATGAAGTAATATAAGCAAGATATGTGTCATACAAGTTTCTGTCTCTATAGATAGTTGCCCCCCCCCCCTCTGTTCTCTGTCTCTGTCTTTCTCTCTCTCATTTATCTGGTCTTTTTTTTTTTTTTGGTCAGTTGTGGGGCTTGAACTCTGGGCTTAGGTGCTGTCCCTCAACTCTTCAGCTCAAGGCGAGCGCTCTACCACTTGAGCCACACCGCCACTTCCTTTATCTGGTCTTCTAGTGTGTTTTTTACTAGTAAATCATTCTTCTGGTTTAAACAGTAAAGCACATAAAAAAGATCAAAACCATTCACAATATATTCACAATAGGTGTGTGTGTGTGTTTGTGTGTGTACAAGTAAATAGAAGAAATCCTAGTATTACCTGATTCTTATTACACCTTTCAAACAAATTTATTTAATGCATACTTAAGACTAAAGAACGTATTATTTCTCCTCCTTTTTTCACTTCAACTAAATGTTTTTACCATATTGTACATTGCCCTACACTGATCTTTCCCCAGTTTGTTGACTGTTTTTCTAGTAACTATATCCTTAGCTATGCCAAAACTTTTTATTTTGAGTAATCCCACTTGTCAAATCTCTCTCCTATCTGTTGTACTCCAGGGATTCTTTTCAATAAGTTATTACCTATACCTATGAGTTCTAGTGTTTCTCTGACTCTCTGTCTTGCAATAACTTCAAAGTTTTGGGTCTAATGTTGAGGTCTTTGATCCATTTGGAATTGATATTAGTGCATGGCAAAAAAAAAAAAAAACAGTGATCCACTTGTAGTTTTCTGCATACAGATGCCCACATTTCCCAACACCAACTATTGAAGAGGCTGTTTTTCCCCCCTTGTATGTCTTTGGGTCCTTTATTACATATCAGCTAACCATAAGTATGGTTTTATTTCTGAGTTTTATAATCCGTTCCATTGATCTTCAGGTCTACTTTTGTGCCAGTATAAAGCTATTTTTGTTATAGCTCTATAATAAAACTTGAGATCGGATATTGTGATACCATCCATGTTATTTTATTTTTGCTTAGAATTATTTTGTCTATTCTAGGTCTTTTGCTATTCCATATGAATTTTTGGATTGTTTTTGTATATCTCAGTAAAGAATATCACTGGAATTTAAATGAGATTGCATTAAATTTGTATTTTTGGCACTTATGGCCATTTTCACAATATTGATTCTACCTATCCATGAAGATGAAAAGTTTTCCCATTTCCTTGTGTCCTCTGATTTCTTTTTTTTTCTTTTCTTTTTTTTTTTGTCGGTCATGGGGCTTGAACTCTGGGCCTGGGCGCTGTCCCTCAGCTCTTCAGCTCAAGGCGAGCGCTTTACCACTTGAGCCACAACACTTCTTCCAGTTTTCTGGTAGTTTATTGGAGATAAGAGTCTCATGGACTTTCCTGCCTAGGCTGGCTTTGAACTGTGATCCTCAGAGTAGCTAGGATTACAGGCAGTGCCCTGCCTATCCTCTGATTTCTTTCTTCAATTTTTAAAAATAGTTTTCACTATAAAGGTCTTTTACATCTTTGGTTAGGTTTATTCCTAAGTATTTTATATTTTTGAGGGTACTGCAAATGGACTTGATGTCCTCACATCCTTTTGTTCTTGTACATTGTTGACATACAGAAAGGCTACTGATTTCTGTGTGTTAATTAGTATCTCACTACTTTGCTAAAGTGCTTGGTCAATTCTAGGAGCCTGGGAGTGGAGTCTTTTGGGTCCTTCAGGTTATAAGACCATGTCATCCACAAATAGGAATAGTTTGACTTCTTCTTTCCCTTTATGCCCTTTTCTTGCTTTATTATTCTCACTGGGAATTCAAGAACTGTATTAAAGAGGAGTGGAGAACGTGGATATCCTTGCTTGATTTTAGGGAAAATGGTTTAAGTTTTTCACCATTCAGTATAATGTTGCCTATTGCCCTGTCATATATAGCCATTTTCATTTTAAGGCATTTCCCTTCTATTCCTAGCTTCTCGAAAGCTTTTAACATGAATGGATACTGTATTGTCAAAGGCTTTTTCTGCAGATATTGAGATCATCATGTGGTTCTTTGTCTTGGCTCTGTTGATATAGTGTATGACATTTACTGATCTACATATGTTAAACCAGCTTTGTATCTGTGGGATGAAGGTTTCTTGATCATAATGTATGATTTTTAATGAGTTTCTGGATTCTTTTGCCTAATATTTTATTAAAGAGCTTTGCATCTGTGTTCATCAGAGAAATTGGTCTATAATTCTCTTTTTTAGTTGGATCCTTGCCTGGTGTTGGCTTCACAGAATGAGTTTGGAATTGACACTTTCATTTCCATTTCATAGAAAAGTTTGATGAGTATTGGTGTTAGCTCCACTTTAAAAGTCTCATAGAATTCAGACATGAATCCATCAGGATTTGGGCTTTTCTTTGTTGGAAAACTTCTGATTTCTTCCTCAAACTCATTGTGTGTTATAGGCACGTATAATTGGTTTATATCTTCTTGGTTCAGCTTAGGCAGTTTGGATGTCTTTAGAAATTTGTCCAAACTTGGTTTTCCATCTTATTTGAGTATAGGTTTTAAAAGAGGCTTTTATATTAATTTTATTTCTTAGATGTTTGTTGTAATGTTTCCTTTGGCATCTCTAATTTTGTTTATTTGAATCTCTTCTTTATCAATCTAACTAGTGGTCTGTTAATTTTATTGATTTTTTTTCAAAGAACCACCTTTTTGCTTCTTTGAGTTTATGTATCTTTTTTAGTTTCTATTTCATTAATCTCTGTCCTAATCTTTGCTATCTCTCTCCATTAGTAAGTTGGGTTTTGATTTGTTCTTTGTTTTTCTAGCAGTTCTGGTTGCATCGTGAGGTTATTGTGTTGTTTCTGGTTTCTATATAGGTGTACTTAGAGCTATGAACGTTCCTCTCAACACATCCCATGTGATGTTTTCATTTTCACTGAATTATAAAAACTTTCTAATTTCCCCCTTTATTTCTTCAGTGACCCACATGTTATTCAGCAGTGTGTTATTCAGTTTCCATTTGTTTGAGTGTTTATTGCAGAAATTTGTATTGTTAAGATCTAGTCTGATTCACTATGGTCAGATAGGATGTGAGGAATTACCTCAATCCTCTTGTATTTGCTTAGGCTCTTTGTATGTCCTATGATATGATCAGTTTTGGAGAATGTTCCATGGGCTGCTGAGAAAAATGTAAATTGTCTTATTATTATCTGTAGATATTTATTAAGTCCATTTGGGATATGGTATCATTTAATTCAGAGGCTTCTTTGCTTTTGTTTGCTTGACCAGTCATTTGGTGAGAGTGGAGTGTTAAGTCTTGCACTATTACTGTGCTGAGGTCTATCATGTTCTGTAAGTCCAAAAGTGTTTAGTGCTCCATTATTTGGTGCATAAATATTAACCACTGAGATTTCCTCTTCAGGGATCATTCACTTTCTTACTGCGTAATGACCTTCCTTGTCTCTTTGTACAGTTTTTAATGAAAAGTCTATTTGATCAAATACCAATATGGCTACTCCTGCCTTCTTGCAAAATGCATTTGCATGAGATCTTTGTCCATCCTTTCACTCAGAATGTGTATGTATCATTGCTATGAGATGGTTTCTTGGAGACAATAAGTGGTTGGATCTTATGTTTTTATCCAATCTGCTGCTCTATCTTTTGGTTGGGGCACTGCCTACATTAATATTTAAGGTTACTATGGAAAGATGTATCATGTTTCCTGACATTTTTGTTTGTTTCCTTGTACAGTAGTTTGCTTCTTTCCTCTTCCTGTGTTTATTAAACTAGTCTTCTAGTGAGTCTTGTCTAATTTTGTGTTTCCTTGACTTTGATTGTTTTCTTTCGATTGTATAGTTCCCTACAGTGTTCTTCTTAATGCTGGTTTAGTGTTCATGAATTGCTTTAATTTTTGTGTCATGGGAAGTTTTAGATTCACCATCAATTGTGAAGAATAGCTTCACTGGGTATACTAGTTTGGCTTGGCAGTTGTTGAACTTCCCTGCTTGAATTATATGCTCTTCTTGCATTCAGAGTTTGTAGGGGGAGATCTGCAGTGACTCTGGTCTTCTTTCCATTGTAATATAGCTCTTTCTTTGATTTTTCTGCATTTAAAATTAATTCCTTATTTTTCAAATCCAGGGATCTTAGATCCTGCCTACTAGGAGTTTTGTATGCCTCTGTCAGGTAGGTGAGATTGGGAACTGTAGAACTCTTATTTTGCTGAATAAGTTTTCAGTGTGTTTAGTTTTGAATTCTTCTTTTTCTATCCAGACCATGCATAGATTTTATCTTTTAGCTGAATCTGCCCTTTTTTGTATTTCCCTTTGCTATGTTCTGTGTGTTCACTCCATGCCTTTGATTTTTTTGTCCCAGTTCCTCTATTTTATCTTTAACTCTTGATACCTTATTTTCTATTTCACTTTTTCTGATGCCTATGCTTTCTACTGTGGTTTCCAATAGAAAAATTGAACCTTTCATGTTTCCAAACTCTGTTGATGTCAGTTCTCAAGGTGTTAATTTCATCTTTTAATGAAGTGTGTAGCATTTCTTTCCCTCTCTCTAGATCGTTTTAGGTTACCTGTATCCTCTTGGTCATTTCCTCCTTGCATTCTTCTGTTTCTGGATATCCCTTTTTATTTCTTCGGCTGACTCATCATTGCTTTAATGATTCTTATCCTCCATCTCTTCTTCCTCACTTTCACATGAATCCTTCCCTGGGTTGTTGTTGGTTTTGAATTTGGCATGTTGTATTCATTACTCACAAGTTTTGCAATCTTTCATTGGAATTTATACATTTGGATTTAGGGACTGTCAGGGGCGTTCAGATGGCTATTAAGTTCGGTGGTGGGGGTGTTATTCACTGACTGGATCTTTGTCAGACTTTGTATTTGGCAGCTTTCAGCTCAGGCTGGGGCGAACAGTTTAATGAACCCTGGCCGGTTGTTAGGGCTCTGTGATTGGTGGAGTGGTCTGGTATCCTAGCCTGGGTTTAAGCCCAGAGGTGAATTCATGTTATGTGGTGCACAGCAGTCTAGTGTCCTGGCCCAGCTCTGTGTCTGGAGAGTCATAGTGGGAGGTCATTCTGGCCTGAGCCCTGGATTGGTATCTACTTCTAGAGGGGGCAGGAAGCAGTGTTCCAGCACTCTGACCTCATTTGAGGTCTGGAGGGGTTGGATTCCCACTGTACAGTTGTGGGAGATAGTCCCCACCCGAGACTCGGACAGGTGTCTACTTCCCACTGGGTGTGAGGAGCTGCAGTCCAGTCTTTGGACCAGGTGTAAATTGTGGAAGGAGCAGGTTTCCACAGGGTGGTGCATAGAAATCATTCCTATCTGAGTTCCCAGCTGGCGTTTACTTCCAGCAGGGCTGGGCGCTGTGTTCCAGGCTCTGGGGAGGGGGCGGGTCACTGAAGGACAGTGCAGGGAGACTGTCCCGCTGACTTTTAGCAGGCCAAGTGTCTCCCTTTCCTGCCTCCCCCATGCCTGCAGAGAATGTAGGGTCCCAGCATTACATTAATCCTGTGCCCGGTGGCTGCTGGTAGTTGTAGTTCTCAGGCTGTGAGTTAGGTTGTGTCCGGGTGTTCTACCGCAGGAAGCGGAAGCCGAAGTGGTGGGAGAAAGGGCTTTGCCCTCTTCCAGTATGGCGACTCTTCCTCAGGAGACCGGGAGGGAGTGGGTCTTGGCCAAGCTCTGTGGGTCATCACCTGTGCTCTCTTTTTCTGGACCAGCAGCATTGTGGAGAACGTTTTCTGTGTCTGGATGTGGTGGTTTTGTGTGCCTGTTCTGCACCTCTGGATGTTTAAGTGTGTCCCTGTGCGGCTGGGTTCACAGCATGGCTGCAGCACTGCAATTGTGGGTGAGCCATGCTGCAGGCCCACGACGGGGGGAGGGGCTTCTCATTTATCCGTTTCTGTGTGTGGCAGGTGTAAGTTCTTCTTTCTTGTGATTCAATGATAATGTTTTCTTGTCATTTTCTTGAGGTAAAGTACATGTTAGGGCCCCAAATCTCTGATCAGAGAGAGCCAGGGCCAAGGTGATTCCCTGTTGCTACTCTGCCGTCTTTTTCTCTGTCTCTTTCATTTCAGTTTTACATCTGCCTCCATTTCTAGTGTGGGTATATCATCGTTTATTTCGCCAGTTCCCCAATGATAGGAACTTAGTTCTTGTTCTAGTTCTTGTATTACACATATGCTGCAACGAAAGATCCCGTATGTCAAGGGTGAATAGACAGTGTCTACTCATTTCAGACTTTGCAAGCAAATATTCCCTGTCACAGATAAACTCTGCACTTGTTTACTAAACCGGATATAGAAAACACATCTATACCAGCAAACCAGTGTGCTTATCTTCAATAAAGCTATACAGAGCTGGCATTGGGCTTGGTCTGAGTGTTTTATATTTTGCTGATGACTGATGAACATTGTTTCATATATGAGATAACATTCACAGGATAAGCTCTGGTAAGTGAGCAATGGATTAGGTGAATAACCAACTTTCATACTTTTTGCCAAATTACTGACTTGCATTTCTACAACACTGTGTGGAGTGCCTGATAAATGCATGTGGCTACAGGATATTCTGACTACATTTTGAATTTTTACGTTTCATAGGTGCAAGAAGGTATCTTTGCATGAGTGTAATTGCAATTTCTCCTCTTCAAATGAAGTTGAATAAATATAATAATTGTTTTCTATTGGCCAATGATTCTTTAATCTACTGATAGGGAAATTTTAGATGCTAGAAAGAGAAATTCCTTCCCTGTGCTATGTGTTGAAAATTCATTTCCCAACTTGTCATTTGTGTTTTACTTTACTTATGGTATAGGTATTCATGATTAATCAATGAAATTGGTACTTGTATTATATAAGCACGTTAATGAATAATTTCTATTAGGTATTTTCTGTTTTGTGAGAAAGTTACACAACCAATTACACTCTAAGAGTATAAAATAACTCTCATACTGCCTTGAGTTTGCATCTTATCTTTCATCTATTTAGATATAAACAGATAGTAAAGTGTTTTCATTTTACAATAAAAAGTTTTCACTTAAAGAATGAGGAAGAGCTGAATCACCTTTAGCTTGTTTACATTTGATAATATTCACTCAACACTTTTTTTAGTTAAATTGTAACGAATGGACTTTAGGAAATAATAGTGCCTTATACCATAAATTAGTGAGATTACATTTTCTGTGGATGCTGCACAGCACATAGATTTGATCCATTTGGTCCCTGTTTTAAACTGCTGTAACTGCTTTACAGCATTGATTGGTAGTACAACTTTAGACCAGCAGGGGGAGGTCTATGTCCACTGAATTAGATAAGTAGTTGCAATTTGTTCAATAGTGGAATGGGAACTATCTTGCTCTTTAACATGGTGAGTAACAATGGGTAGATGATAGATAAGTAGGCAGCTAGATGAATGGAAAGAGAAAAGGTGAGTTTTAGACAATATTTTGATAAATTTCAACACAATCCTCAACAAGGATTATTGGCAGGTCTGTCACATTTTTGTATTCCTTAATCAAACATCAGTGTGTCAAAATAGACAGAAAATATATTTAAAATACTTGATGTTTAAATTTAAATCTGAAAGTTAACCCTTTCTTTTATATTTGCTTTACATTTTTAAAAAAATAATTAGGTATCAAATTTCACTGTTCCGCTAATCAAATAATTGATGATGGATATAATATGTGGTTTGGGTTCTTTGTGCGTTCCAGATTGGGAGTAAATAAATGTCCTCTCCAAAATGTGTGTGTTAAAACTTCATATCCAACATTTTTTTATACAGCTTTAAGAGAAAAGGTCTTAACAGGATGTAAATAACTTATAGGGGCTCTGCTGTTCTGAAATAGCTTGTTACCATCATAAGAGATGTTGAAGGAAGAGCCCTAGTCCCTTTCTTCCATGGCAAAGTGTAGCAAAAGACCCTGTTATAAGGATTACATTTTTGCCAGCAAAAGTTGATCTTGGGCTTCCAGTCTCCAGAACTCTGGGCAATACAATTATAGCACTTATACGTTATCCAGACAGAATTATCTTGTCATAATAGCAAATATTTTAAGTCCCCCAAATTTTGAGTGTTCTACTTTGTCATTTGCATCCTCAGCTCCAATACAGTCCTCAGTTTTTGAAGAAGTCAGAGTTAGAAAAAATCAGTTCTGTGGCTGTGGAGGGGGAGAGGAGGGGACAGCCCTAGACGCTAGTAAGAACACAGGAGCTGCTTCTGGCAGAAGCTGTGTATTTACCTGCGTTGGGATGACTGTCCTTGTGTTAATGAGTAGAGCACTCAAGGCCCCCACATTCTGAGTGCTCTACTTTGTCATTTGCATTCTGAGCTCCCATTCCTCAGCATTCCAAGGAGTTGGGGGTGGGAATATCAGTTCTGTGGCTGTGGACAGCAAGAGGGGAGGGGACCACCCTAGATGTTAGGATGAACACCGGAGCTGATTCTGACACACGCTGTGTATTTATCTTTATTAGGATGTCCATTCTTGTGTTAATGAGAACTCAGAATTTGGGGACCTTAAAACATAATAATAATATCATATTAGCTGAGATACCTAGATACATATTTCAACTCAAACTCAGTATGTCCCATTCTGCTCCTACAGCTTTCTAGCAATGTACTCATATACCAAAGCGTTCTTTTCATTGGGCACTTCTTTCACATCATGGCCAACCAGAAGTGATTTGCTTTTACCTGGATTTAAGGTATGCAAATTGGGACTAACCATCCTCTGAGGCTTCTGACATAGTTACCATTGGCTTTTAACATGACTGTCTCTTTGAAGCATTCCTATAATCCAGTGTTAGAATTATGTGATTGTCAGTAACCTGTGAGCCTTGGGTTACAAGATTTTAGTCTCTAAAACCCCAGATCATCTACATCCAGAAAATCCCAGATGCCAGCACCTTGGATCAAGCTTTAAGATAATGGTCTCCACGGAGGATCTTTGCCCTATCATGGTTGAGAATTGGCCCTGAAGGCCTAATGATGCTACAAGACCTTTTGCTGATGGCAAAAAAGCCCAAGTACCTCTCCTCACCTCAAAAACACAGGTGCATGACTTCCCACACCCAGGCAGACACTGTAGAATGTCAAACTATTTGGGGAGTGCTACAAGGGGATGGTCTTAGTTTTATGCCATCTAGTAACCCCAACCAACTGGGTAACTCCCAAGCCCCAATTATTTCTACTCAGTAGGTGCCCAACCAACTTCTGGCTGCCTCCCTTGAGTTGTAACATTATTGCTTAGGCCCTTATTCAAACTCCCCACTTTCCTTATCAAGGTGAAATTCTGCTTTGTTAATAAATCCTGTATTCTTCAGGATCACTTTGTTCTACCCAGGCAGTATTTTAATCTTAGACTATACCCTAAGAGTGGAGAAACGACTGAAGTACCCCAGCCATGGTAACAGGTAAGTATACCCTGCTGTCTCCTACATTTCTTGCCTCACCCATACAAGGAATACTATCCTAAGTTTTGCACTTGAATTTTTGTTATTTTGTTTTTAATTTTAAAAAGTTTAAATCATATATTTATATATATATTTATCATATATATTTATATACACACACATACTAGATATTCAGATTTTATTGCCAGTTTTATAGTCCTTAATTTGCTTTTTATGCTTAACATGCTTCATCCAGATTGTGTGACTATCAGCCATTCATTGATTTTTCACATAATAAATTTCCCATTATTTGAAAGTCTCACTATTTACTCATGTATTTTTTCTATCTGTGGACATTTCTGTGGTGTGTTTTTATGTTCTCTGTTTTATTTTATATATTACTCATAAAGCTCTCATGTCTATGCTTGCATATCTATCCTAGTATACAAATGGAATTATAGGGTATAAAGTATATATGCTGGGTTATAGGGTATAGGAATAATCAGTTTAATCTCCTCCTATAATTGAATAAGTAAAAATATTGATCTTCATCTTCAACAACTAGGCTTCCTTCCTTCCTTACTTCTTTCCTTCCTTCCTTCCTTCCTACTTCCCTCCCTTTCTCCCTCCCTCTCTCTCCCTCCCTCCCTCCTTCCTCCCTCCCTCCCTTTCTCTCTCTCTTTCTTTCTGTCTCTCTTTCTTTCTCTCTCTCTTTCTTTCTTCTTTCCTTTCTTCCTCCCCTGTTCTCTCTTCTTCTCTTTTTTTTTCTTCTTCTTCCTCCTCCTCCTCCGAGCTTCTTTTTTTTAAGGCTAATATTCTACCACCTGAGCCACAATTCTATTTTTAAGGGGGAGTAGTTCATTGGAGATAAGAGTCTTAGGAACTTTTCTTCCTGGGCTAGCTTTGAAGAAGGATCCTTAGATCTCAGCCTCCTGAGTAGCTAGGATTACAGGAGTGAGCCACTGATACCTAGTCTAATTTTCTACCTATGGAGTAAATTGAGAAAGTCTTTATTTGCATTTCCCTCACAATATTTTTGAAAAAAATTCCATCTTACTTATTGCTTATATGTAGTTCCTCTTCTATCTTGTTTCTGCATTTCCCTCATTTTTCTATTAAGACATTTTTCCTTATTAGTTTGTAAAATCCCTTTATATATTCTTATGTAATTTCTCTGATTGTCACATATGCCACAAAAAATAATATTTAGCTGGATGTTGGTGGCTCATGCTTGTAATCCTAGCTATTCAAGAGGCTGAGATCAAAGGATTGAGGCTCACAGCCCTGGCAGAAAAGTTTTTAAGACTCCATCTCCAATTAACCACAAAAAATGGAAGACTGGAGGTATGGCTAAAGTAGTAGAGTGCCAGTTTTTAGCATGCAAGTGGAGATACAGCAATAGGTTTTGAGTTGAAGCTCCAGTACCAACACACACACACACACACACACACACACACACACACACACACACACACACACATTAATTGGGAGCCTATTAACTCTAGAATCCTAAATTCCTACTTAAATAAACCAAAGCTAATGTAAACATTAAAACAAAACTCAGCGGTTCAAGACTTTAATCCTAGGTACTCAGGAGCAGGAGGCTGAAATCTGAGGATATGGTTTGAAGCCAACTGGGGAAAGAAAGTTTGTGAAACTCTTATCTCCAATAAACTACAAAGAAAAGGACAAAGCCACAAGTAATGCTATGGGCAAAGTGGTAGACCTCTAGGCTTGAGCAAAAGAAGCTCAGGAACAGCACCCAGGCCCAGATTTCAAGGGATTGGCACAATGAAACAAAACTTTAAGCTTAGCCAACTAGAGATTGTCAACTAATTTCTAGATAGAGTCTTTAGCCAATCAAAAGCATCAACCTCTAAGGATATTCCATTTAAGGTATCAAACATACATTCTTTGTCTTGTATTAGTGTAATGCCCTGAAATTTTGATCTCTTGTCGAGAAAGAGGAAGTTTGCTTTCTTGTCAAGCTCCAGAATGTCAGTAGACCTGTGCTTGTGGTCTGAAGAAAATAGAAAACATTTCTTAACATACAGAAAGCACTCACTATAATAAAAGATTGATAGATTTGACTAAGTTGAAATTTAGAACTTCCGTCTAGTAAAATCACCAAAGTGTACAGATTGAGAGTATGTGCTTGCATGTTAAATTATATATTAAAATTGAGCATGTCTATTTTTTTTCTCCTGTGCTATCTTAACCTTTGGGTCAGCTTCCTGCCCAACTCTGCACCAAGGCAAGATAATGTCTTTAAGACTGTTAACCCTCCCTTTTCAAGGCTAAAGACATCAAGGTAAGTATGACCAGGGTACTTTGAAATTTTCTAGGGACATCATAGTCCATAGCCTTTACAAGTCTTGTTCTAGCTCACAGGAACGGAGCCCAGAAATCTCCAGTCATTGCTCTAAACCTGAAAAACACCCAGCCTCTTGTAGCCACTGATGCTCATCAACCCAGCTCTCTTGCAAGCTGAGGCAGATTTTAAGTTCAATACCAGTGTGGGCTGCATGGAGACCCTATCTCAGAGAACCAATCAACAAACTCTGCCCAGTCTTCCCCCCCCCCCAAACACTCTCAGAATTTCAGGAACAACTGGTCTGTTTGATAAGAGTTGAAAACACCTTCAGGCAACAGGCAGTGTTTTTGTTTTTTAAATCCAGGACCGGATTCCACCGAGCCTGAGATTGCAACTAGTCTAACCATAATTTGACCAAGACTACTTGACATGTCTTCTTGCCTCCTGTTTCTGTCCAATGCTCTTGTTAGCTCATTGAAGAAAGGCCTTGGTTTCCTGGTCCTCAATATGGCTAGACTAAATAAATTCTTTCCTACTTCACCATGACATATGATTTGTTTCTTTGGCCAGACCTGATCCACTGGGAACCCTCAAACTCAGGCTCCTCTGGCCTAGAAATTTCCTATGATTCTCACATTGTGAGATGTATTTTTTGTTTTTTTTTTTTAACATATGGAAACAGCAATTTGATTTTAATTTTTTCTCACATATAAAAGTTACCTCAATCTCTAGATCTATTTTTAGCTTCTTTGTTTTTTTCTCCTGGTCACTCAGTCTATCTTGTGAGAGGACCAAACTCTCTTAATTGCTATAGAAACATTGTATTTTGTGATTGATAGTAGGAAAAAATAGTTTTTTTCTTTATTCTTTACAGGGACTTGGGGTTTTTGGTTTTTGATACTTTTCAATTTCATATAAATTCAGTTTATAATCTTCCACTAAAAACTCTATTGCTATTTTGGCTATATCTACACTAAACCTATAGGTCCAAGGACAATTATTTTGTAATTAAAAGGTTTATCAACAAGGAAAGTGCATTTCTTGTTGTTGTTGTTACATGGACTACAACTTTTGATTTTGTCCACAGGATGGCACCATAACCAAATAAAAGTTTGATTTTCACAGTTGGACAAGTGTTACTACTTTACTAAATATGTTAGATTTGGTGGAGCTGAACTTTACATAAGATGTTCACTAATCTATCAAATACTGAAATACTTCATAAAATACATTTAATGATGTATACAATCTAGTCTTTACACTTTACCCTTAAGAGGTTATGTATCAACTCAACCAACAAAAAAGGAAGACATGGAAAAAGACTAGCTCTGACAAATTAAGGTCTTTTCCAAATCAGCAAATCCATCAGTCAGTCTGCCTAAAACTGAAGCAAAGGTCAACCCTAGGTTTATAAATAAAGAAAAAGATGATGTAATTCCCCATTTCCACCTTCATCCATGCCTTTTTCAAGCTCTGGTACTCTGGGGTTAAAGTCTACCTTCACTTAGACAAAGCAAGCCTGGACTTGCCTGGAACTGTTTAAACACTGAAAAGGAAAGTAAGAGAAACACTTTCCCTTTCTACCCTGGATTACCAACAAAGGCTCCTCTCTACAGTGTATTAGGAATATTTGAGGGAGTGTGTCTTTGTAAATGTTCTATTCATTGATACCACCCCTATATAAAATAATAGTCTGGAGCACACTTTTTCTAATATAAGGAAACTTCTTCTGTCCAGGACCTTTTGGATATTTATAACATCACTCATAGGCTATACAGAATTATTAATACAGGCAGGTGACCATTAATAGCCAACAAAAAGCATATAGGAAACTCAGGATTTTGCCCTATCACATACTGAATGATTTCATTAGGTGCTTAGCCTCTCAGGGTAGATGTTCCCTGCCTCTGCAGGTGTTTAGCAAGCTGGTTAATGGAAACATTGTTGGAAACAGCAACAGAAACTGTTCACCATATGAACAGTTCAGATAAAAAGATGGTTTCAATTAATTCAAGTTGGATGATCTACTAAAAATACTTAGTAGGGATACTTAAATTCTTCAAGGCCCAGTTTCTTCATCTGCAAAATTGTAGTAATATAGGAATCCGATTATGCCATCAAAAATAGTCCTCTGCTATCTATGATGATTTCAAGCCGATTATTCTGAGAAAATAAATAGCAGATCCAAGAAGCTACCATTTTGTAAGCGAATTTCATACACATGTCAATAAATTCCACCCGCCTCTGGAAATCTGTCATGTTTGAAGGACCTAAGGTAGAATTTAGAAGAGTAGTGAGGGTAAAATAACCTCTTCGCAGCACTATTTCACTTGAAGTTGTAGGGCTACATAAGATCTTTCCAGGTACCAAGCAGCGCTCCATACATGTTTTCCCTGTTGTTCCCAAGGCAATAGAAATGCACGCTCATTTAGGAAAACTGAACAGGAAGAGCTGGACATTGTAAACCATCACGTTTGATCTCACTTACCTTCAGCCTACCCATCCCCCCTCACTTCCAGAAGGCCTTGGGTGACTCTTTCAAGGCAGCTACGTGGTGTAAGGCGCTATCCGAACCACGGATTTCGAATGACACACGCAGAAAGGGAAGTGATCAACGACTTTGCACCCCCAAACCGTCATTAGCAGCGCGGAACACACTCTTCAGCACTACTCAGAGCACTAACCAAGCGTTCCACGCGAGGGCGCCCCTGCCTCCCGAGCTCCGGGCCAGCCTGGACCAAGCCTCCGCTGGACGCCAAGGTCGAGGGTCAGACCTGAGATAGGGCCATCCCAAAGGGCGCTGGGCTGGGGCACGAGAACCTCCCACGGTTCCCTCTCACCCCCCGCCCCCACGGGGCTGCGAGCCGGAGTGTGCGTGGATCAGGAGGGATGGGGATCCGACCCCTGGCCTTCCAGCTGCCCTCCCGGCCAGCCGCCCGCAGCTGGACGGGCAGCGTTAGGTAAGGGCGCTGGGCCGCAGCCCCCCCTGCCCCCCCTGCCCCCCCCATGGCCAGGTGCGTCCTCGTGCACGTGGACGGCGCCGGGGACACTGACACGAAGCATGGCACAGGGGACAGGTGGCCGGGCGGTCGGGAAGGCCCCGGGGGGGGGACCTGCGTGCACACCAGCTGCCGACCGGCCCCGGGGTCACCCCCAGCCCGCCGCCCCCAGGCGGGACCGGGCGGGAGGAACCGCAGCCCTGGGGTTAGGGTGTTCAACGCCAGATCTGGGAGCTTTCGAAGAACGCAGCGGAGAGCCGCGCACCCGCGGCCGGCCAGACGCCTCCGGGGAGCCTCGGGGGTGGCCGGGAGCGCTGTCCA
>NW_012267299.1:8649143-8741423 GCF_000151885.1 Dipodomys ordii
TCCCCGCCCGGTTTCCTGGGGCCGGTTGCCGCGCGACGCGGGTCCGCCGCCGCCACCTGCCCCCCAGCTTCCCCGGGCTCTGCTGCCCTGGTCCGGGCGTCCACCCTGTCTGAGAGGCGGGAGGGAGCGGGCAGATCTGAGCACACCCCCCACCTGCCCCCCCCCTCCTGCTTCCCCGGGCTCTGCTGCCCTGGTCCAGGTCGTCCACCCTATCTGATCATCCTGTCTGAGAGGCGGGAGGGGGCAGATCTGAGCACACCGGCCACCTGCCCCCCCCCCCAGATTCCCCGGTCTCTGCTGCCCTGGTCCAGGACGTCTATCCTGTCTGAGAGGCGGGAGCGGGCAGATCTGAGCACACCGGCCACCTGCCCCCCCCCCCAGATTCCCCGGTCTCTGCTGCCCTGGTCCAGGACGTCTATCCTGTCTGAGAGGCGGGAGCGGGCAGATCTGAGCACACCGGCCACCTGCCCCCCACCCCCCCAGATTCCCCGGTCTCTGCTGCCCTGGTCCAGGACGTCTATCCTGTCTGAGAGGCGGGAGCGGGCAGATCTGCGCACACCCAGCCTCCCCCCCCCCGCAGGTGCCTGACAAGGCTCTAAAGACACGTTGTGTTTTTTTTACACCTTTCCAGACCCCTTAACCCCCTCATAAAGATTCGTTTTGTCCAAGGAACACAGAAAATGGACTTATTCCCACTCACCCCCCCACACACCTTCCTGGGATGCATTTCCTTTGCCTGAAGGTCCTTTGAACAAAGTGGACGGTGTCCGTCTGTCCACCTTCTGCCCTCCCCAAAGTTGACTTGTTTATTTATTTATTGAAAACCTCAGCCCTGCATTTTTTTTTTTTTGGTGCCCCACTCACGGCTGGCTTTTGTTTCCTCTCAGGGTGGCTTTGCGAAGTGTTACGAAATGACAGATTTGACAAACAACAAAGTCTACGCTGCAAAAATTATTCCTCACAGCAGAGTAGCCAAACCTCATCAAAGAGAGAAGGTGGGTATGACTGTCCAGTCAAGTATTTCCTTTGTGTTAGAGGATGGCCCTACCCTGTTAAGAAAATGTCGTCTGCTTGTGTAAGCACTATGTGTGTGTGTGTGTGTGTGTGTGTGTGTGTGTGTGTGTGTTTTCCTCCCCAGAGATGATGGCAGGTTACTAAGCCTTCATCTTTCATTTTCCTTTAGATCGACAAAGAAATAGAGCTTCACAGGATTCTCCATCACAAGCACGTTGTGCAGTTTTACCACTACTTTGAAGACAAAGAAAACATATACATTCTTTTGGAGTACTGCAGTAGAAGAGTAAGTGTAAACTCCTCTCAGTACATTCACTTCTAGTATTTAATCAGATTGCTTTTTATGTGGGATTTTTTTTGTTTTTAGATGAGGCAATTAATTATTAGACTGCAACATCAACTTTCATTACTCATTTTGCATAGGGAAACAAACCACTTATCTTGGTAGCTTTGACAAATTTTCTTTCTCTTTTATCTTTTTTTCTTTTTAGTCTATGGCACATATCTTGAAAGCAAGAAAGGTGTTGACAGAGCCGGAAGTCCGCTACTACCTCAGACAGATTGTGTCTGGACTGAAGTACCTTCACGAACAAGAAATCTTGCACAGAGATCTCAAACTAGGTAAGCCCTTAAGCTCCAAATGCTGACTTTTGCGTTAGAGAAGAGGTATTCTTTCTCCACTCCCCGCCCCTTTCCCTTTTTACCTGCCAAATGTGTTCTTACCTGTAGTCTAGCCTGTGAAATCCTGCTTTTCTAAATGAGTGACTTTATCAGAATAATTAGCTGCCTGCCCCTAATGTAGATTCATGCATAATTGATTAAAACACCTTCCCAAGAGAACTCACATTCTATTTTGCATATTGTGTAGGGAACTTTTTCATTAATGAAGCCATGGAACTAAAAGTTGGAGATTTTGGTTTGGCAGCCAGACTGGAACCTTTGGAACACCGACGGAGGTAAGAGTCAGAAAGACATAGTCCTTGACCCTACAATTTATAAACTACAATGTCAATGGAAAAGAACAACTTTTAAAATTAAATATGGACTAGCCAGGGTATGTTATAACTCTAAGTTGATTGTAATTGAAAAACTCCTATTTTTTCTTGAAATACAAAAATGGCATGGTACTTTTCGTCTCAAATGGTTTCAAACACTTGCTGGTTTGAGCTGAAAAAATTGTGTATGGGTTAAAAAAATGATCAAAAGTCACTTGGTCAAATACCCTTAGTCAAATGATTCCACATAGAAGCTCAGTGTAGTACCTCCAAGGCTTTATTCCCCAGTGAGTGACAGCCAGGGAAAAATAAATTTAACAAAATGTGAAATTGTTACTTATGAGATGTTGGTATTTTATCTTTCCAGAACAATATGTGGTACCCCAAATTATCTCTCTCCTGAAGTCCTCAACAAACAAGGTCATGGCTGTGAATCAGACATTTGGGCCTTAGGCTGTGTAATGTAAGTAAACATACCAAAATGGCTAAAATGCAAATTTTATTTAGATTTTAATAGTAATAAAAGAGTTCCTTTGTGGCAATTCCTTTAAAAAATTGGTTTCTTTGTACTCAGGTATACAATGTTACTGGGAAGGCCTCCATTTGAAACTACAAATCTAAAAGAAACTTACAGGTGCATAAGAGAAGCCAGGTACACCATGCCATCTTCGCTGCTGGCTCCTGCTAAGCACTTAATAGCTAGCATGTTGTCCAAAAACCCTGAGGACCGCCCCCGTTTGGATGACATCATTAGGCATGACTTTTTTTTGCAGGTCAGTGCACACTCTTTTGTGTATTTTATTGCAGGCCATTGATCTCCATTACCCAAACAGGCTACTGAAGGTCTTTTCTGATACTCCACAGGGCTTCACTCCAGACAGACTTTCTTCTAGCTGTTGCCATACAGTTCCAGATTTCCACTTATCAAGCCCAGCCAAGAATTTCTTTAAGAAAGCTGCTGCTGCTCTTTTTGGTGGCAAAAAAGACAAATCGAGATATATTGACACACACAGTAAGTTACAAGAGTACTCTCTTTTTGTTTATCCAGTATTATGTTAAATTTGATAATTAGTTGAGACTTTCTCATGTTAGCATAATTTGGACAATATTTTCTATACTATGGACCTTTTTATCAGTGCTCTCTCATGGTGGCTCATAAACTACTTAATAATGCATGTGGAAGAAATATAGCTTACTCTCATACTTCCTTGTTGAAGTAAAGACTAACACAGTTCTTTCCCTTGATTTACAGATAAAGTATCTAAAGAAGATGAAGACATTTACAAGCTTAGGCATGATTTGAAAAAGACTTCAATAACTCAGCAACCTGTCAAACATAGGACAGATGAGGTATGTTGGAAAAGAATCAAATATAAATATTTTAAGTCATTTCTTTGTGAATTAGCACCTAAACTGTGGCTATTAGGGTTCAACATGATATATTTGGTGAAAGTCAGCCCTTTGAAAGGGAGTCAGATCTCTGTATCTTTAAGTTTAAGGATACATGCAGTTTATATTACTGCACTATCTTTTCCCCAGACTCAGATCCATTGCCTTTTGATAAGCTTTATAAGCAGTTGACACCACCTCATATTTTTACCTGGAATATCAGCCTTAAATGGATTTGGATACTTGGCTCACTGCATAACTCTTCTCTGCCTTCAGGAGCTCCAGCCAACAAGTACTACAGTTGCCAGATCCGGAACCTCCGTGGGAGAAAATAAGCAGCAGATTGGGGATGCCATCCGGATGATCGTTAGAGGGACCCTGGGCAGCTGCAGCAGTAGCAGTGAGTGTAAGTGGTTTGTAATCCTACTTTAAATCATAAAACTGTTAGACAAGAGCCAGATACAAAGGATCCAAGCCAATTTATTTCTCAGCTTAATGTAACATAGGAAAAACAAAATCAGAGGATCTGGGGGGGAAAAAAAGCACAGATAAGCCCCGAGGTGTCTCTACCTCTTAAATTACTAGAGGGAGAATTAGTATCTATCAGAGCATAAGATTAAATTGTCAGCAGTTTTGTAATCTCTCTCTCTCTCTCTCTCTCTCACTTTTCAGGCCTTGAAGACAGCACCATGGGAAGTGTTGCAGACACCGTGGCTAGAGTCCTCAGGGGATGTCTGGAAAACATGCCAGAGGCTGACTGCATTCCCAAAGAGCAGCTAAGCACTTCCTTTCAGTGGGTCACGAAGTGGGTCGATTACTCTAACAAATACGGCTTTGGCTACCAACTCTCAGACCACACAGTTGGCGTCCTTTTCAACAATGGTGCTCACATGAGCCTTCTCCCAGACAAAAAGTAAGTGTGTCTGATGAATGAAATCTGTCAGTTCTCTTGGCTTACAGTAAAGGAATCCGAAGACAGTAACTACCTGCTTTAATTTTTCTGTTTTTTCTTTCCCTATCATTCTTGATTTTTTTAGGACAGTTCACTATTATGCAGAGCTTGGCCAGTGCTCTGTTTTTCCAGCAACAGATGCCCCCGAACAATTCATTAGTCAAGTGACGGTGCTGAAATACTTTTCTCATTACATGGAGGAGAACCTCATGGATGTGAGTACTGAGGCTTTAGAACATTGATATTTGAAGTGGCCGATGGTGAGCAGCATCAGCATGCCTGTGAAAACTGCAGCATTTCCTGTCCTTTTCTAGGTCTACTGAATCACAGTCAGTAGATCTAGAAGCGGAGGCAAGAATCCTCAGGCTGTTCCGATGCTTGCTTAACTTAGAGAAGTGTTTGCAGAGAAAAACAGAGCACACACTGCTCAGTCTTCAGAGGCACTAACTCCTTCTCGTCTCTGCTAGGGTGGCGATCTCCCTAGTGTTACTGATATTCGAAGACCTCGGCTCTACCTCCTTCAGTGGCTAAAATCTGATAAGGCCTTAATGATGCTGTTCAATGATGGCACCTTTCAGGTAACTGAATCCTTCATGGCAGTGTGTGTTTCTAAAAAAGTAATTTTTACCAAACTAGTTTAATTTTTTTTGTCTAAATGTTCCTAATTTTTGAATATGTAGAAAAATTCTAACATCGTGTTTAATTTTTTAAGGTGAATTTCTACCATGATCATACAAAAATAATCATCTGTAGTCAGAACGAAGAATATCTACTCACTTACATCAATGAGGATAGGATATCTACAACTTTCAGACTGACAACTCTGCTGATGTCCGGCTGTTCACTAGAACTGAAAAATCGAATGGAATATGCCCTGAACATGCTCTTACAGAGATGTAACTGAAAGACTTTGTGAATGGACCCTATGGGATTCCTCTTTTCCACTGTGAGATCGACAGGGAAGCCAGTAGAGTGATCTGGAGCATGTTGAAGATGGACAGGTGTTGGTACGAAACAATTACTCTGTGGCCTGCTGAACTGTGTGGAACCAGTCAGGCTGAGGCATACTTTTCTTGACTTTGGACAAAACAAGAATGAACCAGAATGCAGTTTTCCTTGAGATACCTGTTTTGTGTGTGTTTTTTTTTAAATGGTTTTCGGATAATATTGCCAGAAAGGTGCATTGACTCTTCTCTCTGTTGAGAGCATTTCAGCCAGAGGATTTGGAACTGTGAATATACTTCCTGAAGGGGAGGGAGAAGGGAGGAAGCTCCCATGTTGTTTTAAGGCTGTAATTAGAGCAGCTTTTGGCTGCTTAACTGTGAACTATGGCCATATATAAGTTTTTTTTTGTTTATTTTTGAATATACTTGTGGCTGGAAAAGTGCATTCCTTGTTAATAAACTTTTTATTTATTACAGCCCAAAGAGCAGTATTTATTATCAAATGTTCTTTTTTTATGTTGACCATTTAAAACTGTTGGCAATAAAGAGTATGAAAAGGCAGAAACAGTGGTCTCCTGTCTTTACTTCAGTGTATCAGTATCATCACATGATTTCCTCATGGGTATTTGGCACGACATTGGGAATGGAAGCAAGTTATAATGTCAGATCTTCAATTTTTCCAATGACAGTATGCAGGAAGACGGTCTGCAATACCAAATTAGGAACATTCTGAGTGAATTAAGATTGAGAAGAGTCTAACAAAAATACCACTATTCTTAGAACCAACCGACTAGCCTCTTGCTAAATCCCAAGTTAATTTATCTTTAAAGAGTTTCTTCAAAACTCATTGAACTTGAGCTAAAAAGTAAGAGTTTCCTATGGAAACAGGCCTCTGTTAGTAACTGTCAATAGGTACAGGAAGTTTATCTTAATATGGGCAAAACTTTATTCATCAAGATACACGCACCACCTGAAGGTATTACTCAGCGTAAACCTGCCTAAACACTTGCAGTGCCGCTGGCAGTCCTCGTACATAATTCAGTAGTGGGAAATGCTTCGTAAATAAGTCACTTCATTTTCCTTCAGGTGCATCGTGGGTGAGGGACATCTGAGAAACAAGCTATGGGACTCATTTTCTAAAGTGATCCAGGAGGCAAATCTAGTTTTCTCTTTTAGGGGGATTTTCTTATTGTCATATGTGGAGAAAAGTTGCTCATCCTGTTACTCTGAACTCAGAGTGACCTGCATCACATGCAAATAATCTTTTTGATCAGTTGTAATTCCCCTACAAAGAAAATACCATCCAGTGGCAAGAAAAGCCCTTTAGTGTCAAGCTTTGTTTATATTGGGATCCTGTATAGCAATAGTAGTTGTATACCTAAAAAAAATTCTGAAATTGTTACAGGCTCTACACTTGATATGATTGAGCAAAAACCAAGTTTGGGGATTTTTTTATGAGTATTTCCCAAGTCTCAATTTTTGGCCAAAATTCTCTAGCCATGTATGTAAATTAATACTTTGTAGGGCTTATAGTAATAGCTGAAAAAAACAATATTATTGGTGTGTAAATGTAGAATCTTTTAAGTTTTATGAACAGAGAAGAGACAGCAGATTGCAAATAGTGAAATACGTTCTTTCCTTTGGAATTTCACAAGCCATTACTATCACTTTAAGGTTTTGAAATATATTTATCAAAGATAAAAAAATATGAAGCCAAAATTATGTTTATCCATACCTGTTGGTCCTGGTTGTCTATTGCTACTGGAGAGCAGAGAAAGCCTGAACCTTTCTTTGGTCTCTAGGAGTCTCTAGGGAGTGAAGGAGAGTGCGTTTGCTATGATATGAAGATGAAAGTGTGCACTGAATGGTGTGGAATCAGGTAGAAAGAGCCCTAGGCATTGAGTAGACTCTGTTGTATCAAATTTGAAAGGATCCATGCAGCTTAAACAGAAATATGAGATGGTGAAGACTTTTTAAGTCATGGGAATATCCTTTCCAGAAGTCTATGGATGAGAGTCCAGAGTAGAAGTAGCTGCCTAATTCTGAAGTAGAGCAGATACATCTGGAAGAGTCAGATGTGATGTGACCCACATGTATCTCAAGACATTGAGGCTATAGCCATCCTGAAGGCTGAGTAGAGCTACTAGAAGATTTTAAGGAGGAAAGTAAAGCATTAGATTTAGATCTGTAAAATTCCTTCTGGAGCCATTGGTAAGACAGATGAAGAAGATAGAGAAAACCCAAACAGTAGAGAAATTACTTTGTCATCCACATGTAAAAAAAAATCAGAGACTTAATAAAAGGTAAAAAATGAAGAATTAGTATCTCCTCTGACCCCTGTGGTTCATTACAGTATTCCTGGCACTGTTAAATCCAGAAACAATAAAATATTGAATAAGCGAACAAATAAAGTTAGATTTGAGTTCATTTGAATAGAATTTAGAGACTAAGAAAGAGGGCAGGCTGTAGGAAGTCTGGCTGGGATCATCAATGGGGGAGAGGTGATACAATGTTTGTATTTCAGATGCCAACTATAATAAGGACCATGGAAAGAAGAGCCTGATACTTAGGGAAATACAATGAGATGAGGACTTTGTGAATTAGAAACATGTAAAGGTTCCCAAGTAGTTCTAGAGAATATTCGGCTCTGCCTGTCTCTTGAGAAAGCAAGATTTTGGAACTCAGGTTTTGGATAACACGGTAATAGAATGAATTATTTTTGTCCCTTCTACCCAAAAGCATTTTATAAAGTACAGATGAAATCTCCATAAAATAAAATGGTGTTGATAAATCTTTGCCATGGAGTAAGAAGAGTAAAAGATCCCCAAGTAAATTACCTTTCCAAACAGAGTCCGTGAATTCCAACTCCAAATAATACGTGTTTTTACTGGTCACACGATCCCAAGGATGTTTCTCCAGTAGCCATCACAAATCCTTGAAGAGTACATATGAGAGAGAAAAAAGGACAATCTCTGAAGATAAACTGTCTACAACTTGGTACAGTCATCACCCTTAAAGAACTATTTCTCATGTCTGCTAGGGGGGAAGCATGCTCCAGTGAAAAATTGTATCAGTCCTGAGTTCAAGTTCCCATTCAGCCATGTAATCTTTGGTTAAAAATCTAGCTCTAGAAATTGCAGATTCTTTATCTGTGAAGAGGAACATAATAGTAACAAAGTAACATGCAAACCAAATAAGTAGTCACACACCAGGCATGTTGTGTTTCCTCTGCTTCTTTCCACACTCATCCTAACAGGAGACTTGATTACCTAAGAAAAATAAACCACCGATTCATTCTTGTTTTTCTCCTTTTCAGTTTTCCTTTCTGTGTCAGTCCTGGTCTAGTCAGCAACACAAACACTTTAAGGACTTCTAAACAGAGGGAATCTTATGGAGATCTTTGGTTACATAGATGACAGGAGAGCTCAATAAGAGGTAGCAAGGCAACTAGTCAAGTAGCTGGAAGCCAATGGTACCCCAATGGCAAGAGGGATCGGATAAAAGGCAGGGGTACTTGAGTTCAGACTGTGGTTTTCTTACAGACCTAGAATCATAATGGTATGGCCACCAGCATTTTGAGGTTAGAGAGCAAAAGTAGCCACTGCTTGATTGAAAGAAAGGAGCTGAAATATTCTATGTTCTTTGTTCCTCTGGCCTTCCAGTCTCCTATTAACCAAATGAGCTAGAAGCCAGTAGATCAGCCTGAGCAATGTAGTTGCAAGGGTCATTCTTACATTACATGCATGTAAGCCTTTGTAGGCAAAAGCACGGCCCGCTGTGATGGATTGAATACAAAATATCCTATAGAAGCTCAAGTGGGTTGAGATCCATCCCAGTGCTATTTTAGAAGATTCTCGCAATTTTAGCATGTGGAGCCTAGATGGAGGAATTAGGCCCTACTGAGTGTACGGCCTAAGGGAAATCTTTCCTCTTTCCCTTTCCTGTCTTGCTCTTGGCTTCCAGGGTATCATACTGTAAACAGCTTTCAGCACACATTCCTACCACTCACTCCCAGCGCCACATATTCCTACTGTGGTGAAATGTGAAAAAAGTACATGGACCAAATCCATGGACTGACCTCTCTGAATCCATGAGCCCAAACAAATAATTCCTCCCTATGGGTTGTTAGCAGCAGGGATTTGATCATAGGGAAGTAAAAATAACCATCACACTCGCTTTCCTTCCTTCCAATTCTCTTCCATTAATTTGTATCATTTTGGTGTTTACCCTCCTCTTAAATCCCAAAGTGACTGAACTAAGTGCTAAAAGGTATAGTAGTTGCCTACTCACAAGACACAGAAGAAGGTTTGGAGTAGGAATAGAATGTGAAACATTCTGGCTGGGTTCAGACCTTTTTTATATTACAGATATTTTAATCTAATGAAAATGGTAACTAGAAGTGAATAGATATGTTTTCATGTACACAGAGAAATCAATTATTGGAATTAATGGCAATTCCATGTAATGATCAAGTCAATATATTATTAAAGTGTGTAATAAACCTTTAAAAGCAGAAACTGGTAGATTCTATCTTATTTTTCCTTCACTTGGAAGATATTTTAATTATTATATGCTTCAACACATGGTTTTTTTCAAGCACTTCTTTAAGCCTTATTAACTTTGGTAGTGAAAAGCATCTTTTGTTTAAATTGCCATTGTTTAATTATATTAATGGACTCATATTAAAAAGTTAAACTTCTATGTGCAATGCTGGAGTCTGATGGCACAGTCATCGATGTTCGGAATCCAATTGAATTGAATTTATGGATTTTGCCTCTGGGATAAGGCTTTCATACCTTTATGTGTAAATCAAAATAGATTTTAAGGATAGAGGTAAAATAACTTCACTTTTAATGATAGTTACTGAGCAATCTCTGATATGAAATATGGAATAATTAGATACTTTAGCACAAATCATGCAAGTTAGAATGCATTTTCTGTTCTAAGCTTATAAGTACTGCTAGTTGTTAGGTCACATGTCCAAATGAAATAAAATGCCCAGTGTCTTTCTTCTGTATTTCTTCAGGATTGGTAGCAGAAGAATGATCTTTAATATTGTGATTTCAAAGTCAGATATGCCAAAAGGGTCTCATTGGAATATCAGTTTATCATATGGTTTGTGTGAATCACAGAATTACATTTTTGAGAACTTTAGAACAGCAGGAGCTGTTCAAGAATTGCAAAGTTCATGTAAGTGATACAGTAGCCTAGAGGGGAGTGTAGATGCCACTAGAACTAGGTAATACCTTACATAGTGTTTACTGGAGAATGATTAGCCAGTAGCGTTTTCTGAGGTAGGGAGGATTCTCATTGGTTGCATTTTCTGGCTCCCTGGTGCTTCCCCACAAAAATTTCAAAACATCAGAGGGACGTCTCCAAATATGGAGATGGAAAGAGGTACCGAGAGCACACCATTATATTCCCAACATATAGTTTAATAATGACAGAAATAACATCAAGAAAAAGGTAATAATTTGTTTTAGAACAATTTGGTAATAATGAGCTTTCCTTCCTTCCTTCCTTCCTTCCTTCCTTCCTTCCTTCCTTCCTTCCTTCCCTCCTTCTGTCCTTCCTTTTTTTTTCCCCTTATAAGTCATGGGGCTTGAACTTGGGGCCTAGGCACTGTCCTTGGGCATCTTTGTGCTCAAGGCTAGTGCTCTACCACTTGAGCCACAGTGCCACTTCTGTTTTTCTGATGACTTATTGGTGATATTGTCGGGCTGGCTTTGAATCACCATCTTCAGATATCAGAGTCCTGAGTAGCTAGGATTACAGGTGTGAGCCACCAGGATTTGGCTTAATAATGAGTTTTGAGTGTCGATTATCTTTAAGCATTAAATATTCATTTAAAAATAATCTAATGTGTAATAACAGTTGTGTTTAGCAACTGGCTGCCCCATTTCCTTAAATTTTAGTAATCAGTTCTCATGAACTTGGGTAGAATACAATCTCATGGTCATAGCAATATTTGAAACCTGGGAGTAAAGACAGACTCTGAGAACTAGATAGTCACCCTATGCTCTAGAAAAACGGAAAGAAGAAGGTTGGGGTGGGGAGACTGTAGTAAAAAAAATCCAGGGTACATCGTACAATGTTAAGAAGACTGAGGGAAGGGGTGGATAGGGAAGGGATGGGTGAGACTGTTGAAAGGGATGGTGTAGATCAAAATACATTGTATTCCTACGCTGCTTTGTTAAATGGTAGCTCCCTTTGTACAACTTTACAGTTAATAAAAAACTGAAATAAATACATAATAATAAGACTGGATATTTCCCTCAACTTTTCACATAGTACTATACAAATATCATACACGAAACCTCAGCTACCCTAGGTTACAAGCCAGACTACTCAGATTGACATAATGCTTTTTCAATGATGAAGTATCTTCTCATTTCAAAAGACTTAGAGCCAAGCATATATGTAATGAAGACAACCAAAATCATGGAATTAATATCTTCTATAGAAGACTTATACATATTAGGTCCAGCATTGGAACTATATGTTAGTATTTCATATACAGTAATGTATTAGATATATAATTCAAACTAAAAGTAGAATATTAGTAACTGATAAAGGATTTTGAGATTTATATATACTTTTTCATAAGAACTTTAATTTATCATGTCTACATGTTTTACCTATTCAATGTGTAAGAATTCTTTACTATTTGGAAATATTTGTTACATAAAACAACTGTAAAGGAAGTCAACTAACTATATTGCAAATATAATATTAAATACTCAGTGAAGTTTAATTAAGCTTATAAATGGCATCATATATTAAGGTCTCCTTAAATTGTTAAGGTAAAATAAAAAATATAATGTGAAATTGTAAAAGTAAACTTGCAAGTAAAAGAACAGTGCTGGAGACATGGCTTAAGTGGTACTGTACCTGCTAAGTAAGCACAAGGTTCTGAGTTCAAACACCAGGACTGTCAAAAGAGAAATAATGAAATCCTCTTATTAGTCTAATAGATGCTAACAAAAACCTTCAAATGAATAAAAATACAGAGGGGAAACAGTTGCTTAAATACACTGAAAATGTTTATTTTATGCTAGTGCATTTCTATACATAAAAGCTACCATCCAAAAACATTTCATGGGTGATTTGTTTAATTTAAAATTTGTGTTTGGAGATTAACTCTAGTGCAATGTTCTAAGGAAGTATGTAATTTTATCCCAGTGTAAGTGCTTTTGAGAACATGATGTGAGCCACAAGCTAGTAGAATGAAGTGTGTATGCAGATTATATGAGAGAGGTAAAGTTTTAGAGCTGAGGTTGTAAATTTTTAGAGTAGATATATTTGAGGTGTTTGAGACTATCGTTAATCATTTAAAAATAATTGTCGTTTAGCTGTTGAGAGATTTCAGATAAAAGTGAAAATTTCCAACTTGTGAAGGAATACATGGTTCAGCATTGGTGGGTTTGTATTTCCACACAAGAACAATCATCTGGTATTTAGAAGCTCCTGACCCAAAGGGCAAGCTCTCTGCTCAGTCCTCATGTGAACCCCTTTCATAGAGTTAGGTTAAACTCTTGGGGATCTACTTTCAAATTTTCGTAACAAAGGCAGGTTGTATTTATAGAAATTTTGTTTTATATGACTTGAGGTAAGTGTTGTCTTCATCCAAATTTTTTTAGGGGAGGGCCTTAAATGTACAAAGAGGGTTCATTGTGATATGTCTACATATGCATATGTAAATTTTGATAAATTTACTCCCTCTGATAATTTTTCTTACCCCCCTTTCCCTCTCTTCCCTCCTTTACAACATGATCATGGCTTTCATTATTTTCATAATGCATATGAAATACTTTGATCATATTCATTTCTCTACTTTTTCTTTTCTCCTTTTCCTCCCCTACTACTTCCCACCCTGAAACAGTCTCCATTTTATACACATGTCATTCCTCCTAAGATATAGATTCTATATATGAGCAAAAATGTATTATTTGTCTGCAAGTATGGTTTAATGTGATCCCTAGTACCATCCATTTTCCTGCAAATGTTCAGATGATACAAATATTTCATCTTCATAAAGTTTTTAAACTGTTACTGATTTTAAAAGTTCAAGTAATATGGAAGAGAAATAGAAGAATAATTCCAACACAGGCAAGTAAACATCTAAAAGAGTCTTTGTATGTTTCTATCAAAACATGGAGTGATTTCTTATCCTCAGAAATCACATTTTGCAAGGTCAACATAAAGTTGTCCATCCTTCTTTTATTTTATGAGGACATTTAGGATAAAGCGTCATTTGGAGGCTTGGTAGACTATGAATAAGAGATCACCTTTCATCATTGTACTGGGCTCAAATGTCAACTTCATTATCAAGTACTGCAATATAACACCACTTACCTTCTTCTACTTTTTGGTTGAATCAGGTTCTTAAATAACCTATGTGGACCAGTGTGCCTTGGCGTTTACTGTCTGTTACCACATTGCTAGAATAACATAATCATTAGCGATGAAGCAAGATGTTTGGCTGATTTAAGGGGCAGCAGAAAGTTGTACTTGCTGCATATAGATTTGACCTCAGATAAGCCTTAACAAGACCTACATTCGTGTTTCCATTCACTGTCTGGATGTTTTTGCCACAGAAAGACTAAGGGTTAAGCTCCACAGAATATTCTCAATATTGATGAATCATAGTTAAAGGTAAGTAACTGGAATAGGCATGAGAGGAGAACTAAGCTTTTTTATTATTAATAAGTTTTTTATTGTGAAAATACTGTACAGAGGGGTTACAATTACATGAGCATGGTAATGAGTACATTTCTTATCAAGCATTGTTGCCTTCTCCTTTGTTTCCCCTTACCATCCCTGCCCTCCCATCTCTCCTTCTACCTCACCCCCAGATTTTGGTTTTATCCAAAAGTATACTTCTGATTGAATTCTGATTTTAAACATGCAAATTAATAAATTTTTAAAGATTGGATGTTCTAAAAATCATGGTTAACTTCAAAAATATTCATTATATGTTTGCTTAACATACAAAAATTCTGGTAAAAAGCCTATTTCTGTAAATAAGAACTTATGTATGATTAAAACAAAACCCCAAACAAGAAAATTCATATATGATGTGGCAAAAAAGAGCTTGGAGTTTTAATCAGCTACATCAGGCTTAAAGTAAATAGGCCAATTGTTTGATGAGTTATCATGAGCACTGACTGTTAACTTCTCTCTTTTGGAAAACAAGGAAAATAGTAAAAATGTTGGCAAATATGATATTGATAAAATTTGACTACTTCTGACCAACAACATAAGTCATTTGTTAATGTCCCAAATGATAACAAATAAGAAAAATAAAAAGTATATGTTTGTACAAGCTGAGCATTTTTGCACTCATCTTCAATTCTAACCATGAAGGAGGTATAGGCAAGTGGGTTTTGGTCTCTTGTTGGTCCCATGCAAAAACTTGAGGAACTCTATCTAAAAAATAACTAAAGCTGAAAGAGCTGAGGGCATAACTCAAGTGGTAGGGTTTTTGCTTAACAAGTAGTATGCCCTAAGCATATGCCCTAAGAGTAAGTTTTCTTTTATATTAACAGCCATTATTAATATTTCCTTATATATATTATCTTTTTGCTTTGCATTGACATTAATAGTTCCTAATATTCTCACACCCTACAGATTATATCTTATATTTAACAACAAAATTCCTATTAAGGTTGTTTGCTAATTTATTTATTCATCATACTCCTTGGGAAACCGAATTAAGGAATATCCCCAAAGGGAAAGCAATTTACTCTTTATGCTTGGTAAGTCGTATGAAAAGTAAGTCACATAAATATTTTCTGAGGTTTTCATTCTCCCTTGCTGCCTTTTCTTTCATAGGGTTCTCTTCTTAATTATCTTCAAAAACACTTCTCAGCTGTGTCCTTAGGAATATTAATTTGATATTATCAATTATTTGATCAATGATTTTAGGGAAAAAATGGGACAAGTAAAACTGAACAGGTTTTTTATGAGTCTAAATCCCTTGAGAACTTTACTATTTCTGTATCTTTAGAAATCTTCTAGAAAATAATTATGTGGGAAGAATTGTCCAAACATACCTTCCTTGGTACAATGTTTTTCTTGGAATAACTTTTAATATGATAGAGAGTGTTTTTTGGAACATAGTTTGTCAGGATATGCAATGCTTCTTCTATATGCCAAACTTAAGCTTTAGGAGATCATGAACCTGCCATATAGGCTAGAATTCAAGCTTAGATCCTTCTAGTAGTAGAATAATATTTAGCCAAATAAGACTTCAGTATATCTCTGACACCAAAGTTCCAGAGTCTTTAACATCTTTATCTACAGCTTCACCCAGCAAGAGATTTTTTCTTCTAGAGGGAAAAATTCACTGTCCATAGACCAATCTGATGGTCACATAGATGAAATAAATTTGGAATCCCACTATTCCAGCCAGATTATAAAGATTGGCCTAGTTGACTGTTGCACATTTAGATTTCCTTCTGATGGCAGAACTGAAATTCTTTAAAATAAATTTAGTCTATTTACACTTTACACCCCTTGGTGCAATTAGTTATGCTAATAAAGAAGTGAAACTGTAGGCACATGAGTTTCAGAAGAGAGCATGTTGGTAGCTCTTAATGCTAAACAGTGCAGCTGTCAGATGGTAAAGCGTCCTCTTCCCTAAGCTACCCTCTGGGAATAATCTACCTAACAGAGCATGTAGATGTGTCAGGCTGAATATATCAGAGCAAGGTGTTCACACTTGAGCTTAGTCTAAAGAACCAGAAATGATTAGAGCAAGATTCCTAAGTTAAAAAAAATAAAATGATGGTGCCAGGCAAGCTTCAATTGAGTTACTTTAAAGAAGCCAAGTGTAATTGTATATTTCCCATTCAACTTAGAAGTGTGCAAAAACGCCCACTATGTGTTTTGGTACCAAAAGGCTGGCAATTGATGAAAAGGCCCATTTATCCTTACTAATAGTTGATAGATGTACACTGATGAACAAGAGGTACACACAGATGAATGGGGTTGTATGCATCTCAATTTATCTGGGAAAAATTCTAACCATTCCTAAACCAGTCAAAGGTTCCTGGATTTGGAAGCTAAATTGCATGCTTATCCTATGAAATATTGTTATGCCATGTGACAGTTTAACTAAGATACATCTCTCATGGCCCACTTCCCATGTTGTACTTTTGCTTTCAATTGATTCCTCTATGAAAGATAGGTACATTTTTTTGTGTTTATGCTCTTGTTTTTATGCTTCCTTAATTAGAATAGTAGAAAAGCAAATCCATCGAACACTTCATTCAGATACTAATACATATTAAATGATATTTACTTCATGTGATTAAGACCACTATGATTATGGTGTAGAATTATTAACAATAGTCAATAGCACAGGTACCATATGGGAAATGAAAAGGAACAAAATGGCTTCATTAGCCACTAACTTCTGGCATACTCTGACTCATAATCAATAATTGTAGTTTCAGCTTGGAGATATATGGTGTCTAGCTCATTTTAGCCATAAAGAGAATAGGATAAGGCAGAAATATAGAGTCCTTGTTTCAAATGGACACAACTAGAAAAATAATTTGGAGAGGAAGAATAAATGAATTTGAAATATGCCCTGGGAATAATTGATTTCATTGATTTTAAAGTCTTAAAACATGCTGTGGGGTAGTGGTGAAACTCCTATGGAGATAAGAGTTTAAATATAGCTACACTTGCTTCTTTGGTCAATATTAGCTGAAATGCTAATGCAAACTCAACATACCAAGGTGTCTTAATTGTTTACCTGGAAAGGGAAGTGATAAAATTAGATTCTTCTGAGTTCCTCAATACATCAAAAGAATTTATCTACAATATAAGAACATTGTCAGTGTACTGATTCACTTAGAATTGCAATTGAATTGATGCATATTATTGACTTAGTTAAAAATTAAAAGAATGACTTTATACAAGACTAGCAGCTGGCATGCTTCAGTGACATGGCTAGAACTCTGTAATGTAGACAGCAAATGGAAGTTTTTGTGAGAGTAATGGCTTTTTTTTCTTAGTATCTGTGGCACAACAATACTATGCTGTTTAAAATTCCTCTTTATTTTATTGGAGAGAAAAGCAAAAATAGAAATTAAAGTGAGGGGCTATAATAACTAAAAATTGTTTTTTGTTATATGCATTGAAAGTTTTCCAGAATTGACTAAAAAGAAACAAGTTAAAAAATCTGTAGACTATTTTGTTGTTTTATTGAAATTCTAAAATTTTGAGATGCAAAAAATAATTTGTTATTGGTGATAGCACAGCACCAAAATTACTGAGTACTAGGTAAGTAATGCTGCATTAATTCAGCATTCATCTGCTGCATTAATTCAACATTGAAATGACCAAAGTAACTGATTGTTTTACTCATTTCAATCAGTGACAGAGAAATGTCTTTATTTCTGTATATGTTTTAGTGATATTTTCAGTAAAGCCCTATGAACTTTTCAGAAAGGCATTAAATATATTCGTTTTATTTTCATATATTTTATCCTATCATCTTTATTTATCATATTACCTATTCATATTATATAACTGACACTGTTCCAGTACCTGTCCAGGATGGATACAGGTTAAATATATGTAAGGACAAGTTTCGTGTGACCATGCAGAAGTTTTAAGTCAATAAATGTGAGGGAATCTCAAGGTTGGTGATATTCCAATCTACCAATAGCCTTAACAATAATTGTGGGCTATTTCCCACACAGTGTATGCTTGTTTTAGAGTTTATGAAATGTGTAAAAAAGTAGTTTACTGGCATGTTTATAGAAAAATTATTACTCACATTGTAAAAAAATAAAAGCAGCAGAGTAAAAGCACAACATGTACCAAAGTGTCCAAAATGTAAGACAGATACTATGAAGAAAAAAATGAACATTTAAAAAAATTTTTTTGAGCTAAGGGTCACATATTCAGAAAAATAAACAAATAAAAATTTAAAAAATGACCCGTTTGTTTGTTGCATCAGACAGCAGAAGTTAGAAATAAATGAAGCACTTTGGCAGGTGTTTCAGAGTAAGTATCGTTATTTATCAGAAGATTTTTGGCAGTGTATTGATTTTTTTGCCCTAAAAATAAGACAAAGAAAACACCTAAACGATACTAACTCACTTTAGAAAAATTTACTTCCTATGGAGTAGTCAATAGTATATAATACCACTCCTTATGTTCTTTACTAGTAAACTTTAGATTCTTTAAGAAAAATACTGTCGTGTCATTTCAAGGACAACCCTGATACCTCACAGAAAACACTTTGTTGGTTCAGGTGCTTTCAATAATCCAATCCAATGTGAAAGTTTGTACTTCTTATCTTAAATTGTCCTCTCAAGAATAGCCATACCATGTAAAATTCACAAGCCTCGGCCCTCTGTCTCTGCAACTTAATGATTTTGGCCCAGTGACCGGCTTGTTCAAGTGGAGTCGTTCATTTGGAGGACTTCAGCCCTCTGACTGCTGTACCTGATGCCCTTTCTGGAGAGGTGACATTTCTAGAGTTGCTATGAGTGGAAGGCCTGCCAACCAAACTCATGAAGACTGTCATTGTGATGCTGAAGTCACTAGACCCAGCTACAGTGCTGTGCCATTGCTGAATTACATAGCACAGGGGCACTTTCCGCGTCAAAGCAAAGCCTGATCCAGGATCTTACGTTGTATTCTAAGCCAGTGTGGAGAAAAGAGCATATTCTTACCTATGTGGAGCAAAGCAGACAATGTTTGCATCCATAACATGAAGCCTCAGGCAGATGGAGCAAGTTGCAAAAATGGCAGCACCTCTATATCTGGAAAATCTGTATTTATTGCCCTGATGCTGCAAGTGAAAAAGAATAGAGAAATAATGATAATAATAATAATATTAATAATAGTAGTAGTAACAAATATAACGCTAAAATCGATTGGTTTGGTGTGACAAGAATACCTGGTAGAAGCTTAATTTCAGTTAAAAAATTACATTTAAATGTTTTCAAATTAAGCTCACATTCTATTCCCAAAGCCCCTTCTTCTGGGCTCCTTTGTCTTAGTTACTTACCATGACCAGTATATCACTCTGGTACTGCTAACACTGAACAAAGAAATCTGCTTGAAACACATATATTCAAGAGATATAAAATCACACAAGTGTGTATGTGTGTATGTTATGTATACACACACATGTGTATATGAGGCTTGTAGACTTACAAGCTGCCTACAATTATTGCCTTGAAAACAAAGTCTGTCAGACCACACTTGTACTTTCTTCTTTTTATTGGGAATATTGGAAAGCAATATTTTCTTATCTCTATGCCCTTAAAAGATGCCAACCACATGAAACAAAGTAAAGCAAAACACCAAGAAAAAGAAAAATGTCAATTGCATGGTTTGAGTAACTGCTCTCTCTACCTCAGTTGTCATTGTATTGATGTATATTTTTAGATTACTTCATAACTTATGCACTAACATTGAATGTAGTACAGTGTCTATTATTTCTTGGGCCAGAGACAATTACATGCTGTTTTAGGGAGATAAACACAGGCCATACTAATGAAAAGTATAACATACTTCTGATAATGCACACATAATGAAAAAGTGAAATCAAAGACATCATAAGTGGAGTGAGAAATGTTTGAAATGTTATTTACCTTACAGCATACAGAGGACGTAGTTGGGACTGCTTTGGGTTATGAGACTATTAATTGGAGAGCATAGACTGGTGAATGTATTAAAAAAAAACAACAGAAATTCAGTCCTCACAGTTTTGGAGTGTGTGAAATGCCAGGACCCAGTCTCTGTTGTAACAGAGCACTATGGGTGCAGAATCTTGCGTTCTCTGTGGGGAGGAACATTGTCTTCATCTGGCAGAAGAGCAGAAGACAATATATATACTCTTGCAGCCCTTTGCATAGTAGCCACAATGGCAAAACCTTATTTATCTAAACACCTCCCTGAAAGGCTCCACTTCCTAACACTGTTGCTTCGAGGATCAGATTTTCAGCACACATTTGGAGCACACATTCACACATACCAAGAACAGAATCCATTTTTCATGTACTGTTTTTCTAGGTTTCTAGGTCCAGCGAGAGGGTAGAGGAGGTAAAAGCAAAATGGATAAAGATGAGTATTTATGATGCTGATTTTCTTCTTCCAGTAAAATTCTTATGTTTCACTTATTCTTGGAGTCTGAGGGGGGACATCTCACTGGCCTGCTGATGTTTTTCTTGATGATTTAGCCACAGGCCTATTCTTTTCTTTCTATTTTGTTTTCCCTCAGCCCTGGAATAAATACTAGGCACACAGGATCCATAGCCCACACTGTCACATCCAGGTACCATCATAAGTAAATGTCCTGTTTTCTCACTAGAACTTTCCCCATGCAAAAGTAAGAATATATTCCAGAACTTTCAATGGCTAAAGACATAAATGCACATGGCATATTGTATACAAAGGGAGGAAATACCAGCTCACTCCCATTCTGCATGGTGCTCTGCCATGTGAATTTTTAAAATTTTATTTGATTGTAAAGATGCTGTACAGAGGGGCTACAGTTACACGAGTAAGTTAGAGTACATTTCTTGTCAACAACTGTTTTCCCTCCTTTGTTGTTCTCCCACTATCTCTTCCCTCTCCCACCTCCCTCACTCCTCCACACTCCCTGAAGTTGTAAAGTTCATTTCCAGTATACTGTCTTGTGGGTGTCATTGTTGCAATGGGTCATCCTGTGTCTTTGTTTCAGCATTTTGTTATTCCCCTTCCCCTCCCCAAATTGGACAAATGTATATACAAGATGCAGGGTACCAAACTCAAGTACAGTGACAACAGGAGATATACCATAGGGGGAAGAATATACAAAGGAAATAAAACCATCTCATAGTACATTAAAAATAACAACAACAAAGAATATCTTGTATCTTGGGGTTCGTTTTGCTTAGCATCATCTTATATATTCATATGTGTATAGCTTTGGGGCTTTTCTGTTCATCTGATGAAATTATCCTAAATGTATACTAATTGTTTCAACTGAGGGAAACCATGGGGAAACAATAGAGAAAGTAATGAACTGTCTAATGTGTGTCTCTTTTTTTTTTTGAAAGTTGGAGTTCATGCTAATATGCTTCATTTGATATAGTCCTTTGCACTAAACATTTAGAATCTTGAAATCCCTGTTTAGAGTATCTTCTACATACTCTAGTTCTTACAGATGAAGGAGATCATGTGACCTGTGCCATGTGAATTTGAAGTATGATGCTTTTCATGGAAACAACTCTTCCAGGTTTTATCCACTACCATCTCTACTGGGAATCAAATCCTGAGTGTTTAGGGTTGGGGACTGAGAGCAAATCTAAGTGACCAATAGCAAACTGACCAGTATCATGAACAGTCCATGATCGACTGTGAAGTCCTACATGTATCACAATTGGTTTGTTCAAATTCCTTGATTTTTTTGACTAGCTTTTGATTATATCCCTGGCAAAGCAGGAATAAAATCTTTCTTGTAAGATAATATACCTACTGAAAAGGTGGTACAAATAATCCATGATAGTGAGTAGAAGAGTTATGAATCAGTAAACATCAGCTGTTTTGTTTTTCTTAAAAACATTCACAGTTGGAGAATTTTTTTCTTTTCTTTTCTTTTTTTTTTTTTTGTTAGTGGTCCTGGGGCTTGAACTCTGGGTGGCTTTTTCTGGATAGTTTATTGGACTTTATGAACTTTCCTGTCCAGGTTGGCTTCAAATTGTGATCCTCAGATCTCAGCCTCCTGAGTCACTAGGATTACAGGTGTGAGCCATGGATACCTGGCTAGGAATTATAATTCTTAACACAACCTAATTTCAAGTTCACCCAAAAAAGCCCCTATAGAAGATGCTTTGCATGTACACAATAAAAATTATTACATCTTTGCAAGTTTTTTTTTGCATAACATTCTCTGACTATGTTTTTGCAAGTTTTTTTTTTACTGATTGTCCCCTTCATTTCTTTTTTTTTATTGTGAAAATACTGTACAGAGATGTTACAATTACATGAGCAAGATAATGAGTACATTTCTTATCAAGCATTGTAGGCTCCTCCTTTGTTTCCCCTTCCCATCCCATCCTCCCCCCCCCCCCCCCCCAATCCTTGCCCCTCCCCCCCCCCACCAAAGTTGTAAAGTTCGTTTTCGACATAACGACTTGTACGTCTCATTGTTGCAATGGGTCCACCTGTATCCCTATTTAAACGATTTGTTTTTAATATGTACCTAGCTATTTTTTTTTTTTTTTTGCCATCCATGGGGCCTGAACTCTGGGCCTGGGTGCTGTCCTTGAGCTCTTCAGATCAAGGCTAGTGCTTTAGCACTTGAGCCACAGTGCTACTTCCAGCTTTTTCTGCTTATGTGATGCTGAGGAATTGGACCCAGGGCCTCATGCATGCAAGGCAAGCGCTCTACCACTGATCCACCTTCCCAGCCCTGCAAGATTTTTTTTTTAAAGGAGTCCTTTGAGAGCGAACTTTTCTTCAGTGAGGTAATGCAATGTACCAGGTAGGGGTTACGCTGTAACTAACTAATAAACTTTTTGATTATAGTCAATTCATTTGGTCACTTCTACAAACCTATGCATTTATGTTTTTATTTGAATTATTTTTGCTCATAGAGTAAGGAATGTCCTGATTGAGCTGCTACATTTGCCTCTATTACTGATTAGGTACCTTGATGAAAGGCTATTTATTGACACACTGTAAATCATAGTCTTAGTATTTTTATTCAAGATTTCCCTTTATGTGTTAATTGAGAGTAATCACATAACTTCAAGAGATACAATAGGAATGATTAATGAAGCTCATTTAAATGCTCTAAAATGAAAAGTACTCTATAAATAATGATGATGTGTGGTAGGTAAACACAAGGTTGAGGACTTTGTTTTATTCTCCCAAAATAAATATTGCTAATAAACTATTCAATAATGTAAGAAGTAGCAAATTACCTTATGATCAATTCAGGTTTGAAATAGGATCCTTTGCTTGTATACAAGATAGGTGAATTTTGTCACAGTGAGAATCTACATGTTTCTATTAGCAGAAAGCCATGATAGGAACAACTTTTCCTCTTAATTCTATCTGCTGTACCTTCCTAAGGGTAAATCAATGAAATTTGAAAAAGGCAAAGCTAAATTTTATCTTATTTTCAAAGAGAGACTTTGAAATAATGAAGTTCACTTTCCAAAGTGTGCTTTGGTGGTGGTACAGAAATGAACCCTCATGTTATGAAACCGCCTCAAAGGCGGTTTCACTGCATTGGCAATCTTTTATTCATGAGTAATAAGTTCCAAAACATATTTAAAAGTATAATGATGAATATGCTAATGTAACTTTTGTTTCTGTCTACACATAATTGAATAGCTTATGGATAAGAACTAGTGCATTATCAGAATGTGATTGCTGAACTAATTGAGTTTTCATGGTCTGCTTCACATAGGCAAGATGACATAGAATCAAAGTTTTATAAATACATTTGTACAATATGTACTTTCTGGATCAGCAGAAACAAGTTACATTCAATGCGATTACATCTTAGTATACTATTTTAAGTTCCTCACACATTTTTATTTTTTGGCACAGTGTTGTGATTTGAACCCAGAGCTTCACTTGCTAGGCAAGCACTCTATCACCCCGGCACATTGCTGCACGTTTTGTGTTTTTGGCTTTTTCAGACAGTGTCTTGGGCTTTTTCACTCTGGTGGGCCTTGGATCACAGTCTTTCTACCTATGTCTTTCACTTCGTTGGGGTTACAGATATGTACCACCATGTCCAGTTTGTTTGTCAGGTGGCTTGAAAAGCTTCTGTCTAATTAACTTCAAACCAAGATCCTTCTGTTTCTACCTTTTGAACAGCTGGGATTATAGATACTCACCAGCACACCCACTCATTATGCCTACATTTTGCTATAATAATGGTGTAGAATTTTAAGATAGGAAGTAACTTCCTACATAAAAATCACTTATTTTTAACATTGAAAAGGACAAGTCTCTATAGAAGGAATAAAATCGATTCAGAAGTATCCTGAGAAAAAATAAGAAAACTGAGTTTTGTATTCATATTTACATGTTTATATATTCATATATATGTATATATATTGGATATATATGTATATACATATATATACATATATATGTATATATCCAATATATATACATATATATATACATATATATGTATATACAGCCAAAATATATATTAAAAACAAGCATTATAAAATGTATCAAAATAATAGATGACATTTATTAGTACGATTGACAAATACAAGAATAGTATCCCTGTATTCTGCTGTTAAAAATCAGGTCCTTTTTGAAAGAACACCAAACTTTAGATAAAGTTATGTAGGTGTCACCTTGTTTAAGACACTGAAATACATACTTTCCATATTTTCAATGCTTCCATGTTATTGTTACAATTTTTTCTTTAAACCTTGAGGTTCAAAACTCACCATGAATTAAAGAATCGAATTTAGTATTTAGATTTGAAGTAGTGAACTATCTGGGGTATATTGTATTAGAGTCGATTGGTGGTTTTACCAGTTTAAAGAGACACGAAAAGTTATTGTGATTGGAGCCAAGAGGATCTGTCTCTTGTTTGTGGGTGGTTTAAGCAGTGATAATAAAATGTCCTCTGCTGAGTCACAGTGTATATCTCCTAAAATAGGTATCTACCATCTCCAAGACCAACAGCCAAAAATACCTCTTTCCTACACATAAAATCTACTGTTCAGATTTCCTTATATTCTGTGTCCTACCTTCCAATACATTGATTACGGTGTTCATTTTAGAGAGCTTTGTCATTCTCTGATTTCAAATGGTTTAAAATGCAATGTTGATACTATTCCAAGTAATAAGTTTAAACCATTTAAACCATTAAAATATTTGTGGATTTGAGCTTATGGTGTACATATTAGCTTTTTTTGAATAACTTAAAACAATCTTTAGTTTACCTCTGGGTAAGACAGGCTTATTTGTTAGACATCCCTTTAAGCATACCATACTAAGGTAAAGAATATTTTTTAGCAACTTAGTGCTCAGATATTTTCACAATTGTAGCTGGTTATGAGATTAAAATATGCCAAGATATCTGTCTTCTTTAGTAGAAGCTGACTGTAAATTTGGTTTTTCTTGCTGAGACATTTGCAAAAGGAAAATGCTTAACATTTAGACTTCCTGTTATAAAATCCATGGTGACTCTCACCTTTATTCTGGACTGTGCCTAAAATAATCTGGTTGACTATTATTTTATAGAATGGAGTAGAGTTTTAATATTTGAGGTCACTTTTTAAACCGTTGGCTCCAAATATCCACATACAGAAAAGGGATTTTTTTTCAGAAGGTTTGATTTCTAAAGGATAAGATCCTTGTCATGCATATTACAAAGTGCATTAACTTTGATTTATTTTCTTAAGCATATGCCTCTAATTTATGTAAGTTTCTGATACAACCTTCAATAGGTTCTTGTTCTCTACCAGTAAATTATAGAATATAATACATCAACATAGACAGGTGCTTGTGACTCACACCTGTAATACTAGTTACTAAGGCAGGCTGAGATAGTTCAGAGCTAGTCTGGGCAGGAAAGCCCATTAGACCTTTTTCTCTAATGAACTAAAAAGTCAGGAATAGAGCTGTGGCTCAAGTGGTAAAGAACTAACCTTGATCAAATAAGCCTAGGGACTATGCCAGGCCCTGAGTTCAAGCCCTAGAACCAGCACATACACACAAAACTAGGCCAAAATATTTGAAAGACAATTTGATCAGTTTTTTGTTAAAAAGTCACAACTTTAATAGATGGGAAAATTAACAGTATAAAATAGAGAATTTGCAACTGACTCAAAAGTCCAAAAGTGTTAGCCACTTCTGGGGCATTTTATTTATAATTTTGATAGTTGATTCATCCTGGAAGGTAGCATTGATTTTGATTTTCAAAAATACTGGTGCTAGAAGGATGTGTGACTAAAGTGGTAGAGATCCTGCTTTGCAATTGCAGGGCTCTAAGTTTAAACCCCAGTACCACAAAAAAAAAAGAAAAAGGAAAACATTGTGTTGAAATATTTCTCTCAGTTACTGATTGCTCTGGTAACTCCTTAAATTTTTTCCTGAAGGAAGTACTTCACTTTTGTCCAATTCTGGGACTTTATTGACATCAAGCTCTCCCTTTAAATTGTTTAAAAAATATTTGAATATGGATAGAGAAATGATACCCGTATTTAAGTTTAGCTTTCACAAAGCCAACTGACAAAATTAAATAAGACAAAAGTAGAGCCCATACTTGCATTCAAGAAGCCAATTGATAATTAAAAAGAGAAATGACTTATTCAGAGTTCACATAAAAAATGACCTAGGTTTATCTTGAGAATAAGTGAATGCGAATTAGAAGGCAATGAGCTCATAAAGAAATTGAATTGTGTATCTAACATTCAGGCTGCCCCAGATTTTGTCCTCTTTCTTGATTCTACTCTGTAATTCAGGAATCCTATTTCTTGAGTTCCTAGGATCATGGTTATAGTAGCAGATGCAGGTGCAGGCCTCTAGCTCAAATCTGGAGGCTGAGAAGGGAAAAATGCAAAAGCCTTTCTAGTCCTTTTTATGGCTCTAATTTCTAGTCCTATTTTTGTGACTCTAGTTCCCACAAGCCAAGTCGATAATGGGAAAAGCCTTTAGGGTCTTAATTATCCATTTGTACCAAGTAGCCCTGGCTACCAATTTGTGCTCTGTGTGCAAAGGTTGATAACAAATTTTTGGTTTTGCTAATCTCTTGGGTGCCTCTGTATCCCATTTGACTTGTTCACTCTTCTGTCATATATGTAACAAAATTATTACTACAGTGCTCATGTTTGGAAGTTGTGAAGTCTGTTTTATCTTCCTTAGTGGCTTCTCACTTTAAAATAATGAAAGACTGCTGTGAAAGAAATGAGGGTTTCCTTCAGTGTTCAAGAGAATTATTATACATCCTGTATTTCATTCTTAGGACCTAACTGCAACCGTGCATGAGTTGGTAACTTCTCCAAGCCCCAATTCCTGACTTATAAGACAGTATTATTACTGTTTTGAGACACTCAAAATGAACCAAGGTTATGACAGAGGCTGAGAGGTGCAAGCAAGAATTAGTGCTCTTGTTATGTCACTTGTTACCAAGAAGAGGTGAATTCTTCAGGAAGAGATATATAAAGGTCAGTAATACAATTTTGTACTGGAAAGAAGAAGCCTAACAAGGCAAATTTTAAGGAAGCAGATTATGATTTAGCACAAAGCAGAACTTATCCATCAGAAAATAGCTGGCATAATTTAAAAGGCTATCAAAGGAAGTAAGAGGCTTCTAACTTAATACCTGAATGCTGTAGCACCATTCTTCTATGCATTATTGTTATTATTTTATTTTATTTTTTCAAATACTCTTTACCCTTTACAAATATAATGAATTCTGGTTTCACTCTTTGATCTCCGACAAGCTAATTACCTCAAATTAATCCTCTTTTTATTCCTTTTCTATTTTTACAATAATAGCACCTAATTTTAAGGATTAAATCCAGAAATATGTGCCTAAAACAGTATCTGGTACCTAGTAAGCTCTGAGTAAGTCTTGGCAGTGATGATGGTCATCAGAAAGATGATAAACTTTGTGGTCAGTCACTAGAGTCCTACTTTTGCTCACCCTATTCCCAAATCCTCCTTAGTGCTACAGATTCAACTCAAATTCTCATAGTAATGTTAGGGAGGAGAGGTTAATTAAAGTTTAGGCAGTAGAAAGTTCAGCAATAAGTGAAAGTTAGGGAAAGCAACTGCTAGTTCTTTGCTTTGCCATCAACATCCATAGAATCAGGAAGATCAAACAACCACAGGAAAACAGCATCCAAGTTTACAACTGCCTGGAAAATGAAAATACAAAATTCTTAAGGAAATATCCAAAGTCACCAATGAACTTCAACTTACCCACTGGCTTGCTACAGTTAAAGGAAAAATCAGATGATTTGCTACTTTTGAATTTTGATTAAATGCCTGTGCTTGGAATAGTCTAAGGAAATCACATGATTCATTTCTTTTGAATTTTATTTAAGTGTCTGTGATTGGCAAAATCTATGACAGGGAACTTCTATTTTTCCAAGCCTGAAGACACAGAAGAATGACAAGAGAATAGAAAAATCTTCTATCCTGTGTAGACAATAGACCCAAGCTACTTCTCTGAAATAGTATTGCAACTGTCTATACTCCCTTTATTGGGGGGTTTCTTACATACTTACATACATTCTTACACTGTAGCTATTTGTGAATGTGGATGATATCTCTCCCTGAGTATAAAGTTCCAGAAATGTGTAAGTTTCTTCAAGTTAATAGATCTTGATAAAATATTTATTAAGCATATTTGTATATTAAGATATTTAGATTTTATGTTTGTTCATTAATTGATTTAATAAAGATATACAATAAAGCATATCTAAATTGAAGAACCATTCAGATAAAGATTTGAGTGGTTTAATAGCTTCTAAATAGTGCTTGCCATGTTTCAGTAAAACCAAATCATTAAAACAAATACTGACATCTCTACACAGATTGAATTCCAATTTTGTGCTCTACACAGGTTGAATACCGATGTTAGGGTCTTCCCTTTGACTGACTGCCATGTAGAGAAATGATGATCTTGTTGTGAAGCACCAGGAATACCTCATGAGGAACTCAGTTCACTTTTGGACTTCACTTCTTACTCTATGAAGAGTAAGGCTGCATGAAGGAATATTAAAGTGCGACCTCAACTTCACTAGTACAAGAAACCTGGAGTCTTCAGTCTGAGAAGATTGATGAGGCAGGTATCTTACTATGTACATAGTTGTAGATTATAGAACGAGACTACTTTCAAACAACATAGCAGTGACCATGTATAAGAACACAGCCTGACCATGTATAAGACTTGGCAGTGTATTAGGAGTTTAGATCTAACGGTATAACTGCACAATTCTAGCTGTCTCTCTGTCTCTCTTTCTCTGTGTGTCTGTCTGTCTGTGTGTCTGTCTGTCTGTCTCTCTCTCTCTTTCTGTCTCTCTCCTTTATTACCTATGTGTCTAAAACTCTTCATTGAGACAGCTCTTAATTTCCAAATCAGATTCTACTGGGTGGAAAAAAGAAGGTGACTATTAGTAGAGATTCAATTTGGGAAATTATGAAAAAAATCACTAGGTATATCCATTGGCTTTCTCTGCTCATGAACTTATTCTGCTTCATTTTGCTTTTTAAATTATGCCCTTGAAAAAAATCAATGCATTTTACAGTTCATCAATGGAGTGTGTACTGGACTATTTGATCTACTCTTTTAAAAGGCAACATATTAAGGAATCCTCGCTATTTTGGGAAGTACAGCGATAGTTTCATCTTGGAAAACATTTATTTTGGAGACTCTATGAAGAGAGAATATTAGTAATAACTCACTAACCATTACAGGTGGAGGGAATACTCCATTGAAAACACTGACTACCTTTACAAATGTTAAAGGTAAAATTATTAGGAAAGTTGGTGTCCCAGGTCTTTCTTGATATTTGCTTTTTCCATATTCCATGTCCCTTACAATCTGCTTGCACGAACTTGAAACTGTACCTAATTCACTCACTTTCAATTCTCACTCACCAAGACACATAAACCTCATCCAGAACAACACAGGCTTCCATAGCCTGGTAACGGTAGTGTTTGAGGGGTCAGAACATTTTTCTAAACAGCCTTAGAATTGTATGAGCACTATGCCATGGTGTGAGGAGTGAAAACTTTAGCTCAAAAATATGACGATGCTTACTCCTTGTTCCCCCTGCAGCAGGAGAATTTCATCCATTTTCTCTACCACTTTTTGTATCTATAATATGTGAGAAATATCACTAACTTTGTGCATTTATTGTAGGGACTAAGTGGGATATCTGTAACATTGTCTCATTCTGGCAGTAGAGTGGCTCTTCAGATAATATATGCCTCCTTTTCCAGCTTCCTCTTCAGTAAGGTTTTTTCCTGGCCTAGAAAGTAAATAATTCTTTTACATATTGTTATAATAATAAGTAAAGACCAAGGAAGAATGAGTCTATATTTCTTTTGAAGATAAAAATGAAGATAAAAACTATTAATTTCAATATAAATTCTGGCTTTTCTGATTTCAATTTGCATTTTTAACTGCTCTTTTTTTGCTTAATTCTCAGGCTGCTTTAGTACTCCATGTCTCTCACTCTTCTTTATCTATCTGGTTGTGCTAGTCTGAAATCTCATAATTGCCCTTCACAACCCCATTCCTCACATTGAAAAGTCAATGTTCTGCTAGAAAAAATTCACCCATTTTCTATGTGAGCCCTCGCATCACACAGCTGTGAGCTTCCTGATTACCTCCTGAAAGCTATTTTAATCAATATTTGCATCTACAGACAAAAACAAATCTACCCTAGAATAAAGCAAAGCAACAAATGTTTGTTCACTGAGGAAAATAATTTAACTAATTTCTGTACATTATGAAAGATAGATTGTACAGTTTCTTATTAAAAGGCACAAATGTAAAGTGAGGTCACAATATTAGAATAAGGTATTTATTTACTCATCGTTATTCTTCAAAGAGTGCAACAGTGTAATATTTGAAAATTTCTGATTCTCTACATCCTGTGGCTATTGTACAAATACCAATTCAGCGAATTGATTTTAATTCTAGATTCATCCTTGGGGACAGGATTTTCTTATGACTTCATTTAGTACTGAAAGTCCATGGAAAGAACTTTTACTTAAGAATGACATAAGCATTCAGCAACATTTCCAAAGCTTCAGATAAAGAGAATTGGCAAGGATTAAGTTTTCCCTAAAAATTTTCAGACTGCTTTTAGATCCAGTGTATATATTCTCCTTCTCAAGCCTCAAGCTGCTTTTACTGCATTGTCTCCTGATGTCACACCTCCACTCTGCCACTACCCATTCCTACCCAACCAATTTTTAAATCCAGTTATCACTGACAAATATCTTTAAGATGTACAATGTCTTTCCTTGATATGCATGTACATTATGAAGTAATTCTTTTAATCAAGCCAATTAACCTGTCCAGCACAGCATACATTTAACTTTTCTCCCTTCCCTCCCTTTCTCTTATTATCTACTCTCAGTAAATTTTAAGCATATAACACATTAACTACAGTGTGTTATATGAAGTCCTTCAGTATAAGAAATGGAAGGTTCCCTACCCAATAAAAGTTGTCTCTCTTGCTGCTGGTGAAGTTTCAGTGGACTTTCTCTGGGCTCAAATCATCTCAGTAAATTCTACTGCAAAGGTTGAAATGACTTACCTACTGCCACAGAAACTGGTATCTCTACAACAACTCCGTGAGTGGCCTTCCACATGTTGATTTAGAGATTGAAGCACTCTCTGTCCTCATCTAGGTCCTTATAGTCTTTCCTTTCCAGTAGGCAAATGTGACAAATACCCATGGATAAAGCTCACAATTTGTTACAATCCCAAGTGGGAAGTGAAAAATATAATTCTGGCTGAGATTTCCTTATCCATTTATGAGACTCATGATTTCATTTTATACCAAGGAAGCCTGCAAAACAGTCTGGTTGGGTAGCTAGGGAAAAGAAAAGGGTGAATGCATAATTTCTACAGTGCTTACCCTGACTTTTAAAGCCTTATGAGATCCTGGTTTTCTCCCCAACTATATCACATACTACTGCTCCTAAGTTTTCAGCATACTTCCCTCCATCTGGGCTTTTGCAGAAATTTCCCTCTGTCAAGGATACTCGTCTCTATGTTCTGTCATAGCTGACATCATCATGGCTGATGTCTTTATGGCCAGCCATACTGATGTGGCCATCAGTTGTCACAAGTAAGTTGTGGCTACCTTATGTTTCTTTAAATAAATTATTTTAGTTAAATATTTACTGTTCTCATGAGTAAGGCACAAACCTGTAGCATTAAGTCTCTTATTCAGTGTTAGATATACAGAGTTGAAAATAGAGTGTATTTACTTCAGAGGGTAATAGAGTGAACCATGCAAGTTACAATTATGAAAAAATATTTAATGATATAATTTATAAATATTAATGTACAATAATATGCCAGATAACAGTATTTCAGGGAACATCAGACTGTTAATAGGACAGTGGTCTCCTAAGGTGAAATCTTCTAGAGAGACCTTAGCCACCTTACCTGTCTGTGGCATTTGAACAACAAAAATCATCTGCCGGTACATTTGTTAGAACTATTTTTATTGTTAAGCAATGTATGAGTCCATAAATATTTTGTAAGTTTAAAGCAGAACATAATAAAAGTCATAAGTTTATTGTAGCATTCACCTATACACCTAAGTGTTCATGGAAAATGTGACAGAAGACACATTGCATTGAAAGCCATTATAATAACAAAATTCACTAGATGACAAGATTGGTAAAGCAATTTAGGGTCCATCTTCACAGACAGTATCATCTCAGCACTGGCCTGCCAGCCAAAAGAAAGCAAATCTTCTTCCTGTGGCCTGTTGCATCAGAATTAATAGGAGGATATTATAATTATGAGTTGCAAACAAAACCATGCAAAAAAGACACTTCCCTGCTAAGTAAAATCTGAATATATATCAACTTCTATTTAACTGTTGGAATTGGCATATATTCTAGATTTTTCTATCACATTTCCAACATTAATATCCATAGAAAAAGCTGAGCAAATCTTGAAAACAGCTGGAATACTGTAAGCAGAATAATAGCAATAAAACATGAAAGAAAGATTCCTGATAAAGGCAATGTATCTGAAAATATATCTACAATATAAGTAAAAAGTAAAAATGACCCAAGGAAACCAGTTTTGATTTTTTTAGTTCAGCTTCGAAATTTCGTGAGTATTAAATTAAAATTTCCTGGATTTGAGTGATATTTATTTATAAGAATGTTAATTCACTGAATAAATGTAAGCCCTCAGTTTCTTAGGCAGCAGGTACACAGACTGATTAGAATTGGTTTGTGGAAATTGGCCAAGATTCCATCTAAATATGGGGAATTATTCCATAACAAAAAAGACCTGGGCTGGGAAGGTGGCTCAGTGGGAGAGCACTTGCCTTGCATGCTCAAGGCCCTGGGTTCGATTCCTCAGCACCACATAAGCAAAAAGAAAAAAGCTGGAAGTGGCACTGTGGCTCAAGTGGTAGAGCGCTAGCCTTGAGCTGAAGAACTGAGGGACAGCGTCCAGGCCCAGAGTTCAGGCCCCATGGCAGACCTACTCCCCCCCCCCCAAAAAAAAAGAAGACGTAAGCCTCATTTCCATATAAAAGGAAATATGGAGACTTGAAGGAGAAGAAACTGAGTTCAAATGTAAATGTTAAAAAATAATATGGTTCATGAAGTAGGATATTCATAGGAACAGATCATAAAACTCAACAGGTATGTGCACATGATCATATAAAACAATATTTTATGAAATGAACTCCAAGAAATGGAAACAAGAGATTTATGTTGTTGTCATGTTGCTGCTGCTTTTGTCTTTTCCTTTTGTCATGTTTGTTAGTTTGTCTTTGGGGAGGTAAAGGGGTCACAGAAAAGGTGGGACAAAGGGTGGACAAATATAGCAGTGGTTTCAGTAGACTCTTTGGAAAATAAACTAGACAACTTGTGGGTGGGGATGGGAGGGAACTACTGGAAGAGAGTGAGGGAGGGAGAGACATGGTGCAAAAAGAAATGCACTCATTACCTGACTTCAGTAACTGTAATCCTCTGTACCTTACTTCTACAACAACAATAAAATATTTTAAAAAATAATAATACGGTATTATTTGCAAACCCAAGGCAAAATCAAACCCTTTACATAGGTAAAAGTGATGTGTGATTTTTTTTCTTCTTTTGCAGTAGAAAAGATTCATATAATAACTGACTTTGACTACATTCATCTTTGATATACAGATGAATGTCCTCTCAAAGACTCTATAAATGTGCTAAGAATTGTTGGTTATGGCATGAAACTTTTGTGGCAATTTCTTTTTGTCGGTTATGAGGCTTGAACTCTGGGCCTGGGCGCTGTCCTCAGCTCTTCAGCTCAAGGCTAGTGCTCTACCACTTGAGCCACAGCGCCACTTCCGGTTTTCTGGTGGTTAAGTGGAGATAAGGGATGGTAGGGGAAAAACAAAGGAGGAGGTAACAATGCTCGATAGGAAATGTACTCATTACCTTGCTCATGTAACTGTAACTCCTCTGCACAGTATTGTTACAATAAATAATATAGACCAAAAAGAAAAAAAGAGTCCCATGGACTTCCCTGCCTAGGTTGGCTTTGAACCACAATCCTTAGCTCTCTGCCTCCTGAGTAGCTAGGATTACAGGCCTAAGCCACGGGCACCTGGCTGCCATGTAATTGTTAAGGCATAGTTCAACTGGTAGAGTATGTGCCTAGATAGTACAAGGCCCTGAGTCCAAAACATAATAATCCAGGCGGGAAATTATGTTAAGCATTTACAAAGTTTTCTAGGTCATTATTTTCTAAGTAATATAGTGTAACAATTTTTTTTTCTGGTACTAGGGCTGGAACTCACTTGCTTACAGCTGGCATTCTACCACTGGAACCATACCTCTGACACAGCATTATTTTCTGATTAATTAGAGAGAGTGAGCAAGCAAGAGAGCGGGAGAGCAAGAGAGAGAGAGAGAGAGAGAGAGAGAGAGAGTGTGTGTGTGTGTGTGTGTGTGTGTCCTGTGGATTCTCTGTCTTGATTGGTTTCGATCTGAGATCCTCAGACCTCAGCCTCTTAAATAGGTTAGGATTACACATTTAATTAAAGGGATATTGTGGTATTTTTGATATCCTGGGAACAATCCCCCACAGACACTAAGCAATTACTGTAAGTAACATACAGGACTTGATCTTGTTTGCTTTGAGGCCAATGACACGATCAGATCACTTTACAAGTGATGTTAGGAAGGCTGAAGGAGTTAGACAAGGTCAGGGACTTTTAGGGGGGGTAAACCTGAAGGACCCTTCAGAGAGGTCCTACGATAGAAGTAGAAGGAATCATGCTTCCCCTTAAAGGGTTTAACCCAAGAGAGTTTAATGAATGAGCTCAGCTCCTGGAGGAAGTTTGGGCTGAGTTATAGGAACAAGTAGATGGTGAAGCTTTCAAGACATGGTAACAATGAAAAAGCCCATACTACCTGGACAACTGGAAGTAACAGTGTTAATAGATCCCAAGGGAAGAGATGTGGCAGTGAGGGCATCTAAGAGAGGAAAAAATGTGTAATCTTAGAGGAGCATCAGAACCAGAAAAGCAGGGAGAAGCTGTGTAGGGGTGGGGTGGGGTGGCATTGGGATGGGGAATCAAAAACTCTATTTCCTTGACTTACAGCCTTCTCCTATCTCATCAGTAAAAGCTTCCCAGAAGACACACACAAGTAGGCAAGGTTAGCCCTTTGGAGCCTGGGTCGGTTCAGAGAAGTGAGGTACTTTGATCGGGAGGGGGAAGGCAGCTGGCTAGCACGGGAAGCTTAACCTCAGAAAGACAGGACTATGTTGGGGATCACAGAGCTGGACTCTAGAGGAATGTTAGCAACTGTAACTAAAGAGATTTAAAAAAAAGTGTTTTTGTTCTATGACTGATAATTAGAGAATGCTAAAGTTTTAAGTAATGATTTTAAGGGATTAATTATTGTGAAGATTTTATCTTCAGCAATTTCTGTCTCTTTGATAACAGCTCCACTGGATGGACACAGAGTAGGGCTTGTGCCCTGCACAGAGGCTCGTAACTAAAGATGTAGGTAAGGTGGAAAACCTGCCCCTTCTACGGCTCTCATTCATCTCCATGTTGGCATCATCTTGCAATTTGCCCATATTTGCCACAAAAAAACAAGCTGAAAAAAAATTGGAATTTTCCCCATAACCAAAATGAAGTTGAATAAAGCCAGAAATTCAAAGGCCATGGTGTCTGAAATCAGAGTATTTATATTCAATAGGCTACCAGAAGTAGAATATTTAATCAAATGATTGTCTTAAGTTTGTATAGATTGAAACCAATATATGAACTTAATTTTTTAAGAAGTCTACTATTTTGACTCCAGGATAGCCTGGAAGAACACTTTATCAAATTTTATCTTACTATTCTTTTCAGCTAATCATTGAGATCAACAAGAATATTCTGTTCTCCAGCTTTTAACTGGCTACTTTAACAGATCCTTCTAAAAGTTTTCCAAATTTCAAGTTACATTTAAAATTGGATCAATTGTCTGAGAAGGAATAATTGGTTCTTTTCAACTTTATGGGACATTAGACAGGAGTCTTACTGTTCCAAAAAGGAGAGGAGAGAGGTGAATGGACAGAAAGCCTTGTTTATATCTACTCTGATTACAATTTCAAGATCACTAAAATAAGAAAAAAATTATTTTGGTGTTTTCAAAACTATAAGAGTAAGGTCTTCACATTTTTTTATATCCCAAATTCTCAGCAGACAATACAATTTCTTTCTAAATTGTTGGAGCTGAGATTTCCTAAAGTTTCTAGAGTTTGGGAGGTAGGTATAAAATTGTTCAGTTTGCTTGCTCAATTGGTGCTCTACCACTTGAACCATTCTTCTAGCTCAGCTTTTTTTGTCGGTCCTGGGGCTTGAGCTCTGGACTTGGGCATTATCCCTCAGCTCTTCAGTTTAAGGTAAGCACTCTACCACTTGAACCACAGTGCCACTTCCAGTTTTCTGAGAGGTTTATTGGAGATAAGAGTCTCAACGACTTTTCCTGCCTGGGCTGATTTTGAATCACGATCTTCAGATCTTAGCCTCCTGAGTAGCTAGGATTACAGGTGTGAACTATCGATGCCTGGCTAGCTCAGCTTTTTGGTGGTTTAATTGGAGATGGTGTCTCACAGACTTTTTCTGACTGAACTAGCTTTGAGTGACAATCTTCTAGGTTTCATTCTTCTGAGTAATGAGGATTACAGGCATGAGCTTTCAGAATATAGCTACTTTTAAGATATTTAAATATGTTTCTTTTATATGTTTTACAAATAGACCTGAGTACATTTATGACTATCCTGGGAATTTGTTCATATTAGAAGGCCATTGAGAAAAGATCCATTTGGTTTGCTTATTTGTTTAGATGGCATTGCAGCTATAAAATATCTAATAAAATCTAGTCTCTTTTCTCCAATTCTGAAATCTAAAAGATCTGATAAAATGGAAAGACTATATCTTATTTGGTGACAAAAGCTTAGTTGGCCTGAACTGTTTGCCAACAGAAGCTGAGATGAATTGATAAAAGTCTATTTATACTCTTTGTTTATTCCTCTCACAGTGAATATTCATCATTTTAATGCAGAAGTTTGGTAATGATGACACCTCACATCGGTGTCATAAGAGAATGCTATGGAATATATGACATGGAATACATCATTGTATTATGATTTAACAATTCATCCGAATCACATTACAAAAACAGCTGGTTTCCAAATTAGCAGGCTCTTAAAGATCCATCTGTTAGGCTGAAGTCTGGAGTTAACAGGAGACAATTACTAACTGAAGTCCAGCTTTTTTCATAAAGAAGAGTAAAAATATTTCCAGTTTTGTTTATTCTCTTATCTCTTTGAATTGTGCTTAATAAAAAAAGATGCTCAATGTATATTATTGAATTGATTGATGGTTGAGTAGATCACTGAAGGCAAAGATAACTAGATAAATGAAAATGTAGGCATAAAAAGATATACCTTATGAAGAGGAAAGAAACTAATTTTCCAAGTGAATAAGTTTTGAAGAATTTCAAAGAGGTAAGGTATTTAAATAGAAGGCTTAGCAAAAATACCCTTTATTTCATAGAAACTAGATTTTTCTTTCATTTCTGTATAGAAGTAGTCTAGGATATCTGCAATTTCTTGTCATTTTTTTCTCTTTTTTTTGGCAGGGGGAGGGTTGAGGAGCATCAGGATTTGAATTTGTGTACTAATGCTTGCTTGGCTCTACTGTTGAACCATGCTTCCAAGGACTGCTTTTTGCTAAATATTTTGGAGATAGTCCTTATAGAATTTTTGAATCCTCTGAATATCAGCCTTCTGAGTAGCTGGGGTTTCAGACATGAGCCACCAGCACTAAGCAGGATGCCCATAACTTCTTAAACACATTTTCTTATAGATGAAATAATTGAGATAAAAAGTTTATTAGATAGCAATCCTTTAAGTGAATCCAGCTTAGTACTATTCAATCATAATTTACATTTAATCCTCACAAAACCCACAAGAGGTAGGAGTACAGCTTTTTTCCTATTTTACTGATGAAAAGATTTCTATGTAAGTCAAGACTCTTGTTCTACGTTATATAATAATAAAGCTTAGAGACAGTGTTCAACTGAAGCAGAGCCCAGATTCTCTGTGCTTAAACACTATATATTTTGTTCTATAATGCTATGATGTCTGTGATTAAAAAGAGTATGTAGTCCTTCAAATAGCCATATGTTATTATATAGCATGCAATATACATCTTCTTCTGATGGTTTACTTGGGTTTTATCAATAAGGTCCTTCTAAACACAAGCTATATCATTAGCAAAGTATCAGCTACAGTGAACACAAACTCGGAAAACAGTGCTTTAGATGAATGTCGTTTTTTGTTTCTCACAAGTAAGAAGTTTGATGTAAGATGTTCTCATCATGGATTTAGTAGATTAAGTATGTCAAGTTGGTTCGGTGTCTTGATGGTTTATTCCTGGCTTTTCCCTCATAGGTGCTGGTTGTCTGCTATAGTTCCAGCTTTTACATTCTAATCTAAGGCATTAACTAAGAGGGAGGGAGATGGGTCACCTATTACTGCCCTTTTGTCAGAAAAATGTTTCTCTGTAAGTATAGCAGAAGTTGTCTAGCTTATAGACTCATTATAACCGCTAGGCACACAAAAAAGGAGATTAAAGGTGAAAGTCGTGATCGTGTGTCCATCCAATCCATCATAGAGAACAGTGAGCAGCTAACTTTTAATGAGAGGATCCACATACTACATATTTTAGGTGTTGCAATCCAGCGTGGTCTCTAGCAGCTACTCAATTGTGCTGATATTTTCTGGGAAATGAAGCCCACATTCTTCAAATGAAGAAGCTATCTGTTTTCAAAACAACAATAAGAAAACCAATTTTACCTGTGGTTATAGTTTGCTGACTCCTACTCTGGAACTTGGTACATTGCTGTGAACCCAAATGGCATTTCACTATAGCATGGGAATATGTTGCTGATCATTAGGTAGAAGCTAACAGTATCTGCAGTTGAGGACATGATCATTCTCTTTTCCTAACCCTTTTTTCTGTTTCCTATCCCAAGTATGCAGCTGGGGTAGGGGTGGGGGTAGGGCTCATGCTAACGTGCAATGTGGCTGTCAAGGTAACAGTGCTAGCTTTTGCTGCAGTCCATCGGGAGATCCTGCTGGATTTAGTCAAGCAGGCTGGTGGCTTGCTTTTGCTGTTGGTCTACAAAATTTGAACTCTGCCTGATTTATTTATTTTTTGTTTTGCTTTATTTCTTGTCTGTACTGAGGCTTAAACTGAGGGTCCTGGTATCCTCCCACAGCCTTTGTGCTCAGTGCTAATGCTCTTCTATCTGAGCCACAGTTCCATTTTTGGCATTTTGCTGGTTAATTAAAGATAAGAGTCTCATGAACTTTCTTGCCCTGGCTGTCTTTTAACATTAATCCTCAGATCTCAGCCTCCTGAATAGTTAGAATTACAGGCGTGAGCCACTACAAATGGCTTATCTCTACTTGCAATCATGACTGGCTGCTGAGTATTAATGAATACCACTTGCCCATTATCTAGTTCTCTTTTTTGTTTTTATTATTCAGCAAGAGGAAGTAATATACCAAAGAATTTTTTTGCGGGGAGGGAAGAAAAGCATTTTTTCTAGTTTCCTAAGCAGCAAATATTAGGTAAGGGACAATGTTTTGTTCAGTGAGATAGGCATGGGAGAGTTCTTCATGGCAGCAGCTCCTATTGGCAAGAGCTATTTCCTTCCTGCTTAGACAGAGCCATCTTGCAGCCACTGTGCACTGAGCAAGAGAGTAAAAGCCATTTGCCAAAATGACTGTACAGAAATGTGGGAGGAGCCTATGTACTTGAATGACACAGTGGTTCTGACTACACCAAAGTGGAGCTGCTCACTTCTGGACATGTTGCTATACTAAAGAAAATCAAGCTCTTCTGCTGTTTAAACCATTGCTTGGTGGGAGTTTCTGCTGCTTGAAGTAGGGTATTTTCATGGCAGATACACGTAAGGAAACTTGCTGTACCCAAGTCGATAAAATAACTGGTTCTTTCCACTAGACATTAGGAAAAAGGGAACTCTTCATTGTCTGCTACTCTGTGGCAAGAATTTAGAGTACTTAGTCAAGGTTATTCTCCTATATTCTTTTTTTATTACAGCTTTCTGGTGAAGATTGTCTTAGTGTGTACCTTTGCAGAGAACACACTGTTAGGTGGTGGCTGGGATCCTGATTTTCCACTTTGGTTCCCACCACACCTTATTTGTTTATTAGGTCACAGAGGTTTCTTAAAACCCATCTAAGCAGTTTAGAGTGATTGTGACTTCATTTTCTCAGCTCAAGTGTTGAATACATTTTGAGATACTGAGTAAATAAGTTGACTACAGGATTAGGGATTTTTTATGATATTTCAACTGGTTTACACAATTTTTGCATATATTATTTCTTATGTACATATGAGCAATAAAGTTGAACAAAATCTCTCATGTATATTTTCCTTTCCCTTCAATTGTAGCTAACCTCTATGGTATCACTCAAAATCCTGGACTCTGAATGCAATATGCTGAATGGGACTTTTTAAAGCATTTCCTGAAAGCCAGACGTTTCGATCTTTATTCTTCTGCTAGTTTGAAAGTGGAAGAATTTATATAGAAATGTTCCCAAGTAATAATCACTTCTTGAAATCTATTTGATGACCTTTTAATTTCCTTGAAACAAAAAGTCCTGGAACAGAATACTTTATACTTTCCTTATAATCATATATTACCAATTTCTTAAACCTAAGACTGTAATCATCTCATAGTTACCATAAAAAGAGGGTAGCATTAATAGGGATCTTATTTCAAATGAATACTTCCCAAACATAGCAGTTCTTCCGAATATAAAAATGTTAAAGTTTAAAGCAGTACCTGAAAAATGGTCTTTGCAGAGACTGCTGGCATTTTGTTCCTAACTCTCCATGACCAGCCCTAGCAACCAAGACTCCTCATTGTGAAACCAGTAACCAGTGATGTCATGTCTGAGAATTTCACTGTGCACTTACAGTGGGAAAGAAAGCACTTTTATTTTCTGGTCTCTCTTTTTTTTTTTAAAAAAAAGGAAATATCATACTATTTCTCAATGTTGCATGAAATAAATGTACCTTATACCTGAGTTCTTCATGAGATGCTTATAGCACCATTATGAGCCACATCTCTACAGCAGCAGTAACTACACCAGAGACACTATGCTCCAAAGTTAAAATAATAGTCTTTTCAAAGAGAATAATCCTTATTTAAGAGATTGCATTAAAATTATATCAAGGAACGATTCCCTTCTTTCCTTCCTTCCTTTCTTTTTCAGTTAATCCTGTTGCTGGTAGCCCATGCCTATAATCTTAGCTACTCAGGAGGCTAAGATCTGAGGACTAAGGTTCAAAACCAGCCTGGTCAGGAAAGTCAGTGAGATTCTTATTTTAAAATAATCACTAAAACATTAGAAGTGGACTTATGGACAAGAGGTAGTGTGTTAGCCTTGAGCACAAAACCTCAGAGATATGGCAGGCCCTGATTTCAAGCTCCAGAACTGGTGCATGTGCGAGTGCACACCCTCCTTCCCTCCCCCCGCCCCCACAATCAAGTAATTGTACAAAGGGATTACCATTAAACAAGTCATGTTATAAATACATCTTGATCAATACCACCTATTCCATCATTTTCCCCCCTTCCCTCTCAACCCCACCTCTCTCCTCAATAAGATTGGTGAGAGATCAGCTAAATTACAAGGAAGTCTTTTTTTTTTTTTTTGGTGTATGCAGGATATTTCCTCCAACTTAATGCCCTTAACAATTGATATTTCTGTATCACTTCAAAATGGTTTTCTATCTCAGCTTCACAATAATGGTTATAATAAGTAGGACTTATTAAACTCCCACCATGTGCCAGCATGGCCTGTAACTGGCCCCCACACAGCACCTTCATGTAACTTCAAAAAAGCTCCCTCTCTGGTGGATATAGGACTCAAAAAGCTAGAGCACTTTGCATAGACCATAAAATCCTTCAGCACTTTCTGGGTTGAACCAGCCCTATACTTTAGTCCAGGCTTGGAGAAAAGCGTGGGCTGGATTTTGGTGTCCTGCTTGCTCTCTCCGTATAGCACCCTGCTTCGCAGTGTAACCCACACATACAGACACAGTGTGAAGTGTTTTATGTGGGTTGAAATATTTAACGGGGAGGATAAGAACTCTATAACTTGAGAACTATTATCAGAAGCCACGGGCAGCTTAAATACTTCATCTAACAGGATAAAAGGATGAGGGAGGGCAAAAGGCTTGATTATTTTCCCAAGCACTTCCTAGTTCTTAAGTGGACTGAGAACTTTCAGTAGAAGAAAAATTTAGAAGAACCATGAGAATGGTGTATCACGGCTCAAGCGTAGAATTTATAAGCATGGGAGGGAAGGGATAGGATTTGTGATGACCTGGGAAATCAAGCCTCATAAAAGGGGTGTGGCAACAGTAACTACAAGCTTCAGAAAGAGGATGGTGGGCTGTCACAGAACATACAGGGTGATATTCCTATAGCCATCTTTCCCCTTAGGTAAATTAACATAGAATCCATAAGACAACAATCTAGGAAACATGGCTTTATACTTACAAGTCACTCATGGACTCCATATTTTCCTAGGATTATTTAGTGTCATTAGGTATGCCAGTGAGCAAGAGACAGAATAAGGAAGAGAAGCTAAGGGCCACGTGGGGAAAAGAAAGGTGTCACGTGGGCAGCCACAGAAAGCACATGGGACCATATGACAAGGTAGCAATGATTGGGAGCACTGCTCATGAGGGGTGACCTGGCTCCATGGAGAAGCATAGAGAAGAGGGAGGTGTGTGTGGGAGTTCAGAGCTTAAGACGTTAGGTTTATATGCATGTGTTCTGCTTCAACCATTCTGTTTTGGAAATGAGACACAGACTATGATAAATCAGAAGGCTTTGTACCAATAATAAGAGAAGGGTAGGCATCTTCAGGAAATGGGAATAACGCCAGTCGCTGCTGAGGACAGTGTGTTCAGGAGATGGTGAGTCGACCAATCTGGCCAAAGCAGTAAAGTTGTCTTGTGGGTAAAAGACAAGACTGGGAAGTGGGTAGGAGCCAGATTGTAGAGAGTTATGGATTCCAAAAAGGAATAAAGCCGTTTTAGAACATCTTTGATTTGCTAGGCAATTTAATAGACATAAGATCATTCTACCCTCATTTAAAAACTTTTATTTATTATTGTGACTCTCATTTTACTGATCAGGAAGTTAAATTTCATGAAGGCTAAGAAACTTACCTAAGTTTAAAACTGTACAGATTTTAAAGCTTGAACTCAGTGCCTCTTGGAATTCTTGCTTAGTTTGTTTGGTAATGATTGATGCTCTACCACTTGAGCCATACTTTTAGCCCTGAATTTTGCTGATTATTAGAGATGGAGTTTTGCAGACTTTTCTTCCCTGCCTGGCTTCAAACCATTTTCCTCCAAGTTTCAGCCTTCTAAATAGCTAGGGTTATAAGCATGACACACTAATGTGTAGTTCCGATAGGGAATTGAACTCAAACAAGCTTTCATACTAAAGCCCAAATGTTTTATTATCCTGTGAGTCTAGATTTTAACAACTGTGTTCTTGAGACACATGGTAAAAAAATATCCAAAACCCATTAAAAAATCTCTGGTGAGCTAAATTGAAGAGCCTAAAGGCATAGAATTTGTTTTGGGAAGTAATTTTAGAGTAGAGCCTGGACTGTGGTGGCAAAGGATAGACATAAAGACTTCTCTGAAATCACATAAGGGACTTGGCATCTAACCAAATAGTAGGTGAAGGAAAGGGAAAATTCAAACAAAGCAGTGAAGTCGATTTAAGAGATGGAGCCTGGGGCCTGGTTCTGCTGCTCGGAAGGAATGTAAGCTTTCGGTAACAAGGATGTCTTGAAATTCCTGTCCTTGCTTGCAAAGCGAAGGGATTGGATCAGGGATTCTTTAAGACTTTACTCAGCTTTAACGTTCTAGGCATCTCTGACTCAAAGATGAGTCAAAGGTGGCAAGCCTGCTACAATAATAGGAAAAGGGGGCAGTGAGTTTTAGAATGGGAAAAGGATAATTTCAGCTTTCAAAGCAGCTTCTGTTAGATGCACCTGCACCCTCCACCTTGTTCTCCACCTCAAAGATCCTTCCAATTCCTTCTTGTTCTAATCCCTTTGTCACCCATCACAGCCTACGACCCAGTTTCTGTCTTCCTGCTATGGTGCATACAATATTGAATATCAATCTTTGTCATATAGTATGCCTAGTTGCACTCTAGTCTAAAGCTTCTAGTTTGTCTACTCATTCTTCTTAAGAGAAAAGAGAAGCAAAAATCTAGAAAATATTCTATATAAGATATTAATTAAAGAAATAGTTCTCATTTGACATGAGGAACTCTGTTTCTTTGGGTCATACTTATAAGACCCCAATTATTCACACAATCTTTCTAGAATTTTTTTTGGGGGGTCCGGTCATGGGGCCTGAACTCTGGGCCTGGGCGCTGTCCTTCAGCTCTTCAGCTCAAGGCTAGCGCTCTACCACTTGAGCCACAGCACTACTTCCGGCTTTTTTCTTTTTGCTTATGTGGTGCTGAGGAATCGAACCCAGGGCCTCAGGCATGCAAGGCAAGCACTCTACCACCTTCCCAGCCCCTCTGGAAAATTTTGAAATTCTCTTTAACAAATCCACAACGTACAAAGTTGGAAAACTGGTAAAGTGGGGCACCCTTTCCTCCTTAGTAACTTCTTTAGTAGTTTTTGGTTTGTTTTAAAATAGTAAAATTCTCTAACACTTTAACATGTGACTCAAATATTCAAATATATTACTTTGTTCTTTAGTACTTACCCTGGCATAGCACAGCTAATACTTGCTGAAAAGGTGCCCATTGCAACACATTAGTAATCAACCTAAAACAATGCTTGAGAAAGTAAGCTGCATCTGATGCTCCAAGATTTTTGCTGACTCAAAAGGGCAACAGGAAATAAGGCAGTAAACTCTTCCTGACCTTCTAGTTCTGATGAGATTTAGGAACAATAGAAAAGATTGGTCATCAGAGTGAATTCTTAGTTATCTTCCCAGACATTTTCTGCAATAATTCAAGTTGCATCTCCAGAAACATTTCTGTCTGTTAGATGTCTGATGTGAAGTTTCTTTAAAGACTTTCTTTGGTGTTAAGGAATTTTAATTCCCAGAATATTGGTTAAACACATGATCTGAATAACAAAATGGATCTGTTACCAATTCCTACCTCTACTACTTAGTGGCCTCTAAGTCTTAGGCCATTCATATGATCCTTGTGTTTCTTCTTCTGATGAGTTGAGTTAGTTGTTCCTGAAATGAAATTCTACAGAATTATTTAATCTTCCAATGGAGAAATGGATATTACCTAACAACAGTTGTGAGTGCATGGAATTGGGCAAATGTCGAAACAATTCTCACATGGTAAGATCAGATAAAAAGAAAAGCATGTACTCAAGGCCACAACATTGTTTAATAACAGAAAAGAGACCCAGTTTTTAAGCTTCAATACAACAAGTGTGATATGCTGAACCCACCAGCTGAGAAAAGGCAAAGATCTCCATGTTGGCCTACTGCCCCTGTTAGCACTTACGAATTCTTAAGTAATCATAATAAAAATAATCTGTTTATGTCAGAAGGGCAGAAGGAAAGTGACGATCCAAACATCTGAAATTAAGCTACAGACTCCAACTACCTTCACCAAACTTGAGAGCAAAGTTAACAGGAGCACCAACCATGCTTTTCTTGGCAGCTGCCAAAAAGGATCCTTTAGGTGGGTTTGGATACTTTGCATATTGTAGCAATTATCCTTTTTGTTTTTGTTGTTTAGGAATTAAAGAAGATACATTATTCTATGTCTTTTTATTGAAATCAGAAGTTGCAAGATTACTGCCAGAGGCTGGTGGCTCATGACTATAATCTTAGCTTCTCTGGAGGCTGAGATTTAAATGTCAAAGTCAGAATCCAACCAAGGCAGGAAAATCCTTGAGAGACTCTCTTCTTCATAACAAGCCAGAAGTGGAACTCTGGCTTTAATAGCAGTATACTAGCCTTGGACAGGCCCCAGGCCTTGAATTCAAGCCCCAATACATGCAGGAAGGCAGGAAGGCAGGAACGAAAAGAGGAAGGAAGGAAGGAAGGAAGGAAAGAAGGAAGGAAGGAAGGAAGGAAGGAAGGAAGGAAGAAGGAAGGAAGGAAGAATGAAGGGAGGAAGGAAGGAAGGAAGGAAGAGAGGAAGCAAGGAAGAGAAGAAGGAGGGAGGGAGAGAGAGAAAGAAGAAAGAAGGGAAGGAAGGAAAGGAGGAGGAGAGGGAGGGAGAAAGAAGTAAGAAAGAAGGAAAGAAGAGGTAAGAAGGAAGGGAAAATGAAAGAAAGAGATAGGAAGAAAGAAAGAACAGAAAGAAGGAAGGAAAAAAATCCATGACTGTTTTGTCTTTTTACCTCTGGTATTTCCACCCATCCTCATAATTGCTATTCTCACCTCAGTCATTGAGTTATTTTATTGCCTCATGCACATGCTTTTCTTGGCTGCAGAGAAAGTAGAGAAAGCAGAAGGGAGGGGAAACGAAGGAAGAAAGCCCAAAGAAGGCAGAGCTGGTTCTTCCCCTGCTGCAGGCGTTATCTGTTTCCTCACTGAAGTCTGCGGTTGCCTGCACAGGCAGGCACAGATGAGACTCTCTGACAAGCTAGGTAGGGCTCTAGCTTTGCCAAAGTCAATCTGTGGAGCTGCTAACCAGTTTTCCCCTTTGAAGAAAACAGTCCCAGAAAACTTCAGTGTTTTTAACAGCTTAGAGACAGCTGTGCTTTCAGATTTTATGTTTTGTTGAATGGATTGGGGAAACCAACTCCTTACTCCCCATTTCCTCTAATATAAACTGATTACAATTTTCCCTCCAGAACCAGTGTCACCCTAGGATACCTCTTTCTTTTCTTTTCTTTACTGTTTGCCAAATGCTCATCATGGCATTCAATAATGCCCTTGGTTCAACAGCCTTATCTGACTTCTTTTTAATCACATGCTGCTGAAATGTGAGACTTCTGTTTATAAAACCTTATGGAGTTCACATTTGAAAACAGGCTATTCTCCAAGTCGATAGTCATCTTGTAGTGAGACACAGTCTTGAACTACAAAGTGATGATTACCTTTTGGGTGAGGCTTTGGTTTTTCTTATTGGCAGATAGCTTATTTTCTTAGTCAAAATTATAGCACATAAGCCTTATTTTCACCAACAAATTCAGAACTTTTGCAAAGAATTAAAACCTAAACAAATATATAAGATGTGTCATTTCCTACTGTGGAAGAGCACTCTCTATTTCCATCTTCTTTTTTTTTTCTTTTGTCGGTCATGGGGCTTGAACTCTGGGCCTGAATGCTGTCCCTCAGCTCTTCAGCTCAAGGCTAGCATGCTACCACTTGAGCTACAGTGCCACTTCCATTTTTCTGGTGGTTTATTGGAAATAAGAGTTTCATGGACTTTCCTGCCCGGGCTGGCTTTGAACTGTGATCCTCAGATCTCAGCCTCCTGAGTAGCTAGGATTACAGGTGTGAGCCACCGGTGCTCGGCTCTATTTCCATCTTCTTATAACTCACCTGTTTCTAATCTGGCAATAACCATAGACAGATCCATGCAAATGAAGTCTGTTTTTGAAGTATACCACCAGATGAAAGACACAAAAAAAATCTGTACCACTATCTTTAATCTTTGGAGTTGAACTTCAGTAAAGATTAATAAGTTTATCTTCTATCAATGAAATATTCAGAGAATAAAATGCATTAGGGAAGAAATATTTGTATATAAATTTATACAGACTTTTTGTTGAGTGTGACAGAGGCTGAAGGGATAAAATAAATGAGAACGACTTCTCATTTTTCACTCTTATGCACGCATGAAAGAGGTTTCAGTTAGTTGTATCTTATTTTATTTGTTTTTTGTTTTTGTTTTGCTTGGTTTCCACCAGTACTGAGGTTTGCACCCAGAGTGCATCTTTGCGAGGCAAATGCTCTGCACTCAAGCCACATCCCTGTTTTACGTTAGTGATTTTTTTCATGTAAGATCTTTGTGATTTTGCTTGGACAAGCCTTAGTCTGTGGTCCTATCTTGAGTTCCCTGGAATAGGTGGATGACAGATATACAACACCATATCTAGTATGTTGATTGAGATGGGATCTTGCTAACTAATTCTGCTTGAAATGTGGCCTTAAACTGTAATTTTCCCTAATCTCTTCTTTCCAAATACTAGAATGGGGGGGGGGGGGGGGAGAGGCTACCATACCTGACCTGCAAAATGGCGTTTTGTAAAGACACCTATAGCAATGTATTTATAATAGAGTTCTATGTTTGTCACACACATATCCTTTCCACTGGTATTTGGACACTAACACATTTGAATAATTTCACAGTGCTTCCATGTCCTGACATGTTACTACTGCAGGTAAAGTTTTACAATGAGAATCTACTAATGTTCCCAAAGGTTTATGGTTTTTAAATGTTTGACTTTCATGTAGACAGGCAAATATAAACTGTAGCACCTCATTCTCTAGGGTCATAAAATTATAGTGGGCTGTATTTCCTCTTTGCAAGTAAAAATTCATAAAAGGACTCTTTCTCCCAGCTCTCAGTTGTCCAGATGTCTGCCTAGTTAATAATTCAGCTGCTTTCCTTCAGCTAAATAAGCGAGATAAACTTGTCCATGCTGGTACCTTCCAGAATAATCGAGTACAATAACATAAGAGAAACAAGCTTAATTTGAAAATAGACTGTTAAAGGTCAATCTCAGAAATGACTCCTAGAATAATAAGAATGTGTTTCTATCCCACGTGGAATGCATTTTACCTTTTATTGATGGCCAGTGCACATTATGGAAACCAAGGAGAACATCCAACACAAAGCATAGTTATCTAGGGGCAGAGAACGTTTAGTGTTGTTAGCAATCTCTAAGACAGGTATAGTATAGTTCCAGCACTCAGGCTGAGAAGGCAGCAAGATTGTGAGTTCAAGGCTAGCCTGTGCTACAGAGTGATTTCCAAACTGACCTGTATGGCACAGAAAGACACTGCCTTGAAAAACCTAACCTAAAGGAACCCAAGAGTTTCTTCTAAGTATTTAGGTTGATAATTTAATGACTCATTTTCCAAATAAAGACTTTGAGGAATAGAGTCTGGTGAACAGTTTGGAACCCTTGGTGGAGAATTATATAAAGCCATAAAGAAAAACACTGACTCAATTTCTTGGAGATCTGGAGTTTTTCAAGTGTGCATTGCTTTCTTTGGTTGTGCAGTGTAGTAGCTTTAAGGCTATGGAACTATCTTATCCTGAACAAATAGATCTCAAAAGTTGCCTAACAGAATTTGGTATTTTATAGATAGCGCATATGTAGCAAAAAGCTACTAGAATATTGAAAAATAAAACCTGTATTATTCTTGTATCATATGGGCACAGGGATTTAGGTTTTAGAAATAGCCATCAAGGTTTGCATTTAGTTCACATGGTCACTTAATTATAGAAGAAAATAAATTATTTAACTTCATAAGAGTTGGAATGTTGATCTGCATCTTATTATTTCTCACCTCTCATTTGAGACAATTTGATGATTTCTATTACTTTGGCTGGCACAATACATAAAGAATTAAGGTAAGTACTTTTAATGACCACCTATAAGTAGTTTATTTTCTATGACAACTATGTAAATATGAAATGAAATAGCCCAGATTTCACTACATAGATTCCATAACAAGTAATTAATGACAGAAAATGCAGATTTTCACTCCTTTTCCCATCAGTTCTCATGTGTATTTGTCCATTTCCTCTCTACTGACTATTATTACTCTCGATTCCTATAACTGACCATTCCCCAAATAATCATGAATTGTAGGGTCTTGCTCTCTTTCAAATATATAAAGACATTGCTGTTGAGCTCACTGAATGTGAACAGAGAGGGCCTGAGGAGACAATATTGTAAGAATGTTTTTGATACTAGTGCGAGCCAAGATACAAAATACTGGAGGAAAAGGGGGAAATGGGACAATGCAAAATCATAATCAATTATTCTGCTGTCTTCCTCACATATTGCTCAGACAACTTATTTCTCACATAATTCTCAACCTTGAGCATACTGACATTCAAGTTTGCTGAATGATGCAATCTGAAACTTTCCAATAACCATCGTGTCCAGGACAAGAAAAACAAAAACAACAGAAGCATTTTGCCTGCCACGAGGCTCATAGAAATTGTGTTGTCAAGTCTTCTTGTCCTTCTTGAGTTCTTACATCCATGACCATCAGAATTTGAGGTAGGGGTGCAGTTGTAGGTTGAGGAATCTTGGGTATGGAAAAGAAAGGCCTGTTTATCTATTCCTGTTTTTATGTGAAGGCAGAGAGCTCCCCTATTATTAGTTTTAAGTCCTAATACCAGATGAACAGAGACTCTCTAGGCTGAGCTTGAAGAAGAGCTTGCAGCCAGTGGGTCTGGTCAAAGAGTCGGTGAAAAGAGCAGGTTTCTACTATCTAGAGGCCAGGCAGAGGCTTATGCAAGCTCCAGAACCCCGGGAGAAGGAAGGAGTTTTTTCCCTTCTTTAAGGAGCTTTGCATAGGAACATTACTTCTGCAGAGTCTTAAAACACTGGTCATACTAATGTCACCTCTGTGATAAATCCTACTCTACTCTCAGGCCATTCTATCACAATATAAATTGTGCCCGGGGTCTGTGGAATGGGCAGCTGAGCTAAGATCCAATATCTTCATGCTTCCGCGGATCCTCATTCCACAGCACCCTGTGATCTAGACCTACCACATGAGTTTGTTTCTGATATATAACTAACTTGGGAAACTTTAAATTATTGATGACTTTTATAATTTATAATTTTATAATTTATAAATATAATATAACTTAGGAGACTAACTGGCCCATAGAATGTGTTCCATAACAACTTGAAGGTAAGATGTGGAAGCGAATGGCTATAATCCTAGCTACTCAGGAGGCAAAGCTAGTCCTCAACAAAAGTTTGTAAGATCCCATCTCAACCAATAATAAAAGCTAGGCATAGTGACATGGGCCTGTCACCTTAGCTATGATGATAGTGTACATATGAGAAGTATGATCCAAGCCTGCCTTGCCATAAACATAAAACTATATTAGAAAAATAACTAAAACTTTTAAAAAGAGCTAGGGGCCTACCTCAAGTGGTAGAGTGCTTGTCTAGGTAGTTTAAAACCCAGATTTCAACCTCTAGCACTGGCAAAATAAATAGAATCAGTGGCTAGAACCTAAACTTGCTTGATGCTTAAGAAAGGAAGCTGCCTCTGGGTTTTACTACAAGCTAGCTCATCCAATCAACACATGAACTTGCTACTAAGCAGGGCCTAAGACCACCTACTGGACACTTATGGTGGTAGAAAGCCACCTCAAAATAGATGGGCACATTTTCACTTTTTCATTTTCTGGATCAGTGTTTACTATTTGTGGCCAGATAGGACTGAAAGAGAGATTGTGTATTTCTCAAGTTTCTGTTTCTCACTGAGGAAAGATGAGATTCTAACATCTAATTCACAGTTAAATTGTCTGCTTTTAAAGAAATGGTGGCTGGCAGGAGTCAAATTTGGACGTTCACAAAAGTCCTAGTTGGAACATTGGTACATAAACAACTTGAATGGAAACAGTAAGGTTCATAACCTGGGTGATTATTTATTTTCCACATTCTGGTCTAAGCACCTATCTTCAGAACAAATAGTTCTATTGAAATAATCGCTGGCATAAGTTACAGTGTACAGAGTCTTCACACTCTAGAAATAGCTCATTTTAATCTAATTCATGGCACTGTTTTTTTTTTCTTGAAGTTGCATAAAGTATAGTGGTTATTTGAATGAAAATCATGCAGTTTTCTTGGGATTTCAACAGCTCTTTGTTGGAAATTTTCTTACAGCCCTTTATAACATCTATTTATATATTGCCTCCTGAGCCAGTAATAAATGCTATCTACTATTTGTGAAAATAAATTCCAAGCTGCACTTGATCTTCTTTTGAGAATAGCCAATAGCAGTCATGCCTCTGCCTATTTTCAAATCTATATAAACTCTAAGTATTCCTATAATTGAATCAGCCAAATAAGCACATATTTATTGAGCACTATTGTCCTAAGGGCTAAAAACATGGAGGTAAACAAGACCACAGAGATTCTTGACTCTTGGGGCATATAAATGGAACAAGAAAACCAATTAGTAAATAAATAATTATCAGTACAAATAAAGATACCATCAATGTCTTAGGAAACTGGTGGGGATATAATTGTTACTACAGCAAAGGATTCCAGGAGACCTTTAAGATCTGAAGATCTTAGATTAATATTGGCCTAGCAATAAGGAGAGACTCGGGCTGGGAAAGTGGCTCAGTGGTAGAGTGCTTGCCTTGTATGCATGAAGTCCTGGTTTTGATTCCTTAGTACCACATACACAGAAAAAGCCAGAAGTGGCACTGTGGCTCAAGTGGTAAAGCACTAGCCTTAAGCAAATAAAAGCTCAGGAGGTGTACCCAGGCCTAGAGTTCAAGCCCCAGGACTAACAAAAAAGAAAAAAGAAAAAAAAAGGAGAGACTAAAAAACCAACCATTTTTTTCTCCTTTAAGGGTTTTATATACTGTGAGATAAAGATCAAATGACAAATTCTATTTTATAAATCCTTGGTAGGTGCAATGCAAGAGCAACTACAAGAAGATTGATTAGAGGATTTTACCACATCTCAGAGAGGTGGGCTTTTGGGTGTCAGTATGAAAGTACACATATTGTGTATACACAGGAGAGATGGGGTAAAGGCCAATGAATAAGAAAGAATGATGTCATGTAGTTCCCCACAAGGGAAATCAGGATTATACCCAGCAGTCTATCTCTGGCGTATTGTGGTCATGGTTGAAGAGTGAATTCAACTAATGTACTAGATAGTAAAGTTGCTTAGAGTTCAGCAACAGCAACAAAAATTACTGTGCGATTTTGGGTGAGAATTATCTGACTTAGTTATCTTCTTTGACAAAATTAGGTAAGTTGCTCTTAATGATGTGTTTTTAACTAATGAATAGAATTCAGACATTCAGTTCTAAAATTCAAACACAAGTGTAACCCAAATCATTTGTATTTGTGAAGTCTTCAGTCAAATCTCAAGTCTGTTTCTATATTTTGAAGGATTTCCTCTGTTCCAAGAATTATTATGAGCAGAGGCGATACACTGGCTTGTTCTTAAAATTTAATGCCAATGTTTTGCAAAATCAAGAGGCAGTAGATTATAGTGCTAAGTGCCAAGCTTTGGAATCAGACTTGGATTTAACTTTCATATAGTCTTTTATCATGTCAACCCAGGCATGTTAACTTTCTGAATTTCATTTCTTTGCATTAGGCAAGATTGTTACTATTGAAAGAGGCATACTCAATATCTGATTTTCTTCTTCTCTACTAATTCACTTCTTTTAGCCTTGCCTAGAGGTAGATGAAAAGACAAATTCAGTGTTCCATGCTTATCCAGGATTATGTGGCAAAAGGGATCAGTTTTTTGTCTTCAGCTTTCCATTTGATGTAATTTTTATTTCAGATACAAAGTATGGCGATTCCCTTCTGGCCTGATTTTATGGAGCCATAGACTTTGGGTTGAGGAGAAATATCCTGTTTCTTACCAGGGGTGCTTCTATTTTTCTTTCTAGAAGTCAGGTTGAGCTGTCTTAGGGAAGTTCTAGCTTGCCTCACCCCTCTAATCCCCCAGCAGTCAATTTTGAGTCACTGCTCACCTGCAGAGGCTGTGAGAAAAATGGTTTCCATCTCTCCCCAGCCCAGTATCATTGTTGGTTTTCACACTTGACATTGAGGGAATCTTCTCCTTTCCCCAAGTGCTTTCTCATGTTAATGTCACCTTCTGACTACCATTGAGAAGCCAGTTCACAAGACAAACAAAAACAAACAAACAAAAACCACCTATGCCATTACTAAACTATCTTTGGTATGGTTGTCACTTTTTCTCTACTCCTGAGATCCAAGCTGCTCTTAATCTACAATAGAAATGTCTGATTCTCCAATGGTTCCCCAAGATATGGACAAGCCCTTCAAAAATTCTTCAAGGTTTCCATTCCAAGTTTACCTTCATTTATTGTTTTTTTTTTTAAGTAAATGTCTTCAAACTAGATTATGTCTATGATATTCCTAACAGGGCTCCCAAAGGCCTAGCTGCTTTATGCATAGAACCATATATAATGAATCATAATCAACATGGACTCCAACTGATGGAAGTAGAGGCTATTACTGTGTCCTATATGTAGTTTTTTTTTCTTTTTTCCCCCCTAGTTTCTCTTAGTTTTCAGCACTGTGTGTTTGTATGTAAGACTGTTCAATGGGTGGAAGGGAAAGGGAATCACAGCAGGACAAGGGATGAACCAATGCAACATTGATACTCACTTGACACTAGGTGGGATAAGAACCTTACAACTTGGGTGGGGAGGAGGGAATAGGGAGGGGAGAGTTGGAGACAATGATGGATGGGGTAACAGTGTTTAAAAACAAATGTACTGGTACCTTACGTATGTACCTGTAATCCCCCCTGCTCATCACCTTTTTAATAAAAAACAAGTAAGCGTCTTCATATTATATTCTCATTAGGACTTCTAAATTTCTAGATATTGTGATCTTTAAAGAATTCTTATCTTCTTTCAGTAAAATGTTCTAGCTTCAACTGAAGGGTTCAATATTACATTTAAGGAGTTGGCTTAATTTTAGAGTAGGAAGGGTATTGCATAACTAATTCAAGTTATAAGCAAATATCACAATAGACGTGTCCTCTTTTATTATAGATGAGATATTTATAATCCAGAGGGTGTGGTCAGGTCACAGTTTTCTGTGGTACCCTGGCCAAAACTCCAATTCAGGGCCCTTGATGCTCTTTCCAAATTTTCTTATACTAGAATCTTGCCATGAGCCTTTAGTTAAGAGAAAATATGCGTATACTCTCTAGGGATCAAATAGGAAATGATCCATTTTGGCCATATCTTACATTATTGAAGATTATATCTAAAAGATTAAAAGAGAAAACGTACTGTAGTACATTTAAAACTATCATATTGCTATACCTGATATTATGGCAGTCTAACGATATAGGAATAGAATAAGACCTATATGGTCTGCTTCTGTTTATGCTTTGCTCTGCCTGGTGATTGGAGGTTGATTATGCATTAGTAGATGTGGATTATTTAGGCAACAGCAGTGATGAATAACCAATTAACTCATGGCTAATGGCTACACTTGGTGACATACTTAGCTGTCTCCCAAAGCCTTATTTTTTTGCCAGGTGTTGCAGCCTTAGAGCTGGATGCCTGGCCATGCCGAAGGTAGGCTCTCCACACAGCAGAGCCTCCCATCTGCCTACTGTCTAAACAGGACTCTCTTTCTAGAGACATATGCTTGTCTGCCATACTGGCTGCTCTTGTGTGAAGCTTTCTGTGCCTGTCTCGGGTTGGCTAAGGTACCACACTGAAGAGAAAATGTTCCGAACAGATACATTCTGTAATTATTTTAAAGATAATCTTGTAGCATTTGGTCATCCTGGCTACTATTTTTCTCTTAAAAACTTGATGTTGGGGCTGGGAAGGTGGCTCAGAGGTAGTGTGTTTGCCTTGCATGCATAAAGCCCTGGGTTCGACTCCTCAGCACCACGTAAGCAGAAAAAGCTGGAAGTGGTGTTGTGGCTCAAGTGGTAGAGTGCTAGCCTTGAGCTGAAGAGCTGAGGGACAGCACCCAGGCCCAGAGTTCAGGCCCCACGGCCAACAAAACAAAACAAAACAAAACTCTTGATGTTTCTGGAATCTTTCAGGTCTGAGAAGAATACGGGATTCTGGAGTGACACTGCCAGGTTCAATTACACGTTATTTAGGCATTCCTTCAATAATACAGAGTGATGACTAGCCACACACCCTTGATGGGATACAAGAAGTATGTATTTCTAACATGTCAGGACACAAATTGGGGATGGCACTGTTGATCTCAAGAGGAGATCAATCAGTGACTATTGATCAGCATAGGACCTGCTGGACTAGCCTGTGCGTCTTTAGTGAGTACTTCAAGCTGCAAATCCAGCTTTTTGCAGATTGGATCAGATAGGTTCCTTGTGCAATCACCCTCAGAACCAAATAATTGAGGCAGTAAGGCAGGTACAATGCCTTCTAGAAAGGACACTAACACTACCTTCTTGAGCCCAGTGTAGAAAAGCATATATTAAGCAATAGATAAATCAGCAATAGCAGATGAAAAAAATCACAGATTAAACAATGTCTGAAGTAGTGATCTTCATAAAAGAAAATGCATCATGAAATTCAATTTTATGATCATCTTTGTCATAAAATAGCATAAGACACAACACCTCCTGAATGGAGTATGGTGTAGAAAATTAACTTGAAATTGCTATGTCAATAACATTGATTTTGACATCCATGGACAAGACATAGCTCACAATTTACATAGGTATTTGGTTATATTCAAAATAAAGTTTTGAATGAATCTCCACAAGGACTTACATATTTTATTAGATGTTTTTATTTCTAAATATAAAGCAAATTTTGTTGTTTTCATAGATTTCCTTTTTATATTTTTCTATTTATTGTTGGTACATAGGAATTCTACTGTATGCATATCTATGTAAATGTCTTTGACTATATCTGTACCTAAATTTCAATTCTGCATATGTTCTTTTGGAATATTACTTCAGAAATGCATTCTCTTTGGATTTTTTCATGGCCAATAATGGGGTTTATTCCCTGAATATTCATTCTTTCCATTCATAAATGGTAGTTTGTCAGAGATCTATTAATTTTTAAAACAGAAATGATAAGAAAAAGTCACAACCTTTTATTCCCTGTCATGTATCACATATATATTTAGAAATATATATGTATATATCACATGCATACTTCATTATTCATAGCATAATAGCATGGCATTATATAGTTTTGGGGGCTGGTCCTGGGGGTCTGGGTGCTATCCTTTGAGTTGTACTCAAGCTAGAACCCTGCTACTTGAGCCATAGCTCCACTTCCAACATTTCTGATGCTTAGAGATAAGAGTCTCATGGACTTTCCTTCCCAGGCTGGCTTCACACTGTGGTCATTAGATTTCAGCCTCCTGAGTAGCTGATAGGCATGAGACACCAGTACCTGGTAGTATTATACAGCCTATAGAGTATGAGAATTATATTCTTTCAGTACATCCTTACACTGAAATCCTTATTCTGCAGTTTACAATCCATAAGACTCCAGATAAGTCATGTAAATAACAGCCCAAATACACCAAGATAGGGTTGAAGTAGAAGCTGGATCTGTGACTAGATCTGAGTAGAAGGTTGTGTAGCCAAACCAGACTCAGACAACTGCACTAAAATTATCCGCTTGCCAACAAAACTTTGCTTTGGCATTTTCCATATTTCTTTGTTTTTGTGTATCAATCTGGAACACTAAACTTAAATATTAAGTTTAATACTTAGGAGTGAATCTTTGGCTTGCCTTGGATGTAGTATGTTCCATATGGAAAATCATGGAATATGTACTTAAAGCTTCTTTTGTGTGTGTGTGTGTGTGTGTGTGTGTGTGTGTGTGTGTGTGTCCAGTTGTGAGGCCTGAACTCTGGGCCTGGGTGCTGTCCCTCAGCTCTTCAGCTCAAGGCTAGCGCTCTACCACTTGAGCCACAGCACCACTTCTGGCTTTTTTCTTTTTGCTTATGTGGTGCTGAGTAATCGAACCCAGGGCTTCAGGCATGCAAGGCAAGTGCTCTACCACTGAGCCACCTTCCCAGCCCCAATACTTAAAGCTTCTTATACCAGCACTTACTGACTCTGGGATCTTAGACAAGTTAAAAGGCTCTTTGAAATGTATTTTGTTTATTTGCAATTAGGATTTCCTAATTCTATTTGCTTTAAATCCTTCAGATGAGCATCTGATGATCACAGACAATAGTTCATTTAAAATATTTTATTGTGCTAAACAATACTGTATTTCACACAGAATTCAGATTCAAAATAGAATCCTTCCAATACAAATTGATTGATTTGACTATTGAGCTCTGTGTGTTTTTATGTTAGAATTAATTGCTAAAACTACTTAGATTTATATTGAAGGTATAATGATGTAGCCTCTTGGAATATATAATAAGAATGCCTTCTATTATTTCTCTGCTCCTACAGTCTAAAGCTTCAAAGTATGAGATATGTAAAGCGATAACAAACAAAGTAATCCAACTCTCAGCAGCTTGGAATGGGGAAATCTTTGTCATCTTGACTCTGTTACATTTCAGCAAATTGACTATTAATCCTATTTCTCAGACAGGCTCAATCAACAATCAAAATATCGTATTGGTACCTGTCTTGTCAACACTCTGCCTGATAAACATACTGCTCTCTGTTGCTTAAAGCTCATAAAAGAGTTTCAGCTCTTTGTTTCCTCATATAATCCCTCAGGGCTCCTTCAGCTAAATACAGTGTATCTAGTAGGGATGGACATTACTACTCCACCCAGTGCTATTATTCATCACAATCATTTAGTTCTCATGAAAGTTATACTTTGAATTTATGAGAAAATTTCCTACTAATAGGAATTATTTGCACCTGGACTTATCTTCTATGTGAAATAATGGTGTCACTGAAACCCACAACATAGGCTAGTACCAACTATATTAAGTCACTTACTGCTGGAAAAACCTGGTATAGATCCTAGAGAATGAGGGCAAAAATAGAGGAGAAAGATTTAAAACCTGCCCATGATAGCATTTGAAAAACAAGATTCTCCATGATAATTTGAAGTGAGATTTAATGTCATTTTTCTATTATATGCATATGTGAATTCCTCTACTGTTTTTGTGTTTTATGTTTTATTTTAATTTTATTGTCAACGTGATGCACAGAGGGGTTACAGTTACACAAGTAAGGTAGTGAGTACATTTCTTGTCTAACTTGTTACCCTCATTTTTCTCCCTCCCTCCCTTCCAATCCCCCCTAAGTTGTACAGATCATTTCCAATGTAATGTCTTGTGAGTATCGCTGTTGCATAGGTTTCCCCTTTGTCTTTTGTCTCACTATTTTGTTGTTCCCCTTCCCTTCCTAGTTTGGATAAATGTATATACAATGACCAGGGTACCAAAATCACAACATTATTTTTCATAGCTAAGATATGGAACCAACCCAGATACCCCTCAGTAGATGAATGGATCAAAAAAATACACACACACACACACACACACACACACACACACACACACACACATGCACACACGCACAATGGAATTCTATGCTTTCATCAGAAAGAAAAGACTTGGGAAAAAATCATAGTAAGGGAAGTAAGCCAGACTCAAAGAAGTATAGATCCCATGGCTTCCCTTATTTGTAATAATTAGTATACATCTAGTATAATCTTATCAGATGAGCAGAATAGCTCAATAGCTATGTACATATGACCATATACGATGATGCTAAGCAAAATGAACTCCAAGACATAGGTACAAGAGGTATTTTCTTCGTTATTGTTGTTCTCAATGTCCTATGTAATTTCTTTTTTCTTTTGTGTTTTTCCCCATTATGGTTTATCCTCTACCATTTTTACACTGTCTTCCTACTTGTCACTTTTTAAAAATTTTCCACATTCTTATCTGAAGACTCATCCGCCTTTATGATTATATTACTGCCTATGATAACTCTTTTTTGATTCAATTAATATTGAATATACTTGAAATACCCCTGTACACTTTTTGTAAGTGATTCGTTTATTATGACCCTCAAACACTTCAACATCTTTACTAACTTTATGTTTTTAAGAGTGAGAAACTGAAGGGTCAAAGATGACTGAGTTTGAGTCTCTCTGTGGGTAAAGGAATCACCAAATCAGGAGCCTAGGAGAAGAGAATCAGAGTTTGAAATCAGAGTAAAATGAAGGGGAGGGACCTCTGAAGCATTGAGTTAACAAAAAAAGAAAAATCACATCCAGAGCTCAAGAGAAATCTGAGCCACACAGAGAACATTCGGGAAATTATACTGAAAGCTATAAAGCCACAGCAAATCTCATCATGCCAGAAGACAGTAAAGGATTGACAAGAAAGAAGCTAGGACTCAGCCCTAATCTTATTAGTCAACTTCCAATATTTAGGATGTTCATGTGTGGAAACAAAATTAAATTAGGTTAACATTACATAGGAAAAGTCAGGGGAAATTACATGTTATGCTATTTTGAGGGAAAAATAGGTAATAACTGGACATTTCAATGGCAACATTGAAGCACAATTTATCAAGATATTGGGAAATGGTATGCTGGTGGTTCATACCTGTAATACTAGTTATTTAGGAGGCTGAGATCTGAGAATCAAGGTTCAAAGCCACCCTAGGAAGGAAGTCCATGACTATCTTATCTCCAATTAATAAGCAAAAAAAAAAAACCCACCAAAACAAAACCAAAACCAAAAAACCAGAAGTGGAGGTGTGGCTCAAGTAACAGAGTGTTACCTGTCAGTGAAAAAGTTAAGGAACAACACCCTGGCCGGAGTTTAAGCCCCACATTGGGGTTGCAGAGAGCTTTCCAAGAGGAACCAGCGCAATCCCTTGGCTTTCAGGTCTTTTTGCTCTGAGATTTTGTCATTCAACATATGTTGCACATTTTTCCTCAGTCTGTCAACACCTTAAATACAGAAATTATTCCTTAGAATACTGAGAAGCAGTGGACACCACGTGGGGTCGCAGTCAATATTACTAATTGCTAGGAGAGTGGAAAGTTTTGAAGGTGAAATGAACAAATGCTTTCTAATCATACCTGTTGGAAAAACATGTTTTTCAATGTAGAATTAGGGTGAAGGAATGATTAAGAATGGTTACAGAGGAGAAAAGGAGTAGGAGGCAGGAAGTTGAAGGAAAGAAATTAGCCCAAATAAATGCGAAATATATGATGCTGTAGAAGAAGAGCTTAGTTACTGATTAAAAAGAAATTCAAATATAAGTGCCAGTAGATGTTTTAACCATATAAAATTCCTTTGTTATGATAGTTTGTAGGAAGGCCTAACCTATCACCATGAACAAATAATACAGGTAGGAGTGCATTCGTAGATGTATGTGTATGCATACACAAACATAAACATGCATTCATGTGTAAGTTTAATATTTTCTTTATTGCTCTGTGATAGTTTCTATGTATCACCTCTATGTAGGTGAGAAGGGTCATATTAAAAAGACGGATTCTGCATGCGGCTGTTTAAAACTGAATACACACATACACATAGTCTAATGTTGTACTGGAATTTAGAATGATATTATATACTACAAGCTAAATATTGAACTCTTGGGTCTGTAGCAACTTAAAGCATTGCAGCTGCTGACTACTTGATATTAAAGAGGAGAGCAGTCTATGAACAATGGCATCTTTGGTCAGGATCCTTAATTAGATCTAATGCCAAAGCAAGCAGATGGTTATTAAAATTTAATTATTTAAAGGTGTTCATCTACTTGCTCAAATTGAAACATGCAAGCCCTGGCTGAGGTGAATTGCAGCTGGAAATGTGTTCTGTTTTTCCTGTGTTTGAAAGGGCCTGTTAGATAGAAAGGATAATTTCACTGGTATTGTGTACCATTAATGTTGCAGAGTGGCTGCTTTTCTTCCTTGCCGCTATTTCATTTAAGATAATTGCGTTCACTAAAGCTCACAGTTATAGTGTTGATCTTTCAATGCAGAAATAGTGGAACTAGGTTATTTGCATGTGTCTAGCGGCCATTTTCAAGGCTTTTTTCAAAAGCAAATGATAATACACAGATTCCATGCACTGGAACTAAAATTAGGTGTGTATATGCTGATATACTGTTTCTTTTACTCTGTTTGCAGCTGTCCCCAAAATGATCTTTTCTTGACACTGAGCTAAATTGGCCTAAATTCAATTGAACAGAACAATGGTGATTGCATTCTTGGTTGGTTGTTTGGAGGATTAACAGATTGCCTTTTCAGAAAACTGAGGCAACTACAGATGAAGGCTCCTAACAGTCTGTCCTTGTGTCTGAGGTTGCAAAATGTTTGGGAGGGAAGATTTCCTATGGAAGAACAGGTAGCCTTTCTTGCATAATGAACCCTGCTGTGAGCAAACCACATTCCTGGTGGGTTGCTGTCTCTTCAAAATATCTGTGCCTTGTAGAGGTAATAGGTAAGATGGTCAGGTCAGTTGCCTTTGTTTATAAATCAATTCCTTAGAATGATAAAGCCCTACAAACTATAGGCTGAGTCACAAAGAACTAGAATGTGTTTCCCATCCAAATAAACGACATTATATGATAATCTTCAATGAATTCCAATCTAGTAATATTAATAATAGCTCATATCAATATTAACTTTGTACTATGTACTTTTACACAGATATACAAACTCATTTAATTCTCTCAACATAGGTACTATCCTAATATTTTGTCCATTGGTCATACGGAAAAACTGAAGCTCAAAGTCTTTAAGACTACAGTTCATATAGCTATTAACTTGATAGAATCAGGATTCCAACTGGTCAGACAGACTCTACTCTCCCAGCTCTTGAACATTATCTTGAGGTTATTCCCAGTTTTCAACACTGAGAAATGTTTCTTTAAACCTTTCTTTGGTTCTTTTCCTTTTAGGCTGCATCCTTGTGAATGTATTTTCATTTCTGTAGTTTTTCCCCCTCTCTAGTTTCATACTTTCCATTTGATCTTTTTATAATGAGACTATATTAAGCTTTATCTGGTACATACTTTTTCAGACTATTTCATATAAACCAAGAACAAGCTTTGTGCACAGGTTTGACATTTAATTGTTCATTTGGAAATCTAGTAAATGCTATATTTTATCATTGGTATGGACACACTTCTATTATATTTTATTCCTTCTATTTTTACTCCTAATTTTAGATTTTGTTATTCGTTTATTTTTACTTTCTCCCCTACACCAGGCCTTTGAGTTATTTTATTTTAACTACCAGTTATGAGTGCTTACCAACTATCATAGACTGTTAGTTTCAAGTGGAGTAATATTAAACTTAAGCAGAGATCCATTTTCCAAGTTCTCTCTAAATAAGTATATTTACCATTGTAGAGTTTACCCAGTCACCCTTTGTGGCATTTCTGGCTGTCCCAATATTTCTTAGAGCTGTTACTTCTCTCTACAGTGACATGTCATCCCTTTCTCAAACAATTGATACAGGCTGCTAACATACACTTCTAGTTGTAATACTTTTAAATGTTTTCTATTGTGGTTTGTGGTGAATTCTCAAAAACTACCATTCTGCTGAGACTGGGGGAGTGGCTCAAGTGGGGGAGAGCCTGCCCAGCAGACATGAGGCTCAGAGTTCCAATTCTACTTTTGCCAAAAATAAAACAAACAACAAAACAAAACACCAAATTGTCTTATATTTTAGCTTGCAACCGTTCAGCATTTCCAGCTTCATGTGATAAAGCATTATGTCTTTGACTCATTCATCATCATTCTGGGTCTCTCTGACCTTAAGCTCCACTCAGCAGTATTGTCATGTTCTTCTTCCCATCAGAAGCACATCCCCTCTTCATCTGGTTGAACACTTGCTGCCTTTTCAGAATCTACTCACAAGGTACTCTTAGCATGCCCTACCTTTCTTTCCTGAAGTTTCCATTGAAACCACTTCCACTAGCATGGCTAATTCTGTTTTCCTCAATTTTGAATTTGCTACAGTGGCTCAAAATGATTTGCTGTTTTATTCCTATCGTCACTGAATTGGGTTTTAATCAATTTTCTGTTTAGCTTTCATCTACTTAGCTCAGATTGGAAACAAAAAATATTTATGGAACCAAAATGAAGTTTCCTTGTATCTTTGGTAAGGATGAGACCAAGAGTAGACAGTTCATTCTTACCAAAGGTTTGAATTTATGGAGAAAAGCCAAGTTGTGTCAGATAGTCTTAGATTTCTTTTGGTGTATTTTAAATTAGACTTGTTTTGACAATATTAACACAGGACTAACCTACCCCAAGGCACATAACAGAATTATGTTTTTAGAGCCCTGCTCTGTTTATATGTGTATCTCCTTTTTCCAGGAAATGTCAGGGCTGGTGCTGCTTTCATCAGCGGTCCTGGCTTCTGTAGATCTCCTGCTGGTCCTAAGTGAGCTACAAGTAGGTCAAGTGTCTCATTCTGTGAGTCAATGGCTTTGCCTGAAATAGAAGTCAGACAGATACATCACTTCTCTCAAGAGCTGATCAGAAAAAAACAGCATTTTGATGTAACACAAAACACAGCTAGAAATCAACAAAGATGCTAATATACCCACTGAGAAATAAGAGGCAAGAATTTATGATGAAGTGAGAAAGTAGGCTTATTGCTTCAAAGGAAGCAATACATTATTGATGCCAAGAAAAAAAATCATTTCAATGTATTTGGGGAAAGCAATACCCATAAATGTGACTTAATTCATCTTTTATAAAGATAGTGTGTTGTCAATTTAAAAATATTTTTATGTGACACTTTTAAAATCTTAGGATTTTAGGTCAGAGGAAGATTCAGTTTTCAAGGACTAAATAGAATTTGGTCCTCCATGATCTGGTGCTTGCCTACCTTTTACCTGTATTTATTGATTACATGTAACAGTTTATCATGATCTGTAAATAGCAGACGAATATTGAATACTGCTCATAACTCTGTGCTGTAGCTTATCCTATTTCTGTCATCCTATTTGTCAGCTTCCCAACCTTTGTGTTCACATAATGCCTGATACAGCCCGCATTCCCACAGTTACCAAGATGTCCTCAGATATTTTTCATGATCACAACTAGATAGGGAGAAGAGGCTGTGCTACGTGGCATCTCACTGATAAAGGCAAGGAACACTGCGGAAGAATCTGCAACATCCAATTCTGATAAAATAATTATTCAGTTCACTATGTCAATAAGGCAGATGTTGAAAAAATCTTGGTGCGGGATACATGTTACAACAAATGCACTGAGTTTATTTCAAATGTTTGAGCAAAGAAGGAAGTACCTAAAAAGTATATTTTTAGCTATTTCACATTAGCAATTAAAATCTTAATGTATTATTTTTGTGTAAAAGATTGGGTCAGTTTTGGTCAACAGAATACAACCAATGAACCTAAGTATGCAAAGAAGGCTTTTAAGGTTTTAAAGATTCTAGCATAAGCATGCTCATTTCAATGCCAGATATAATACATTAAGACTTGACTAGATTGCTGCCTCCAATATTTTTTCCAAAGATCAAAATGTCAGATTCCAAGGGTAATTGTTAGTGCCTATCTATGTGGATAAGATCTGAATTTTTTGAAGTTTTGGAATATGGTATTGTGCCTTCTTGTTAAATGTTCTTATATTAAAAGACCTAGAAATACAGGAATCTAGTAATCAAGAAGTGTACGGTCTTCAGCAACCATTCCACCAGTCTTGGGTGAAGGAATGTGATAGACCTGGAAAAAAACAACTTCAAAGGAAGAATTCCTCTGCCATTGTAAACCTTTGTTCTTACTTCCTTACTTGTGGAAAGTAGACATCAGTTCTTATATTTCTCTAACTGAAGTAGACTTCAGTTCTTGTAATTGCCGCTACAGAAAATAGAGGCTGATTAGTGTGAAAAGATAACTTAGAAATCAATGTTGTAAGGTAAATCATCCCAGAAGCCACATTTTAAAATATAGAATATTGGAGTCTTTATTATACAGTTAACAAGCTGCAGGCCACCAGCTGTTACAAAGGCCTGCAGCATGCAAATACACATAACACAGCTAGGAAACATGCTAAAGAGGAAAGAAATAACAAAAACAATACCAACAAGCCAATTCAGCTCCAATGGAGAGCTGAATTGGGATGCCATGCTGACTGAAGACAAGCCAGGAGACAAGACACAGGACACGATCACAGAGACACGCATGGCATGGAGTCCAGCGGCTAGGCTGATCTGGGCCTAAATAGGTCAGCAGCGCAGGGAGCAGATCCTCAGGAAATTCCCAGTCGCAGGCACTAGACTGACAGATTCAGCAACCTATCAGCCAAGTGCTTGCCCCTGCCTCCAGGGATGCCTATTACCTGGGAGGCAGGTGATGGGGGCGGGGTGTTCCTTCCCCCAGCATGAAGACAAGATGCCAGCCAGACCAATAATCCACCATGTGGCCAATATGGCACAGGCCAGACCTGGCCTCCTTACTTCATTAACACATTGTTCATCTATTTCTCATAATGAACAGTAATACAGTCAGCATAAAATTGCACTACTGTTCAAACAAGCTATGAGGAAGTAAACTTCTACTTTTGCTTGTTTCTTGTTCTATTTTTAAATCCTAAATTTGTTAGAAATGATAGAATTAGCTTTGAATGAGGCTGGGCATACCCGCAATACTAGCGCTTGGGAGGCAGAGGCAGGAGGATCAGCCTGGCCTACATGGAGACATAATAACATCTTGTCTCAAAAAATCAAAATAAAACAAAAAAGGCGTGTGTGTGTGTGTGTGTGTGTGTGTGTGTGTGTGTACACATGTGCACATACATGCTGATAACAAAGCAAAGCAAAGCAAAAAAAAGAAACTAGTATTTTCAAAACCACTTATATAATTACATGCTTAAGCATTAGGAAAATGATATTTAGAAATTTTATGAGTCAATGAACTGAAATTAAAAAAAATTACTTTGAAAGCCTGTCCATCTTGAGAGAATATTTGAGAAAGAAAGAGCAGACTGGGACATTGTAGTTGTATTACCAGAATTCTAGATTTATAAAAATTCTTTAAGGTCATTTAATTCTCAATACAGAGAAGAAAGGGAAGCAATTCTCTATCAACTGTCCCTTTCTGATTTGGGTTCTCAAGCCCCTTTGGGCTCTGAGAGCATTGTCAGATAGCTAATAGTTTTGTATCACCCACATGGGAATGGAAAATCCCATAGGCATTAAAAATACTAAGCAAGGGTGGCAATGGAGGGCAGGGTCATTAGAGACTGGGTGGGGGAGGGAGTGGCTATGATTCTAAAATGTCTTAATGTGATATTACCCATGATTGTCTTTTCTACTTCTTATCAATTCTGTTTAGGACAGCCACGTCCTAATCTGGACTAGGGGAAAAAAATCGAACCGAAGGATTAAACAGAAAGGAAAGGGATGTAAGAATTGGGGAAGACTCAGCTCCCCATTCCTACAAGAACTCTGTTAGAGGGAAAATGAGGAAGCAGTAGGTGCATCTGTCTCCTTCCATCCCCAATTACACAGTTAAACAAAACTGGCTTGCCTAGAATTTGTCTACAGCACACCCTTTTAAGTTGTCTTCGATGGTGGTAGGGAAAAAGATGGAAGAAAAGCTCCAAAACAAACAACCAGACATGCACCTAACCCAGTTAGTAGTATAATAAAGGTTTAGAAAATAGAAATAAAAGTACATAAAAATAAATACCTCAATAATGAAGACAGAAATGCAGTCCCTAAATCGAATTGCATATTAAAAGGAATGATTTCCAGTAAAGTGATCTTGTCACAGAGATAAATAAAATTCTTGCAACAATATGAGGACTATATTTGTGTTTTCTATTTTCCTACAGGGTAAGCCAGATGAGTTTTTTTCAGGGTATTAGCAATTCTAGATAAGAGTTTTTGTTTTAAAATGGAGCATTGGACAAGTTTCTTTGTTGATATTACTGTAAATAGTGTTTTGTTCTAATATTTCCAAGTAGAAGAAAGCATATCCTCTTTTCAAGAAATATCTTGTTAGAGTTATTTGAGTCTTGAATTACTGTTTGCTTAGTGTCTTTAGGCATGAATATGACCAATTTGCACTTGATTGCTACCTTTTTTCAACAATGCATGTGTCATCTGAAGAAGAGAGCGAGTCTGGGTAGCACTTCAAGATTTTGGGTGTCTGTGTGTTCTTGGTATTAAGACTCACTCAGGCGGGCTGAGGCTGAGCCCTTTGAGTATGAGAAGGGAGATCTGGGTAATGATTCATGGTAATCTACCTTGTGTGCTAAACTGAATTCCATCTAATATGCATCACCAAAAGTCTATTTTGGAAATGCTAGAAGTGTTTTGTACTTTTGTCATTCCCTTTGAAAGTAATGTTGATGGGCAAGAGTTATAGCTAAGCTCTTTCCCTGGTCAGTTGAATGATTCTACAGAGGAGAAATATGAATGGATTGACTGTATTTGATGGAGATTAATTGGATTATTTTTTAGTTCTTTACTGTACTTAGTATATCATATATGAGTATAATGACCATTATTATTCATTCAGGGAAGTTGTTGTTGGAGAAAATGTTAGCATATTAGACACTTGGGCACATACTGGGATTTTCCAGGCAAATTAAGACCATAAGTCATCCTAAATATGAAGAAATGAGCTGTAAGACATAGATTAGTAATGAAGACATATGTTGCAAATGAGAAATGTGAAGACAGTTATATCTTTTTCCTTTGTACAAGTCTATGTTTACCTATTGTTCTAGATACTTGGTCAAAGATATAGCCAAGACCACAAAGGAATGGCATTAGTAGCATGCCTGAATATTTTGCTCTGCTTTCTTACCAAAATATTAGATATCACTGAAAATATGAGAGGTCTTTGTATCTGAGCCCAATTATCTGAACTTAGATTTATATAGAAAAGTAAAAAATGTAAGCAGAAGAAATATATTCTCTTTTATTCCCTGAAGAGCACATAACTACCCCATCTTGCATGTCAAAACAAATGTGACATTTATAATCTTGTTATCTTTCTTTATCATTATCCACCAAGGTATGACAAATGAGCTTTCCTTCCATTCTCCTGTTCTATTGACCAGGACTTTGGCGATGTCCCATCAAGTATTAAAGACTTCTAAACTTATTCCACACTTATATAGTCTGTGTTCATGATCTTGAAATTCTTAGCACCATTAGAAATTAAGAATCTTTGAAGATTACATGCATTTTCACATGCTTTTCCTATTTTATTAAATTTGTTAGTTGGTGGTGTTTAATTAACAGATAATTTTGGAAAGCAAACAATCTCTTAAACTTCAGTCAGGAGCTGTTGACATTGCTAAGTGGTAATAATCTTAATGAGTGTTTTAATGGGCCATATCGAAGTTCCCAAGCTTTGGAAATCTATATTCTATTTGGATTGCTTAGTAGTTCTCACTATTTTCATACTATTCATGAGATGACAACTTTCTATTCTTAATAACTTCTCATCTCTATGGGATTATAGTGTAGTAGTTTTAAAAGTATTCCAACTGTCAACTAGTAAATCACAATTTTGGTTACAATTCAACCACAAGTGGTACTATAATTACAAATATACCAGTAGAGATAGCAATACACAAGACACCTTTACACACAATTAAATTCACACAATTTAGGCAGTTACTACAAGTTAGCCTAATTTATGTTTTAGCAACCAATCTACTGCTTTCATTTAGTTATTCAATGCAATAACTGATTTTTAAGGATATTACAGTACTGAGAAAATTAGTTCATGAATCAAGAAAATACAATAGTATACTTGGCTGTTTCATCCTGTACTAAGAATTGAAGCTTCTGAAATGTTGAAATGGTAAGAATATTCATAGAAATAAAGTAAGTAAGGAAACAAAACAATCCTTCACTCAGACTTAGGTCATTTTCATTTTACTTTATAAAACTCAGCATAATTCCAAATAATTGACATACTTTTTTGTTTTTTTTTATTGTTTGTTTGTTTTGGTCATGGGGCCTGAACTCTGGGCCTGGGTGCTGTCCCTCAGCTCTTCAGCTCAAGGTTAGCGCTCTACCTCTAGGAGCCATAGCTCCACTTCTGGCTTTTTCTCTTATGTGGTGCTCAGGAATCGAACCCAGGACCTCATGCATGCAAGGCAAGCACACTACCACTGAGCTATTTTCCTAGCCCGACATACTTGTTTTTAAGAAGTTTGGCCTTGACAATGGTCAGTACCATCTGATGCAATAAGGCAGTCACATCCGTTTTACAAACCTCTGTTGCAAACCAACGACTAACAGCTTATAAACTATATGGGCCTGGGAATATTATGAAAGATGTGACTGGGTTTTATGCTCTGATGAGTTGACAGGTTGGTAATATCTGCTCAGAATTGTTACCCTATTGTTCTCCCAAATGATTTCATTAACATGGTTCTCATCAGCTTTAAGGGTTTCTACACAGTCCTCCTTGTTTGCGGCATTCTGCAGGAGTATCCCCAACCTGGTATACACCTGTGTAATCTACAGATTTAAAAACTGAGTGACTTGGCTCAGTTCTCTGTCAATGATGATGACAACCAAGTCACTACTGTTTGTAATGGAGTAGGAGGTGATATCTGCTAGGTGTCACAGCTCAGGAACCATGGGGACAAAGAGTTACTCCCCATGTTTCTATTTTTAATGAGTCTTTCTCATGCAAGAGATTCAAAACCAGTACAGAACTCTCTGCCCTCTGTGATGCTCACCAAGTGTTACCTGTATATTTTAAGATGGGCCAGCTCAGTGCTGCCAATAAAAAAGTTTCCACCTCTTTTAAAATCAATTATCTCCTTAAGCAACCTCATGACATCTAACACTATGGAATTTAAGTGCTCTCTTATACCAAGAACTTAAATAGATTGGGTACAGATATAGCAGCAGCAGGTGCTTTCTAATAGGGTGTTCTAGACCATTTCCTAGTGTCCACCCCATCTCAGAAAAATGCCCTCGAGATAGCAGGCTGTTTCAGAGGCTGAGTGTGAGGAGTATGTAAAAGTACATGTGTTTTGTTGTTTCTCTGTGTGTGTGTGTGTGTGCATGCGAGCATGTGCACACGTGCATGCACACACATGTATGCATGCGACCACTTTGGGGCATCAAAGATACTTCCTTTCCTTCATCTTCCTGTTCTTAAAACATAAGTCATATGGCCCTTTTCTTGGGCCACAGTTAAGGAGGGTGCTCATCTAGATAGAATTTAAGAGAAGAGTACAAGATTTTTAAATCTAAAAGTGACATGAAAATCAAGTACAAAAACCAAAGGAGGTAAAGAGCCTCACAGTTATAAGACTTACTAGTTATTCGGTAGTTCTCAGAGGATAGAATTAAAGGAAGGACTAGGCTTTTGGTGAAACATAGGATGAAGGTAATGCAAATAAGATCTCCATGAAGATTTAGGTTTAGGGTCAATTTGAAAGGGAGCCTTGATGCTGTCTGACCCAAAGCTTATGAAGCTCTAAGGATAAGGAGAAGAGTCGTAACCACTGGCACATATATAGCCTACTCTCTAGCCGTCTGGTTCATTATCTAATTCAAATTTTAGACACTAAAACTCCTTACAATTGTAAAAGCAACAAACACATTTCCCCAGAGCTCACCAGAGCTGTTTTTGTACAGATAAGCACCCAATTTAAACACATGTTTCCTATGATTCTTGTCTATGCCTCAATAATTATATTTACCTCTCCAAATTTATGGAATGTTTTTTTCAACCCTTACATTAACAGGTGATAAAATACCTGTGAGTGATCAGTTAGCAAGAATGGAGAAGAAAAACATGGCAATTAAGATCTGAACCCCAAGACAGGGACACAAGTGGTTTTCTTTCTTTCTTGCTATTGTTTTTCACATACTTATTATATACTATGTGATTTTTTTTGTTTCTTTGGTATGTTCCTCCCCCACGGTATAACCCCTGTTTTCACTGTATTTGATGTCAGGGTCCTGCATCTTGTATATACACTTTTCTAATTTGGGGAGGGGAAGGGAAAAAACAAAATGCTTAAATAGGGATACAGGTTGACCCATTGTAACAATGAGATGTACAAGACACTATGTTGAAACTTTGAAACTTGTGGGGGTGGGGAGGGAAGGGATGGTAGGGGAAAAACAAAGGAGGAGGTAGCAATGCTCGATAGCAAATATCCTCATTTCTTTATTCATGTAACTGTAACCCCTCTGTACATAATTTTACAATAAAATTTTTAAAAAAAGATCTGAGGGCTGAGAAGGTAGCTCAGTGGTAGAGTGCTTGCCTTGCATGCATGAGGCCCTGGGTTTGATTCCTCAGCACCACATAAGCAGAAACAAAAAAGCCAGAAGTGGCGCTGTGGCTCAAGTGGTAGAGCACTAACCTTGAGCTGAAGAGCTGAGGGACAGTGCCCAGGCCCAGAGTTCAGGCCCCACGACTGGACCCCCCCCCCCAAAAAAAAAAGATCTGAGATCTTGCTTCCTTTGGCCAGTTATATTACCCTTTACAGACTTAATGCTATCAAGATTTGATGAATTGTGATATCTGGAAAGAAAGATTCATAGAGGATGAGGGGCCGGCTGTGTTCTATTTGTTTCCAGCCCATTGCGCCATTGCTGCCATCTGAAATGACATCTTTTGTGATTTAGGACCATCTATCTATATTCTTCTGTTTCCTCCCTTTCCCTAAATTAAAAGTAGATATGACATCCACTTATGAGAATAGGAACATGAAGAAGAGAAGTCTTTGATGCTTTTTCCTTGATAAGATTCTTCAGGGGGAAGCCTTTCTTCCAGTGGGATCTGAAAGTCTGCCTGATTTCCTTGGGAAAAAGGATGATCCATAGGGTAGCAACTCTTAGGTTCTCTGGGAGTCATTCAATGAGTCATATTTGGGCTGCAAATCTAACACAGGGAAGTTCACAGCATGTGACATGCTCATGTGAGGAAATGTCTCCTTAGGGAAACAGAGCTGAACAAGCCCACTGAGAAAGAAGAGGGGAATGGCAGGGGAGCAGCTTTCTGCTGAGAATGGTTCATAACTTAGAATTGACTCATCCTTCTCTAGCAAGGGAGAGTAGGGATTCTTGAGGCTGAGGCCCTAGATGCATTATACTTGCCACCTTGGGTCTGCCTTTGGTTTGATGGGTTGCCTGCAAGGTTTTACACTGACTGACTTATATTTCTTTTATTGCTTTAATCACCATCATCTTATTTTCCTCCCCACATGGCTACCATTGCTCTTTTGGCATGATTGTTTAATTTTGCACCGACTCTGAACTAGAATAGAAAATCTTGCGGGTTTATTTATTTGAAAGGACTTCTTTAATCTCTGACCTTTCTCAACATTCATTTGCTTTTCCATGGTTAACCATAATATTCAAAGAAAGAAAGCATGTTTGGATATGCTCATTGATAACATCAAATTAGAAGACTAGAACATTTCATAACACTTATTTTGTTTGGGACTTATATTTTTATTTATTATTATGGAATTAATATATTCATTTTGCTAGCTCCCAACATGGCCATAACTAAAATAGGCACAATTTTTTTTCAGTGTAAGAAAAATGTCTGTCAGATATTATAGAGATTTGTAAAGACTAAACAGATAGAAGTTAAAAAAAAAGACTGAAACTACAAGTTTATAGCTAGGCACCAGTGGCTCATGTCTGTAATACTAGCTACTCAACAGGCTGAGATCTGAGCATTGCAATTTGAAGCTAGCCTAGGTGGGAAAGTCTGTGAGACTTTTACCTCCAGTTAACAACCAAAAGTCTGGCAGTGGAGCTGTGGCTCAAGTGGTAGATTACCAGCTTTGAGCAAACATACTGAGAGACAGTGTCCAGGCTCTGAGTTCAAGCCCCAATGTAGGCACAAAAAACAAATTACAAATAAAATGTCATAACTGAAAAAACTGGGGAAGCAGCATAGTTAAAGGACTCATTATGTTTCTCGAAATTATAATCTGGAAGGTCACAGTGGAATTTCACAGACTTGTTTCAGTTACTAATGTATGACATTCGTGCAGAGCTGGCTAAGTTTCTACCTGGAAAAGAGCTGGTTCATCTTCCACTTTTGTAAAGTAGTGGGAAGCCAATCCCATGAGCATGTGGCAGACAGGTTCCACTGGTATGGGCGCTGTTGTGATAGCCTACATAGGGCGTATCAAAGCAGATGAAGGAGCAGGTCAGGAAAGGCAGCCACGCAAGCAGACCAGACCACAGAATCATGTCTGCTCCCAAAAACTTTTCACAGGCTATTATGATGGAATTTTTAGTGTTGTATCATTTGTGATAGCCTTAGCAATTTTGGTAATATTCTTGTTATTTATATAAGACACTATAGGTTCACATAGTACAAAATGACTGCCCAAAAGAGAATGTATTGCTGAAGTCAGAACCTGTTTCAAAAAGGATTATATGGTATTCAATAATAAAAATGACTGCTAAATCCTTACTTTCCTTTCCCCAGACAGCAGTACCAGAACTTACCTTCTAGTTTATGCCTCTTACATACAGGCGATCTATGAGTAAGTGCCCCACCCTCGCAAAAAAAAAAAAGCTTCAATTTTTCTCACTCATAAGATGTAAACTGACAATATTTTCACTTGGCCATTATAATTCAGTAGTGTGGAGTCTAAGAAATATGGTTTAAAATAGTATTTTGAACAAAAGCTTATAGTCTCATTTCTATGTCAGTTTTGTAAACTTGACAATTTTTTTCTGGTCCTAAGGCTTGAATAGTAGGCCTGGGCACTACCCCTGAGCTTTTGTGCTCAAGGCTATCACTCTACAACTTGAGCCGCAGCTTCACTTCTGGCTTTTTGTGGTTAATTGATGATAAGAGTCTCATGGGCTGGCTTTGAATAGTGATCCTCAGATCTCAGCCTCCTGAGTAGCTAGGTTTACAGGCATGAGCCACTGGTCCCCAGTGTAACAAACATTTTTGAGCCACCATAAACACATTGAGAGATTCTAGACATTGGGAATAAATATATATGACACAGGCAGACTCTGCTTCCTAGGAGATTATGATAGAGCTTGGGAAGAAAACAATACACAAGACCCAAGTGAAGGTGACATTATACTGGAATATGGAACATGGAGCAGTTGGTTCTGATCGCAAAATTAAAGGAGACCACTTGAGGAGGTGGCATTCAAAGCCATGCATGAGTAAGGTGCATGTATTTTTCCTCTCGTTCAATTTGTCAGTTCAATTTATTCCTGATCAGTTTGTCATGATAATTATGATGACAGTGAAGGTCACACCCTGGACTTGATGTCTAATTTGGGACAGAGATAGAAATGCATTCCATCTACCTCGAACTTTATTTACTTCACTAGAAACTTGGTTATGTAAAAAGTCATGTGGGCATGACAAAATCACCCGGGGGAATAAAGAAAGGAAGAAACAAGAAAAATATTCCTGATCCCCATATGAGATTTACTGCTACCAAGTTCTGTATTTCTAGTAGTAGAGCACTCAAAAACATTCATTTAAAAGGCTCCCTTAAGTAGTAAATTAATGAAAGGGTAGTTGGTAAGTGATAATAGATAATATTTGCAGAGCACTATTTCAACCATCATAAATGTTCACAAAAGTCATCAGCGTTAGATATTAATATGATGCTCATTTTCCAATTCAAGAAAGTGAGATAAGGAGTTTAATAGTTTTTCCCAACACCACACAGCTACGTAGAAAGACCATTACTTTGAAAATTGGGAGGCTGCATCTTAATTTGAGATCTGTTCTAATTATCCTCTATTTGTCCCTTAATTTATGGAACTTTCTAAGTTCTTCTAGATTAGATAAAACTATTAATATTCTTCATTTCAAATATTGAGTATTTTTAAAATTCCTGAAGTTTAATTTTAATTTAAAATAGATCTTTTCTGAGGATCGCGGTTCAAAGCCAGCCCGGGCAGGAGAGACCGTGAGACTCCTATCTCCAATAAACCACCAGAAAACCGGAAGTGGCGCTGTAGCTCAAGGTAGAGTGCTCGCCTTGAGCTGAAGAGCTGAGGGACAGCGCCCAGGCCCAGAGTTCAAGCCCCATGACCGACAAAAAAAAAAAAATAAAAAAAATAGATCTTTAACTTGCTTCTCTTTCCTATTTAGTACTATTAGAACATCAATTCAAAATAAATTTATGTTAAGAAAAATCAACGAGAGTTTTAGATGGGAAATGTTTGGGAAAAGGTGAAGGACAGAATGTCAATGCAGTCAGATATGTAAAGTATCCACTTATTGCTCTCTTGAATCTGTTTCACACTGTTTTGCCGACATTTTCTCCTGCTTTAAGAGTGGCCCTGGGATGAAGGTTCTTTACCTATCCATTTGTAGCTACAGAACCTTAATTATTGTTCCTTTAAAAAATAATCTTTTAAATTACATTTCTATCTGCATTGTTTACTCAATAGTAAAGATAAAAAAATTGCATTTTATGGTAAGAATGAACAATGAGCATAGAAATTTGGATAGGCAAAAGATAAACACTTGACTGGGGCTTGGAAACTTTAAACAAATACCTGAGTCAAATGGATGACTTCCCTCTAGTCACTAGCAAAAGTCTTCCCTTCAGTTAACTGGGCAGGAAGAGGTCAAGGGTTACAGAGTCACTGGCTGCAGCTCAGCTGGAATCCAGCCTTCCTACAGATTGAGCTGGCTATACAGAGCCTCTGGCTTTCTTGTTCTGTCTCTGTTGTCAGAAAAGCAAAAAGAACCCAGAGAACAGATTCAGGCCAGATTTTACTGTATGTGACTCATGGGGACTTTTTTTTTCAGCTCACTTCATGAGATGTCAAACCCAGCCAAGAGGTAAGATTTTCCCCAGTAGATCTTCATTTGATATTAGAGCATTATTTGAAAACATCATGTTAGATTTAGCCCCCAAATATACAAATAGCTGAGATTTGGGAAGGGAATCTAAAAAATCTACCATAGGGCACCATTTAAGCTGTTCTCTTGAAGAAACTGTTGTTTTTGTACCTTTCCACAATCTTTAATATCTTTAATCAAAATACAAAATCTGATACACACTCTTGACTTCTTATGTTTGTATTAACAATCTTTACTCCAGCCTGTTCTTAAAATTTGTTTCTGCTTCACACAATCTAAACTGAAGGGATGAAAGTACAATCCTTTCTGATTTCCTTATTCATTTTTTTTGAAATGTCTTTAAGACAATCCTTCCAATTTAAGCCATTCACATTTTATGTTCTCTCTTTGTAAGTTGTTTTGAATAGCCAGGCCAACCACTGCTTCTCTTTGTGATTCACAAATCTGCCATCCCTCTGCCTTCCCCATTTATGTAACATGTAAGATGCTTTTTGTTCCTTAATCTATGCTTTCTTCCAGTACCCACTAAGATACTAGGGAGGGACTCTGCTGCACGCAGCTAGTTTCCACTCAAAGCTACTCACATATTTAGAGCAATGAGTTGATGATAAATGTCATCAGTGAGGCATCCATAGTCATTCCATGAGCGGACAGGGCGCCTGGGATCTCAGGTGGCTGGTTGTAATTTTCCACCTCAGCTGACAGTATACATCTTCACATGCGCGGTGTCCTGGGATGTAGCCACCCACATCTGCAATGAGGTGGAAGCTGGACCAACCCATTTTCAGGGCCTCTGCAATTCTAGAGCACCAGTACCAATGAAGTTCATCATGGTTTGGTGGAGGTAAAAGGGAATCCTCAAGCTCTCAAATACTTCTTCTGTACACTTCCACCATGAGTGTGGATGAACTGAATGTTTAGGCTGCCACTACCACATCTGCTCATTCATTGAACCTAATTTCTTCAGACCTCCCAGAATCCCCCAGCAGCAGAAATGGCAGTTAAGCTGGTTTCCTTACTTCTTCCTTCCTTTCCTTTCTTCCTCTCAGCCATCCAATTAAATGGATATGGAGTGACTTTTCTTTGTTATTAATCAAACTTTTTTTTCTCAGTCACTTAATATAAATGTGTTTATAACCATTTTTATATTCAAAGCTGCAAGAAAAATCTGTTTGATCACTTTTGGAAGGGTTGTACCAGTTGATGCATACTTCTTTCTGGCAATGATTATTTCTTATAATAGAATGCCAATCACATGAACATTTTGGAGAATCAAGGAAGTTAGGCACAAGTTCTAACAGGAAAGCTTTGTAAAACCCTAGAAAGTATAAAAATAACCAGTTTCTGTGGCAACTCCTCTCCTCCTCCACATGGAGAACGCCTTCCTCATTTAAAGGCTCTTAAAAACTTACAGATTGTCTAAAGTTACAATGGTAACACCTTCTTGGAATTGCCCTTGTTAAACTAGATAGAGAGCAACAAAAACGTGAATTGCTCCATTCATAACCACCGCCTGTTCATATCCCCTGTGTAATCAATACAAAAGGCTTTACGTTTCTTTTTTACCAAAGCTTTCCTTACATATGTTCATTTATGTAAAGGGTTTGGGTTTTTGTTATTTTTTAAACATAAAATAGAGAATTGTAATATATAAAAACTGTATCAATCTTTTTATTTTGCATATTCCTCCCAATAATCACATATGGCTCATTTCCATAGCTGAATATTATTTTGTGTATGTGTATGGGTACAGGGTATATATAGCTTACATAAGCCTTTCCCTCCTCATGAATTTGAGGTAATTTGGTTTTTTCTTTTATGACAGCTTTGGGGATTGAATTAAGGGCCTGGGTGTTGTCCCAGAGCTATTTTGTTTAAGGCTAATATTCTACCACTTGAGCCACTGCTCTACTTCCAGCATTTAGTAGTTTATTGGAGATATGGGTCTTACAGACTTTCGTGCCCTGGTTGGCCACAAACTGTGATCCTCAGAGCTTAACCTCTTGAGTAGCTAAGATTATAGGTGTGAACCACTGGTCCCCGGCTATGTAGTATATTTTTTATTTTATTTAGTCTTATTTTGTGTTTTGTAATGACAAGCAATTCTTCATTAAGTAGTTATCTATATTTAGTGAATTTCAAATCTCTTTTTTTGCTGTCTTGTCTGTTTTCCAGATATAATCAATAGACTTTGAAAATTTATCTTTAAAAACAACTGTTATTTTTCCTTTTATAAAAAATTAAATGTAGATATTGCTTGAGCCAGTCAAACAAATGCCAATTTCTCCTAGCTTTGATGATGAAGTGATCTAAGTATATTACATGTCTTTGTGTATTAATGAAGCCTACAATTTTCTGCAATAAATTAAACATTTCTTTTGGAACCAGAACATATAATAGTGTTTTGTGTGGTGCTGAGTTTTGAACCAGAGTCTCTTGTATTGTTAGATGCATATTATACTACGAAGTCAGACCCTTCAGCCTTGAATATTATAATAAAATGTTCATATAAGAAATTTACATTTGCCATATTGAAAAATAAAATCACACAATTTATTCATTGTGGTTAATCCCAATACTAAATTCAGTTCCAGTTCTTTCTACTCACATTTTTAGAAGCACCTAATTATAGTGAGCAGCTATAACATGGACCTAATTGTTCAAATATAACCAATGCTTGCTTTTTGCTTACCTACTAGTCCAAGGCAGATAGTACTTCTTCCCTGGCAGCATCCTCCACAGATGATTTTAAAACCTAAGTTCCTTCTGTTCTGTGGCATTGAAAGAGGGAGACAGAGCATGGAGAAAGATAAGAAGCTCAAGTGAATATAAATAGGAAAGTGGCAAATTCAATCACTGTTTTCTTGTAGGGAAAGCTGGGAAATGGCATCCTACCTCTATGTCCAAAAAGTAGAGAAAGCAAAACTTGGTGAATAACCAAGAAGTCTAGGCTACAACATTATTCCTAGTCCCCACAGCAACTGTCAAAATACCTGTGTGGAGAGGTGTGAGGAAGGAAAGAAGTAAGACAGTGCCATGACCTCTGTGAATTCAGAATTTGAGAACAAAGAAGTTATTTAGCATGATCAGGAATCAAGTACACTATAGGAATTCAGAGAAGGAAGCAATGATTGTGGGTGGGATTATACAAGAATTGAGTTAGATCTTGAAAGGAAACAGCCTTTGCTATCTAAGAGGAAATCAAAAGAACCTTAAAGTGAAGAAACAATCTGTGTTTCAAACGTAAGGACTCACAGTCAATCTACTTTACAGTTTTGTCTTTGGACAGTTATGTTTGCCTTTGTGGAAGATTTTCATGGGCTTTGTATTACCAGTTTATTTAAAAATAAAAAGGAAGCTAAGGTCAATCCTTCCAATTAACCTTTGCCATAACCAATTGTTATATTTCATAATATTGTGGAATATCAGATCAGAAAGGGTGTCTGGCTAAAATTAGAAATAGGAAGAGAATTTTATTTATGTTGTTTTGCTTAATGCCTTGTTTCAGATCATCTATACTGACCCGGGTAACACGATAAACCACCTTCTGCTTTTTAAAAATCTCACTCATTATTGTATCTGCAACAGAACCACAGCAATTATGCTTTGGAAAGAAACACGTATCACTTTTTCAATTTTTTTCTATTTTTACCCCATATAAAAGCTTTTCTATAATAGTGTCTACTTATCTCCTGAAATGGGAATGATGCAAAAACCCTCAAATGTACAAATTCCCTGAAGATTTTTTCCCACTGGTAATACAGGAATTTTTTTCCACTACTACCTGTATTTGTTAGCAAGTCCATGAGGAAAAATAATGTCCACTACATCAGAAATGGCATAATTTTCTTATTCAACCTTTGAGGAAATCAATTTCCTCATTATTATTCTTGCCCAGTATCATAGGCACAGAAGAAGGAGCTCAAGCAGATAGCTCTTAAATACCAGAGCAGGAAGATTGGAAGTAGTGAGGAAAAAGAGAACTTAGAACATTCATTGATACTACTGGGAATATGGTGGAAGTGGAGGTGAGAGGTCAATCTCAGGCACTTGTGCCAATTAGAAAGGTTCTTCGCTTGTGTCTTTAATATGATCACTCCCCTACTCCAGAGTCTACTGAGGAGAGTTGTGTCCCTGTCATCTGTCCATGATTTGGATCTCTTGAGCAATATTTAACAATAAATTAGCAGTTTCAACAAATGCAGCTACTCCCATGAGGGCTAACCTGGGGCAGGTATGGAAAAAAGACAGAAGGGTCTTATCTAAATTACAAATATGATTTGTGATTTGTAATGCATTGTGAAAGTCAGATAAGATGAGCCACTTACAAATGATAAGTGAATAGCAAAGTGAGTCTTTGTCCCTCTGTCAAATAAGTGACCTCTGATGCTATTGCCTCTTTAACAGGTTTTCATTGAACTGATAAACTATGTGCTGATTATGGTAATAAAACCTGTATATAGTGATGCACAAATAAAACCCTTGGTACTTATGGAACATGCAACTTTCTGGGAAAGACAGACAAAACTAGAACCCAGACTAAAAACCAAACACACACACACATTAATAATAACTTGTGACAAGCTCAGTGAAGAGAAAGAATAGAGGTAATCACAGAAGCTTACCAAGGAAGGACTGACTCAGAGAATATAGTGAGGGAATTCACTGCAAGAAGTGACACTGACATGGCCTTTGTTCTTCTGGGAGTATGGTAGAAGTAGAGGTGAGAGGTCAACCTCAGGCACTTATGCCAATTAGAGGTTCTTCACTTGTGCCTTTGATATGGCTTGTGCCTCTGAAGGAGAGAAAGGAGAAATGATCCTACTATCCAAAGGGCAAATGAAATGGGAATTCCAGGAAAAGGGTGGCGAGAAAAACTTGTGAAATCAGCAAGCCACAGTTAAAGAACAGTATCCATGGCATTCAGTTTCGTGTGGTAATTTAGCAAGACTCAGCTCTAGCTTTTCAAACATCAATCAAGGTAAAGCTGGCAAGATATTTTCTAGGTATGATTCATATTCATAAGCATTGTATTTTAAATAATGGAGATTGCTTTATGGAATCTCAATGCATGTGATTTGATCAGTTGAGAGACCTTAAGAATCAGAGAACTAAAGAAGAAATTCTGCTATGGTTTGATAACCCTTTCAGCTTGAGCTTGAGACATCAGCCTCCCTTCCCTGTACTGGAGATTTCCGACTTACCTGGCTAAATTCTTACAATTGTATGAGCTGATATCCTAGATGGAATCCTGTAATATATGGCAACTAGTGGGTTTGTTTTTCTGGTTGAATCCTGGCTGGTATAAGGCTCTACATGCCTTGAACAAGATCAAGTTTTATTCTTTTAGTGTTGAGGAGTATAGAGAGGTCTTTGGTAATCCTGGGAAGGTTTTTGGGGGTAGATAGAAACCTGGAGTTGGATCTCCTGGCCAGTGGGGAAGAGAGGTATTTCACTGCTTTTGCAGCCAGTTCTGCCATACTGGATTCTACTGGATAAATACTAGTTGGAATTTAAGGAGGAGGGAAGAGAGTACATGAGGACTCCAAGGCCAGAAAGTATTTGAAATATTCATGGAACTAAAAGGAGACTAGGGGAGCTGAAACAAACAAGAGAGAAAGTAGAATGAGGAGAAGGGAAGACAAGATCAATTGGTGCATGTGTGGTGAGCACATTAGATTTCATTTAAAAGTTAATTGAATCATTTCACACAATAAAGTAGCTGTTCTGTGCAAGAGAAGTCAGCCTAAGATGGATATGAAGCTTAATAGTAGCTTAAACATAGATGATAGCAGTTTAGATAAATATGACAATGGTGGAGATGTAAAGAAATGGATGGCTTCAACGATGGAGCTAGGAACAGGATTACTGGTCAAGAAAATGAGAGACACAGGGGGATGAAGTTAATGGCCATCAGTTTTGTCATGAGTGATTCAGAGAGGAATGTTTGGGCTGGTCCTAGAGAGAGTTTTCAAGTCAGGAAAGGAGTGTGAGGCTTTGTGTTGCTTGAGTTTGGAGGTGTGGCAAAATTGGCTCTTCAGCTGTGACACCAGGCATTTTGAGTTTGTGGGGACAAGCATTCCACCTACTCTCCCTATTTCCATTGGTTCTTGCCCATTCCCAATCTCCGTTTCCCTAACCCATTCCGAACCCATTTCCCTCCGAGTGCATGTATAATGATTGTTGCTCCACTTTGGTTTTCATGTTGTTGGATATATGATTGCTGTGTGTGTTTCACATGGTAGAATTTTGAAATGCTAAAAGTTATTCTTAGACAATTGCAGCAATTTTGGACCACTCCCAAGAAATATATTTTGTTCCTCTTGACGTGCAAATTGTCACCCAGAAGAATGTTGGGCTAAGGTTTTAAATATACCTTGACTAATTAACAGAAAGGATTAGACATACAGGATTAAATGACAGGGGCCTAGTTTAAGAAATATCCAGGAGGCCAACAGGACAGTTTTTGAAAGGTCTTTGGGTAATTTAGTTTACCTACACACATTAAGTGTTACAGGTCACATTGTATTTCTTCAAAAACAATACTGCAATTCTACTTCTTAATAGCTCAGAATGTAATAATATCTGAAATTCTTTAGAGGAACAATTGTTTTAAGTACAGTTATTACAATAGCCCTAATCCAATATGAGTATCTTTCTGATTAAAAGGGGAAACTTTGTGCACATAGATGTATATTAAGAGGAGAGGAAGTGAAGAGACCAAGAGAAAAGCCCATCCACAGATCAAAGGGAGAGGTCTGGAAGCCATACATTTCTCATAGGTCTACCTCACAAGCCACCTGTCCGAGTGACATCTGACCTTGGACTTCTGGTCTCCAGAATTTTGAGACAATAAATCTCTGTTGTTGAGCAGAGTTCTTTTGTTGAAGCCATACAGTACTTAGTTAAGACAGCTGTGTAAAATGATGGTTTGTGTTTGTACTAAAGTAGAAGATTGATTATTTGATTTCCTAGGGTAAATCAAATTCAGTTTCTTTGACAGAGTATCTAGTCCCCTACTAAGTTTGAAAAAAATATTAATTTTCATGGTATCATCTTGTAGAATAAAATAAATATGTGTAAATTATTCACTGATTCATATAAAACATTTATGTGCTAATGTCTGGCTGTCCTTTATATAGGAAACTAAGTAAATAAATAGTAATCTACTTATTATACAGAGGTGCTATATGTGAATAAGATAAATCTAAGTCTTTCCAATGTTTTTTTGTATTCATTATGTTTTAGTGGAGTTTGAACTCAGGGCTTTGTGCTTGCTAGCCAGACCCTCTACTGCGTGGGCCTTGCCACCAAACCTTGTTGCTCTGGTTATTTTTGAGATAAATTCTCGTTTCTTCTGTCCAGGCTGGCCTATCCCACAGTCCTCCTACTTACCCTTCCTATCAGAGCTAGGATGACAGACACACAGCTTTTTCTGTTGCTAGTGGTCTCATGAACACTTTTGCATAAGCTTGCCTAGAACCGTGATCCTCCTAATCTTAACCTTCTGGTTGAGAAGGGAGTCTTACAACTCTTTTGACAAGGCTGGTCTCAAATTTTAATCTTCCCTAACTACTCCATAGTTAGGATTACAGGCATGAGCTACAGACACCTAAGTAAGTTAAGGAACTTTATTTAAATCAGAATTATCAGATAATGATATAATTAAGAATAATTCTAAATTTTTTATTTTTATTATATATATCATTTTTGTTAGTGTTACTAAATTGTTTTCATGGAAACATTATGCTTGTTGAGATCCATTTGCTTTGCTTTGTTTTTGGTCACTCTTGTGTATGCTAACTCCCTTTTTCCATAACCATGTGACCATATAAAAATTTCTTATCCTCTTGGTGCCTCTACTTCCTTACACATAGAAAGTGCTTAGGACCATACCTGGTATGTAACAAATACCTGGTAACTGGTGTCCACTATATTTGCTGGGAACCACATATCACTCTAAGTTCTTCACAATACTAATAGATGGTTCCAATGAATGATCCATTTATTGACAAGAAAGATAGATGCCAACAGGAGCAACAAGTCAGCAGGGAGCCCACGATTCCACCGGCCGTAACTACAGGCTTTGGTCTTCATCAAGACACTGAAAGTTTATCCTAGAAGAAATCTCAGTGAAAAATGTTTACTAAATCATATTCATACATGCTTACTTTCCCAAGCCAATTGCATAATTATTTTCTACCAAATACAGTTTCAAAATGTCTATTTACATTTTAATGGGACCACTTGAAACTCATATATAAATTTTGAATATTTACATTGAAATCATGGTATCATTACAAAATTATTTTCTAGCTTTCTTTATATGGGTTATATCCATCCCTGTCTAGTTTGTTGCTCAATATATTTGTGTGTTATTTTTTTCTTATCCTTTTGTATGTCCAAGATGAACAATTAACTTGAAGAGAAATGAATATGAATGTACCTAGCAAGTGACTTATATTATAGAAAGTTTAAAAGAAATCTCTCTTAATCGTCACAAAAGGTTGGTGACTGCTTACTCTGTGTGAATGTGGCTAGAGTATAGCGCACATCCATTTGCCAGCCTCTTTTCAAACTCACCAGCAGACACCCATACTCACAGTACTTCGTTAGTACAACTAAGCAATTTGACTAGTTTTCCCAGTCCATTCTCTCTCCCTGCTCTGTCTAAACAACTATTTCATGTCTTCACTCTCCAACACCATCTTCTCAAATTCCATTTCTCTGCCAAACGAAAGAAATCAGAAGCAAACATCAGTAGGTATTCTATCCAATCTACCAATGACTGCAAGTACACAAAATTTTCCTCCCTTGTTATCACAAGTGGTGCTTACTCCATAACCCTACCCAGGTGTTACAGTTTGAAGTATCCCTTCAAAGTTCATATTTAGAAGGCTTATTTTCTGAATAGTGGCAAAAGATTCTGGAAACAAGAAGAACTAGGTCACTGGGGGAGGTTTTTGAGGTCTCCTCTTCCGGTCTAGCTCCCTGCTTCCTGACCAACTTTCATTGAAGATTTTCCTCTACCATATGTCCTGTCCAGTGTCCTGAGGCCAACCAACTATGGCTTGACCCGTCTAAAACCATGACCCAAAATAAATCCTCCTTCCCTTAAATTTTCTGGGTCAGTTATTTTGGTACCGGTGACAAAATGTAGGTAAATGCATGAGGTCAACATTTCCCTTTGTTTTAAGACAGATTCTTGTAAGTGGGAGTTTATTCAGAGTGAAAATGCATACAGATATATATATACATATGTTGTTCAATGTTCCCTTCTCCTCTAGGACTTCTGTAGTTTTACATTCCTCTGACAATATATGGGAAAACCTTTTCTACATACTCTGTTCTTCACTATTTTTGCTTTTAGTCTTTTGGATTTCTTTGATGTATAAATTTTTGCATTTTTGCTAACCTGGTAAGTCAGTCATGACATCTCAATATTGGTCTATTTTTGTTCATCTTATGAGTCAGATTTAGCTATTTTTGCAACCTTAAATGCTATCTGTCCTAATTATTTCCTCCTTAGCGAGCTATTTTATGTAGGAATCTGCTCATTTTACTATTGGTTTGTTAGTTTTTCTTTTCTTCCCAAGCTGGCCATGATCTTATGAACACAGTCAAGTTAGACTTTTCCTTCTATCATTCTGCTGATAAAGGTTTTCCATTAATTTTGTTTAGATAAAAATCAGTGATCATTTCTAGGCCTGGTCTTATATAACCTTTCAGTGACATGATACACAGATGACCTCTCCTCTTACTGAAAAGTCCATCTTCACTCTGTTTCTAGCTTGTCACATACTCCCATTTAGTTTGTCACCTTATTGTCCTCAACTACTTAGTCAGTTGTGCTGTGTACATCTTCCCAACTCAGTGTATTGCAGGATTCGGTCTACCCACTCTTTCTTCCTAAATGGGTTTGCCCAGTCTTGTAATACTTGTCCAGTGCTGATCTTCTCCCTTTAGCTCCAAGGCTAAGTATATGGCTGCTTTTTCTTTCTATTTGGATGTTCTAGAGACACCTCAAAATGAATATAACAAAAAACCACCTTACTAACGTCTTAGAATCAATCCTGTATCTCTATCTCCTGACTTCTGTTCTATCTTCTGATGGCATGGAAAAGCATTTCACATTTGTTTTGGAATTCCCCCTTTCTCTAATAATCCATATCTCACTTTATAAGGAATCTGGTTGGTTCTTTCTTTAAATTATATCCCCAACCTGACCTCTTTTGATTATTATTTCTCCACTGAGCTATTTAAAAAAATCCTCCTATCTGACCCAGCTTCCACTCTTGCTCCATAATTTATTCCATCACAGCAGCCAGAGGGATCCTTTCAAAATATGCCACTCTTGTGTTCAAAGCATGGCAGCAGTTATCCATTATTTAACATAAAAGCTAAAAATCTTCCAGTGGCTAGAACTTGCAAAGAAAAATCTCCCTGCACTTCTGGTGGGTTTCTGGACTTCTATGCCCCACCTCCTGACCTTTTCTACTCTAGTTCATACCATTCCAGTCAAACATCTCTGGGCTGTTACTCCAAGAGACCAAATGCATCTCAAAATCCCTTAGGGGTTTTTGTTTGCTATTTTCCTGGCACATTCTTGTTCCTCCCTTTTTCATATACCTTATCAACAGTCCCTTTGTCTATATAGTCTTCCCAGAATTTCTTACTTAAATTACACATACTGTACTTCCCCTGTTCTCAATCTCTAGCCCCATTCTGTTTTTCCATAGCACTTACAACTATCTATGGCATTATAGACTTGACCTGTTCAAATACTTACGGTCTCTCACTAGGATAGGTGCTCAACAGGACTGACACTGTTCATTGCTATAGTCTCACTGTTGTAAAGCAATGATTGTCCCCAAGGAACTGTCCATGTATTTCTTGCATAGACAGCTAAGTTCAAGAAGTGTTTAGAATCCACATTTTTCAGCTAAGGTGATTGAGACTCACTTTTGAAAACTTAGTAGCTGTTAATCAGTCTGTCCTCATATATGTCAGACTTAAGTTCTCTCTCTTCTTTTAGTAGGAAAAAGAAAAGAGCTTCATCTATTTTAGTTCTGAGGAAATGGTTGGATACATTTTCATAGATTTCAGAGCTTAGCTAATAATTAATGCTGAAATCAAGGCGGTGGGAGGGAGGGACTAAATTTTGCTTTGATTCTCAATGACCATTTCAGTGAGCCAAAAACAAGACAAATTTCAATAATCTCTGCACTTTCTTTCTGGAGCTAGAATGTACGACCAATGACACCCACACAATACTAAAAGCACATGATATATAGGATCTTCTTTTGAAATAAGGGATGCAGAGAACTCCAGGTTGGTTTTGTTTCCTTTTGTTTTATGCCCTTTTGATAAGTGAGATGTTAACAGGTCTCAAAAGTTTCATTGTTTTTCTATCATGTAAGTGGTATGTCTGAGGTAGAGTTAGTGCCTTTTCCTGAAAAAAACCCTAAATTTATTATCCACTGGCCTCAACGTGACTGCTTTATGTTAAAGTAATTCTGCAAATAAAGTATTGTGCATTGTCAGAAGGGAATTCTTCTATATTTTTTTAAAAGTTAGGCATGAAAGCACAGTGTAATAATTATAACTTCAAGAGCTTCTCTAAGAATGTTGCAAAAGGTTAATATAAACCCTGAGGGAGGGAGGCACATGTAGCAACAGATTAGTTGTTCTATTAACAGTTATTATATCTTTCCTCTATCCCTAGATCTCCTCTCTGCCAGTGAAAAACAAAGAGATGCTCACAGAAAAATCTCAGGACTGACACGCCAGTTCATGCCACAGTTAGAGTGGCATTTGGAACTGGAACATATTATATGATTTACAAAGAAAATGAATCTCATGTGTAGTCTCTCCTGTCCTTTAATTAGGAAAAGGAAAAAAGAAAACCCACATACAATGAGCCATCTCAAGTCCCAAAGAAGAGCACACACACATACACACACACACACACACACACACACACACACACACACGGAATCATCTCAGGTCTCAGGTCTCTGGCAGGAAGTCATTATTGTTTTTGGAGGCACTGCAAATGCCCAGGGCTCAAATAGGAAGCCAGCTCCAAAATTGGACAGGTGTGTAGCATCAAAAGGTCCTATTGCAATGATTGCCTTTACTTTCAGAAAAGCGCTTGCTTGTTCTCTCTTTCCTATGTTCAAAATGGCAAATAAGAGGCCATTCTTCATCTGTTTATGAAATCGCTTTTGCATGGTTTATTCACAGTATCTATTCTAGCATTGTTTCTGGAAATGTGCTTCTCTTCCAAAGGTTTTAACTCCTAATTCTTAATCCTACAGTTAGACATTCCAGAGCTTGTCTTTCTCTATCTTCCTGATGTCCCTTTTGTTACCGTTTTGGTAAAAGCCACGTGATTCGTTATATTTTATGCACCTCTGCCAAGTTTTTCATTTCTTTTCTAATTAAAGGATTAGTTTCCTTTGTAAGTCACATAATATGTCCCAATTCCAATTCCAATTGTGGTAGGAATGATGAAGGCAGTCTTACTGGATCTGGAGAACTCTCCATTCACTCTCTGTGGTAATGACATAAAGGGCAGAGGAAGAAGGTAAGGTTCTGCTGAGGCACCGGGTTTCTCTCAGCTCAACTGCACTGATAACACAGAATCTATTGGCACCAGTGATCCTGTTTCATAGATCATTGGGCAAATCCTCTTGTTTCCTGGGCTCTGGATGTAAACTTCTGTGTGGATCAAAGAGACTGAGAAGCCATTTGTAAAACTCAGTTCACCCTAGAGTCTGATTAATTTGATCTGAGAGTTTGCATTTAAACAAGCAACCTGAGGGCTGGAGAACACACCCTTTCTTTCCTCTTCAGTTGGGGCTAGTTTTGCAGGTGAGGATTACAAAGAAGAAGTAAGAATTGCTTTTAAGGTTGAAATTCACTTTCTGCCTCTCCCCAAGAAGAGTTCTCCATTATCTCTTCTTTTACTTTGGCAGGAACTTCCTTCCTTAGGGCTCTTAGAATTATTATTTACTTAAATCTGCTTCTTTGACCACACAAGGCCAAAGCATAAGAGTAAATCTTGTACAATCACTTATTTTCTTGCTCCGTTTCCTGAAGTTCCCAGATTTCTTTTACCAAGTTCTGCTGCCATGAGGTGGTCTACCTCAAGGCAGGCTAAAAGCCAGGGAACCAGCCAGTCATGGATTAAAAACTCTGAAATCCTTACCCAAGTAAATATTCTCCTTTAAATTGCTTTTCTCAAGTATTTTTCCATAAAAAAATGAAAAACTGACTAAAATATACGCTTAGGAAGCAAATACCTTTAAACAGAAAAGAGTTTAAGTATTAGAAAAATGAGAAATCAAGGAAGAAACCATTTCTCTCTGAAAATTCCCATTGCTAGAAGCTACCACTTTGCTCCACCATTCTGTACAGAAGAGCTTCTTTGTACAGAGCCTTACCACCCACACTAATCTAATAGGTCCCAGATTCACAAAAATTAGCTTCTATTTTAAAATTCAAACACACCCAGGGAGTTTAAACTGCCAGTTACTTATTATGTCATATTGTGAACTATTTCCCTCTCTTCTTTCCCTCCCTTCTCCCTACCCACAAGGCTTTCTCACATGTACATTCTTTTAATCTTGACAAAACCAGAAGTATTCTTAACTATGTAGACAATGATATTTTTAGGATATACATTTAAATAAACACAATACTTAAATGTAAGTGTAACTACAATAAAATACAAACTGAGAAAATGGGATGGAAAGTGTAACACCTACTTGGAATATGCAAAAATACTGTTTTCATTGGAAAAAATATTTAAAGAAGAGAGGCATACGACCAATTATACAATGCTGGTCCCCTATCAGGCGAAGAATTATGGAAGCAGAGGTCACAGGAGAATAGTTATGTGTGGGCAGGGTGAAGCAAGAATGTAGACTGAGATTGTTCTTTGATTATGCTTAGGTTGTAATCTTGTACGTACTTCTGATGATAATATTCAAATTCCCTCTGCTTGCACAAAACACAAACTCCACCAAAATAACTGGTGATTTAATCGGTCCCTTTTGAGAAAGACAGCCTGTTTCCCATGAACTTGAGTTCTCACATTCACTCTTAAATAGTCAATTATCCTTTAAAGTTATTTATTTATTCATTTATTTTTTGTCAGTCATGGGGGTTGAACTCTGGGCTTGGGCACTGTCTCCCTGCGCTCTTTGGTTCAAGGTGAGCGCTCTACCTCTTGAGCCACAGCACCACTTCCAGTTTTCTAGTGGCTTATTGGAGATCAGAGTCTCATGGACTTTTCTGCCTGGGCTGGCTTTGAACCATGATCCTGAGATCTCAGCCTCCTGAGTAGCTAGGATTATAAGCATGAGCCACTGGTGCCCAGCTCTTCAAAGTTATTTTTAAAATAAGAAAACACATATTCACTTATAATCTACTTTTGACAGTCTGTATTCCTTTTTACATATTTTCATCTGGTGTTAGTTTTCTCTTGGCTGAAAGATTTCCTTTGGGTTTGTTGGTGATAATTTTTAAGATTTATTTTATATCTGAAAATGTCTTTATTTTCTCTTTTTTTGGATATTTTTCACTGAGTGTACAATCTTAGGTTGTTAATTGTTTTCTCACTGGCAATTTAGTGATAGCATTCTACTGTCTCCTGACTTGTGTTGTTTCTAATGAGAAATCTACTGTCATATTTCCTCTCTTTCCCTCTCGTTATCTGTGCCATTACTGGGTCTTGAACTCAGGGTTTTATGCTCTCTCTAGGCTTTTTCTGTTCATCACTGACATTCTAGCACTTGAATCACAACTCCAGTTCAGTGTCTTGCTGAAACTTTTAGATTTGTCCACCTGAGCTGAGGTTGAACCTTGATCCTCAAATTTCACCCTTTGGAATGGCTAAGATTATATATGTGGGCCACTGGTGCTTGGATCTTCATCTGTTTTTTGATGTCATTTCTTTTTGTTTATTCTTTAGCTCCCTTAGACATTTTTTCTTTATCACTGGTTGAAGCAGTTTTATCATGGTGTTATTTGTGGTAACTTCTTGCATCTTTAAAATCTTTGTCACAATTACAATAGATTGGTCATTATTCCTTCAAATATTTTTATCACGTCCTCTCCCATGAGGGTACTTATTACACACACATTTGGTTGGGTTATGTTTTTCCAGTTCACCGAGGCCTCTGCTTAGTTTTTAACTTTGCATTTCTTTTTTT